>NC_053452.1:52968036-53275886 GCF_015227805.2 Hirundo rustica | reverse complement strand
TATAGCTGTAGCCAGTGCAGGCTTCAGAATCAAAACTAGAAGTTGATTAAACGCTCCCCAGTTTGCCTGCACTGGTGCTCAATAGCCATACTTCTATTATTACGCAGGTTACCCGTTCTAAAATAAGTCCAGACACCTTGGCTGTGTATGCATACCTTTAAATGCAATCTGCACAAAGGTATGGCAATAAAAACATAATTCTGTCGAGTCTTAAACAAACACCCCACCAGAACTGCACAGCTGTGAAAACATTACTCTAAGGAATCAACTAATAAATGGTAAAACTAGAAAAAGATTATCTGAAACAATTGCCAGTGTTTTATGCTCCATAAATCTACTTGTAAAAGCTTTGTCTGAAAAACCATGAAAATAATACCCCTTGAAAATGTAAGCACCGTTCAGGCAAAGATACGTTGAGATCCCTGCTAAATGCTTGGTTTACTTTTTTTAAAGTTACAGGCCACTTCCTGATGAAGCATTATTGGAGCTGTGTGAAAAACTCTTTTCTGCATAAATCCTTTCATTGCTGTTAAATGAAGCCTAATCAGAGTCAGCTCCCCAATGTCAGTGGTTTATTCATGGTTGATAGCCTGACTCATCAACTCTCCTGTTGAAGGCTGGTTTTACAAAGAAGGCTTTTACTTGAGAGGAGGAAGGGAAGACAATTCTAACAATTTCATCTCTGGGATTAGTAACCATCTTTAAAATGGCACTGCACCCAGAATTTTCTTTTAGGAATACTCTGGCTCAGGAAAGCCGGTATCACAGAGGGTGATTTCATACCAAGGAAAGAAAAGACTGGCTAGTGAGTCAGTTTCCACACGGCTTATTTAGAGGCAACAACGATGTTTACATGTAGATACATTTTAAATGACTTGTATAGATACCCAGCCTAAAGTGGGAGCACTAATATACTTTTTCTAAAACAATGTTCTGCGGCAGGAAAACTACTGATCACTCACATCCCAAGGAATAAAGCGGTGGAATGAAAATACTTCTTGTTTCTATTGTTTCTGTGACCACAGCTGTGATATCATGTTTGTGTCTTAGGATTGTAGAGTCTTTAACAGAAAGAAGAACAAGACTCCTACTCCAGTCAAAATTAAATGAGATTTCAGCTTTTACAGAGATAGGTTGTTTGGTAAAAGTGTAGACATCATAGTGTAAGAGTGTAAGAAGAGTACAGTGTAAAGATTTTCAGGGAAGTTATTCTCTATCAGTCATTCTCTCTCTCAACAGATAGAGAAGTTTGTACCGATGAGATAGAAACAACTTTTTGTCCAGAACATCTTCATCAGTTGTGGCCAGATCAGCCTTTTTCTTTATTCTGGCAGAAAGGTGAAGGCACCTAGTTGCTTGTGGTTTTATACAGGTGTTGTTTAATTTTTTTTTGCAGACACATATTGAGATCTTTCTCAGTAGTTCTAGCTGTTAATGAGTATCCCACACTTTTATGTGAGTACAATAAAGCAAGCAAAGCAGCTTTTTTAGCCACCTTAATCTCTCATGAACTATTAGCTATAGAAACTAGCATGCCTTAGTGAAGGCAGCTTCTCTTCTAAACTAATGATTCTCAGAATGCTGACTGGTTCTCTGTCACATATACAAAAAATACTCCAGGACATTTATGTGAATCAAGTGCCTGAGCCACAAAATGAGAATAGGTTGGTAAATGTATTGAAATCTATCTTTTGGAGTAATATAGAGGAAAAAACACTTCAGTAAGTACCAGTTAAAAAAGGAACTGATAATATGTCATCATGAAGAAAAAAATCTCTTGATTTTGATCTCAAATTCTTTCTTCCTGTCCACCTCTTCTAGTTTTCTTCTAGTTTTCTGTCTCCTATGCATTGCTTTTGTCATTGCTTTTGCTGGTTCTGCATATACATCGTAAGGCTAACATGGGCTCCTCTGCCTAATCAAAGGGCCAAAGGGCAGGTACAAAAACATTTTGTAATTAATTAGCTAGCATATATTTTTTTCCCCCAGAGACCACAGTAATCTTATTTGAGGCTAGCAGGTACTTGCCATTATCCCCCTTTTGTAAGATCCGATAAGGAGTATTTAGGAAATCTTTGATCTGCAGATAATTTCCAGCAGCAACTCAATACACTTAGGGGACTTGTTCTTCTCCTTTAAGGAATCAACTCCATAACCTTGCAAAGCCTCTGTGTATGGTAAGAGTTGAGCTACAGTCTAATAAAGGTAAGATCTTGCTATTTTTCTTTCATGGGGATGCTGTAATTTTTTTTCCATCTTGGTATGTGATATGTTCAGCACAATACAGAAATGTGGTGAGGAAATAAGCAAAAAGGTTTTGGCAAGGCATACTCACCACAACTCAAATTGTTTTCTGCTTTCAGTGCTGAAGCTGGAATACTCCAGAATTCATTTTCCCAGTCTACAATGTTTCCTTTCACATCACAGCTGAGGTTGGCCAGTGTTTGCGCATTCATGGTGAAATTCCAGAGGCGGAAGTTGTAAATGTCCCCATTTAGAGAGCTCACTTCATTGCTGTTAGAGCCCAGCACCAGCCTTCCATTTCCAGGGATAACTTTGTCAAAGATCTCTGGACAGTTCACTTCATGATAGGTGCTTTTGGCATATATACCTATAGTGCTTGAGAAGCTATTCCATACAACACATAGCTGTTGAAAGGTTCCTGTGAAAAACTCTGCATTTCGGGGCAGCGCATTCTTAAGGATGCACTGTGCGCCTGAGATGGACAGAAAATGGCCTTTTGTGGTCTTCCCAAAGCTGAAGAGCTCTCTCAACAATGCATCAGTATAGGAGAAAACCTTCCAGTCGTCATTATCATCGTTGGTGCCCTTGGTTGCTTCAAAGCACAGTGTAAACTGTCTAAGCTCTGGCACTGAGACGGTCTCTGCCAAAGACACAGCATCGATGTCAGGAACCTGGGGAATGATGACTTTCTGATTCCTCAGAGACACGGCAACTAGAACCAAGGACAGACAGGTAAGTAAATCAGCATCAACAAAAAAATCATCATATAGTAATAAAGGCAGACTGGCAGCAGAGGTTAAAGTAGCATTCATTAAATCAAACATTCATCAGGTCATTTTTATCACTGTGATATATCAACAGCACACACCAAGGGGAATTTTTCTTGGGAGTGCACTCAGCTGAAAATAAGCAGAGATCCTTCCAATAGCACAGAGAATGCTGTGTGACACCCAGTTAACCACCCCAGAAGTTGTGTTAAGAGCAGTATTAGGACATATTACCTTCTGACCTCCAACTCTGCTTCAGCCCCCTTAATAAAAATTACTTCTCATTCATCTAGTAAGGATGCATTAAGCAATGGAATAAACCAGTTATCTGAAAAACACAGTATGACTTGCTTTTAAGATATACTATTTTAATTACTTGACTGCATGACTGCATTACACCAGTGAGGATCAGGCCTTCCTTCTTCTAAATTTCTCAATAGAAGAAAGCCCCCATTACATTCCTTTGCAAACTGAAGCCTTTTGTTGCTGAATTCGGCCAATAGGTATTTCTGCACAGCATATTAGGCATCTTCTCATTTTGACCCCAGCAGCCTTCTGGTCGAATACTGCAATCGTGTGCTCATGAACATCTACCCAAACTGTTCCCTATTTGCTAACAGCTGGATCAGCAGTTTTGGACTTTGCACAAGTATCCAGAAATTTCTAGTCCTACAGCAATTTATGTATTGTTGTAAGGTTATTTAGGCAGAATTTCTCTAATTGTTGTTACGTATTCTCTTTTGCATTGGCAAAATGACAGCCACCAAATGAGAAAGTATCACAAGACACATACTTTTCTCCATGAGTACATGAATTACAATTCTGTTCATTGTTTTTTGGAGAACAGTATTTTTCAAAATAAAATATTAATATGCTCAGTTTTATTGGCACATTTATGGCAGCACAATACTTCCAGCAAATTTCTCCACAGAAAAGTTTCCATCTACCAGACATGCAGAGGTGTCTGTTACAGACTGAAACAGCACTCGCTTTTACTTCTGGCTCCTCAGCTCTGCCTCAGATCCGCATCTCCCACAAATGTCTGCTACCTGTTACACATTTTCACAGCGTATAAGCTGGAAGTGAAACTGTTCCTTGCAGAACCTGAAGAATAACTGCCACAGTAGTTGATTCCCAGTCTCCTCTGGGGTTTTTCAATGATGTCACAACACTTAAGTTAATTACTACACCTATTCTCTTCTCAGAATGAAATAAAACCCTTTCAAATATGAGGGAGTGAGACATGAGGTCAGGGTGACTGTCACTGCATACCCAGAAGACACAGATATATGGTGTATAAGGATTCTGTGTTGTCTGTGGTACTGCAAGTTCCCTTTGCCAGCTGCTTGCAAAGACTCTGAGCTTCAAACTACCATATTTGGATATACACTAGAACACAATTTGGCCAATATATTACATAGCAAAATAACATAAAGCACTGCACATTATCCGCCAACCCAGCAACTGCATAATGGGAGGGAAGAGAGAAAAATACTGGGCTTTTATAGTTACTGGATTTACTTCATAGATTTATTTTTCTTCCCAAGGGAAAATGCATGTTGTAACAATTTTATAGATAGAAAATGCGTTCAACTCTCCATTGAAAACAGAGGCATTTTTTAGCAGGTTAATTATACTGTAAGCTCCTTTACGTAACATGGAAAGTGTTCCAGAAGAAGCATAAGGATTCAAGACTCGAAAAAGAAGAACGATTATTCATATGACCACTACTGTTTAAATGTGACCAGGTGGTCAAAAAGAGTTGTGGAGCACCTGGTCACATTTAAACAGTACAGAAAGAGAAATGAATGGGAAGGACTTTGTTCCCATACTGAAGAAGTTTACTCGGTTTTGCTGTATTCATCATACAGATTTAACCACTGGTAGCTTCCCCATATACTGAAAAGACAAAACTGACAAGAATTTTGTCCACAAGGAGGAAATTGAATCCTGTCATCAATATTAAGTGCAGATCTCTTTCCTGGTTGCTATTGCACAGTCAGTCATCACACTGATGAATTTAAATGTTAGTATCAGAGAATCTGGTTATTCTCTGAGGAAGAATATACATATACCCTTGGAATACTCATCCAAGTGTTTCAGAATACTTCCAGGATGATGTTAAATTTTTTCTCTTAGGAAGATCCTGAGGCTAGCTCAGTTGGTTAGAGGACGGTGCTAATAAAGCCAGGGTTGTGGGTCTGATCCCTGTATGGGCCATTCACTCCAGAGCTGGACTTGATGATTCTTCTGGGTCTCTTCCAACTCAGATTGTTCTGTGATACCTGGATTACAATGGGCATGGGGATTTTTGACACATTTTCTTATGAAGAATGTACAAACATTGGCCTTACTTTCATCTCATTGTCTCACGTCTCATACACCCCTTCACACATAAGCAAGCCAGGAGTCCTTAGGCTCTGTTTTACAATCCCTTGCAGGGGACACTGGTCTCCTGCCAGATGATGGGCTTTTCAGTATAGTTTGGTGCTTAACAGGTGTTTTTTGCTCCTTCTAGCTCTTTCGCTTTCATCTGCCTTGTCACTGATGCTGGAAGAAATGTGTCAAAAGAAATCTGCAAGTGTCCACATACTAAGTATGTTTGGGAGTGTTTTGTTACTAGCTCAGTGAATTGTGCTTTTAATCTGGGCTGCTACAGTCCTGCTTAACTGTATGCTAAATTTCCTCAAGCATTTCTGTACTAACACAAGTCTGTTGGCTCTCCTTCCTCCCTTTTTGGTGACTGACTTCTACTTACTGGTGGAGTTGTTACTTACACAGTTAAGTGCTACTAGGGAATTATTTACCATGACAGCTCTTCAGCTGGTATAAGTTGACACAGTTCCCCTAAGACTGGCAAAGCTGTATTGGTTTTACTGCAGCTGAGGATATGGCCCATCCATCTGCTATTGGCAGGCAGGAAACAAACATTTTTTTGTGGGTGGCCAATTTGATATGGACAACACGACTCTGAAAAACTCGGTTTGAAACTTACATAAAACAGAGCAGAACACAAAAAGCTGTTCCATTCCCAAATTAATTTCCTCCAACTCACTCTCCTATGTTTGTCTTTTCTCACATGCATTTTGTCTTGTGTACATACTGCATATTAGGATGTATGTATCAATAATGTCTTTTTAAACTACATTTCTAGACAGCAAATTGTGTGTCTTTGAATGGCCTTTTACCTTCCAACTTTGCATTACTTTGTGAAATTCGAAGTGGAACAAACAAATTAATTTTATTATTATATAAAAATTATGATTTCTGAGAAATGAAAAAAATATATAACAGCAGTCCCCTAGTTCTGGGAGAAATTAATGCTTTTGTTCCCCTATCACATTTTTAGTAGTTAAAGATGGTGTCAGCTTGAAGTAGACGCTTTGAGACTTCATGTGAAGTGAGGGGGTGTGCAATTTTTCACATGATCTGAAGTGAAGGGGTGTGCAATCTTTTGTATGGCTTTGGGAGCTCTTTGCAAGCACAGCAGAGCATAGTACTGACATCTGCCATGAGCATGTGTTGTCATTTCAGTGTGTGAGTGCATGTTGATGTCCTATTTTCAACACGCACTTATAACTTGAAAGGAAAGCAGTACATTATGATCCCTTTTCCAAGATCCTTTTCTGTATCCATTTCCAGGTTAAGTTTTACTATGATCTTTCTCTGGAACTATGTTCTGAAAGTAACACAATTGCACAACCATGAGCAATAAGTAGAACGTAGTCATAATTTGCCCTAGAAGAATGCAGACAGCTCTCCCAGCACCCACAGTCAAAATCAAGATACCAAGTGAAAGTTACACATTTGGAGTAATGAAACCAAATGAAGCTAGCTTCAACCTAGGTGCATAACAGCAAGCCTTAACACAGAGTTTCTGAACTAACATATTTATGAAACACTAAAATGTAAGTCACTGGTGAAGGTCTTTGATACTTTTATTTACACTGGAAAATAGCCTTCTTTTCCAAAATAAAAGGCTTTCTTCCAAGGTATTTAACTTTGATGGTATTATCCATTAGCATAAGGTTCTATTTGTCGTGGAGGTAATGCTCCTGCTTCCACAATAATACATTGCTGTCAGTATATATACACAAGGGGTTTTCTGCCTATATTTGTGGACCTTTCCTCTCCTTATTAAACACAGCTGAAGTCAACATTGTATCTTTTAATTCCAATTGTAACTCATCTCTTAGGGTGATACTGAAACATTAAAATATAAAGAAGAATAAAGAAATAAATTATTTTGACAGCATACGAGTTTTTATGATCCACTTGATTTTGCAACTTCTTACAATACAACAAGCATTTTGTTAATTTCAAATAGAGAAGCCTTTCAGAAAATTTGCCTTTTCGTAAGAAAACAGGTGCTCCTAAAATTATTACTATATTATTTTGTCAGCATGAAAGGACCTCAGTAGAGAGGAGTATTTCTTGCTCATCTGTGATGTCACTTTTTCTCTTTTCTGAACTGCATACAGATTTTGATGACATAATTGTGCCTACTTTTGTCTTAAGATTACTGGGATTTACTATCTTAATTATTTTAAAACATATGAAATGTGTAATAAATATTTAAAACAATCATGAGGAAGGGTGCTTGTGACTGAAGAGAGAACTGCCAAACTTCCCTGCTCTGTGTTTTTACAGTCAGCCAACCTGCAGAACGTAAGTGTGCTACAATAATATAAAAGCTAAATGCAATACTAGTGTTCAGTTTAAGGCGTGCAAACACTACAAAAAGAAAGTGTACTGAGAGCGTGCAACTGGAAACTATAACCCTGAAATGGAATGAACAGTGAGCCACACATGGGGCCTCTCAGTGACTGTCCTAATGCCCTTTGTTCCCTCACTGCCCTTTACTGTCTGATTTACTGTCTAATTAATTCTAATTAATGCTCTAAACAAAAAGCCAAACACCAATTGTAAGTTTTTGTACTCTTATCTTCTAGGGAAAAAAAAAATATGATTGTCCTTTTAAAACCTTTAAAACCATTGTTACATATTTAGGGAAGGGAAAGAAAGGTCAAGGAACTGGAACGGCAGGTAGCCATTTTGCAACGTCAGTTCATCCCTGGGAGTTTCTTCCAGAGGATGGATGAACTCTGAGAAGTTCTGCTTTCTGCACAAGCTTCTCCACACTGCTGGGAGTTACACTGGGCCAGAGGTCCAGGCTGATCTTCCTGGCTCAACTAAGTTCCCTCTCATGCTCTCCTTTAGGCTTCTGTGTCCCTCTGCAGGTGTCTTGACCTGAAGGACACATACCTTGCTTCCAACTCCTCCAGCATAAATTGGCAGGGAGAGAACTGTTAGGCCTAAAATCTTAGCAAGTGAAAAGATTTTATAACACACTTCTTGTTATGCCCTGGAATAAAATAATTTTGATCCAAAGAAAAATAAATTAGCTGGTAAAAGATAAAAAGATAACCCTGCAGCCTCACCCATTCATTCTCTTCTCATGGAGGACTTGATTTCTTTGGGAAGTGTTATTCTAATCCTTATAGGACATTTCTTTATAACATCTATAATGGGATGAAATGCTTTGGACTTACTTCGTACATAGCTGGCATTAAAGCCTTTCTTCTGGATACTGAAGTCGCTTTTAAATGACACAATCATTTCATTTCCGGTAGAATTATAGGATAATCCCTTGGCAGTGATGCCACAAAGGTTCATTGGGCTTTCTCCATTGTCTAAAGTCAGTGAATCATAAATGCAGCCCGGAGCTTCTTCAATGTCGAAATCAATAAATGTTAGCTGTATGATAAATCCATGAGGTGCTCGGATGATCCATTTGCACGCTTGGCTGTTGGGATAGTCACTGGGGAAGCAGGGAGAAGTGAAAACTCCAGAGGGGTCAGTTAGCACGGTCCTACAGTCATAGCATCCATGAGCTGATGATAAAAACAGAGAAAAGCTAGAGGTCAGGCAGAGATGTAACTTAAGAGTAACCATCAACACAATAACTAAATGTATTTTTGTGCAGTAAAATAGAGATGGGAGGAAGAAAGATAGAAAAAGGCCTTTTTTCTAGTGGGGAATATGTTGGAGAAATAGTATAGCAAAAGCATGTTTTACGTAAGAAATCCTATAGCAAAGAAATATAAATTGTATTGCTAAACAATAATTTGTGCGCATGATATATATATTTACCATGTATATTGGCTTGAAAAAGGCAAAGTGAAAGCAAAGTTTTTCAACTCAGAAAGGCAAATTCTAAAACTGTAACTTCTAAAAAGAAGACTGGTATCCTTCACATTTTTTGGCTGCTGGTCTGATGCTGACTGTAGGTTATGCCAGCAGCTCTACAACATGCTATTGTTTCCAGAGAAGCGTCCCTGGAAAGGAGCAGCACAAGAGCTGGGCTGAAGAGCAGCAGAAGCAGCAGTCCCCAAAGGTTAATCATCGGCATTTCCAGCTGATGCATTCCACATCACCCAGAAGTGTAGCAATGAGCTACTGGCTTTTGAATCAACAGTAAATTACTGTGTTCTTCCCATGCTGACTCAGCTCCATTGACATATTTGTGGCAGTCAGGCTTTAAGAAATTCTTACCCTATTTGTCATACTCCTTTGCTCACCTGCTGTGTTTACCCATGAGAATTTCAAGCCCAGTTGCAGTCTCAAGGGTTGCATTTCTTGTTTGCTTAACATTTGCTCATTTATCATATATTTACTTAGTGTATTATATGATATAATCACCGTGAACTGCCTGCTGCTAAAATCTGTAACAGTTTGCCAAAGCAGCAAAACTGACTCTGGGAAGTTGCATGCCAAAAATGCAGTTTACATCTGCAGATAGAATTGAGAGGTATATTTTACATAGCTTTTATAATTTTTATTTGCAAAGCATGAATACATATGGCCCCAATGAGGTAAAGAGACTGGGCTCTCAGAGCCAAATGCAGGCTGGTTACACTAGGAAAGCTCAGTTGGACACTTAATTGTTCAAATGAGGAAAAAAGATTGTTGGAAAGATTTGCAGGTAGCTTTGGGAAGAAGTGGTGCTCCTGAAATTTGAAAATTTATCTGTGTAGTACAAACAAAAGCCTGCCCATTTTTAATTTCCCTGCAAATCTTTACAGTCAGAAGACTATGCTCACCTGCACTGTGACCCTGGTGTTCCTTTTATTAACCAGAGAGGGAATATTTACTTATTAGTACAGTGACTATAAATCCTGCAGTTGTACAGACAATGGCTTCATCCAGTGGATTTTGCACAGGTAGGTGTCAGTTTTCAGAGAACCACCTTAGACTGAGAGGAGGAGGAACAGGAAAAGCATGCTCTGTGCCACAAGCCACTGCAGGCAGGCTCCTAGTCCAAGGTGAGAAAGCCTCTACAGGGCAGAGCACCTATAAGACGGCTCTGGCTGGAGCTGTCTCTTCCTGGAATGGCTTTGTGGTCTTGGATCCTGATTGCTAGGATAAGAGCTTACAGGGGCTGAGGATTTGGCAGCACACCTCACTCACTCTCCTTCTCTTTTCTGCCAGAGAAACAAAGGACACACAACTCTCTGGGCAGTTGAGAACTTTCCTTGGGCACTCAGATGGACCTGAAGCCAGGGACTAAGGTGTTGAGTGATGTAAATACATACAGGAACATGGGTGTTAATGTACACTGATTCATCCTGGGACACCTAAAGTAATCTTAAGGGCATGACAAGACATTGCCAAACCAGAGAAAATATGCTACTTGTCAGTAAAAGTGTATGTCCATAATTGGTAGAATAAATACATTCATCCTGAGACTGGAAAAGTCAAATTTGTCCATCAGTAAGAACTCTGATGTTCTTCGTGCTTATTAATTCTATTAATCATCAGCAACCAAAAACAGGACTCAGCTTTTCTATTTATCTCTCTCTCTTGAGTATTTATCATTGTTACTAGGCTGTGTAAAACGAAAAAGCCAGTACATGTAACAAAAATACTTTTATCCCTGATGTCACTGTAAATATTAAAACATAAATGCTATTTACCATTTTTTAAATAATTTACTCTTTGCAGAAATGTGTTCTTATTTTATCACCTCCATATTGCTTTGTCAGTTTTACAGAACTAATACAAAAAAACAGCCCCTAAATTTAGGGAGGAAAATAGGTGCTTGAAACTTTGCATACACAGAATAAACAGATTTGGTAAGTAAAATAGTTGGGTTTTTTTCTTAAGTGGGTTGGCTCCATTTTGGCATAGTAGCTATTCTGTCCATGACTACAGTTTGAAGGAGAAATATCCTGTTTTCATGCAAATGTCCACAGTAGTAAGTAAAAAGAAAAGAAAACAAACAACAAAACTATATATAAACAGAATGGTTTTAAATGGAATGTTTTGCACAGCTTCTCATGAGACAGTTATTTTTCTATAAACATCACCTATTTTACTCATTAAAGAGAAAAATTGCTGTGGCAACGGTAGGATGCCAGCCAAAGCTGACAGATATTTTGCAATCCCATTGGCCCAGAGCAGTTCTGAACTGTGGAGAATGAATACTTGTTGCAATACACACCACAAACATTTCTAGAAGCAATCCAAGATACTTTATTGATTTTAATGGGAACAAATTCAGCTATGATATTCCTGGTTAAGAGTCCCACATATCCAGAATCTGCCTGTCAAAGGAAATTTGCTGTCTAAATACATTTTATACAATAAAGACCTTTCTCTTTCACCCCCTTACTCTTTCCCAAACCAAAATGAACACCTTTTTCAGATAGTGAAATCAAGGGCTTAATTTCAACATTCCTAAACTGAAAGCCTCACTGGGCAATTCATTTCCCTCATGAGAATACACTAGAGTATGGTTTTTATTTCATAATTTTTTTCCTGCGTCATAATCATACTTCCTATAGTAAAGAATATTTAAGTATTTAGTGTGATACTTCAACACTAAACTAAAAAGGGAAATCAATAAATTCCTCGGGGCTAACTAGAGCTTTCACCAAAGTCATCTAAGTGATCCAAAAATGTTAATTGACTTCAGAAGCGGAATAGACTGCAGGGGAAATGGCATTTTCCTACCATGGCATGGAGATAATGGGCAAAAGTGGAAGAACTTTCCACAGATTTTGGGTTCCTCATCAATGAAATGAAACTACTGATTTTCCTTAACTGCTTCGTATTTCTACAGGGATTTATACAGGCAAAGCACACTACCAATGACTTAAATTGTAGCTGGGAGAGACCTTTGACAATCTGGCCTCAATGTAGAAAATCCAAAAATGAATATTTCCATTGCCCAATGGAGAATTTTGGTCAAAGCAATTTGACCCCTTTCAATAAGAACTTGTCAGTAAAAGCAGGGATAGAATCCTATTCTCACAGTTGCCAGTTTTCCTAACCATGAAACCATTCTATCTCTTCTAGGGGTTTCCTGACTATTTTACGTATATACCTTTTAATTCATATGAGGCAGAAAATGCCCTATCCTAGTCTTTCCTACACCATGTTGAATCATCTGAAGACTGCCCTAAAACTAAGGGGCTAAGGAAAACATATCTGACTCATTATTTATTGCACCGTACAAACAGTCATGTGTACATGCAAACCTCATACCCTATAAAACAAAATAATTGTCCAGCTTGTTCTGTCCACTGATTTTGCCTCTAGAGTCCCAGCACTGAATTTCACCATATGAGCTCATCAAGACAACTGTAAGTACTGAAATATACAATTTCAAAAGTGACTTTCATGAGTCATTTGTGGGAAGCTAATGCCAGAGCCAGACACAGAGCTACAATGCCTAACTGCAGATTTGGGAAGGGAACAGTCTTTATATAATCTTATCCCATACGTTTTTACTTATCTTCTTTTTTTTTTTTTTTTTCTTGAATGACTAACACGTTCCAGCCTTTGCTTCAAAAATCTGTGCTAAAATTAATATTTTCCTCTAATTTTTCACACTTCTCTACTTCTTTCCATTGTCATTGTTTACCCCTAAAACCTGTCTTTTGTCCTATTATACTCAGCACTTCTTTCTCAGGCATGAATTTTAACTTGTACCTCTCCACCTGCTTTCATTTCTGCACTTATCCAACTTCAGTGAAGTGATGGACAACAAATTTTGTTTGGCCAAGGATTTTTTTAAGAGCACAGAGACATTCTAGTTTGGAACACGGTCTATTTCAGCCTTAAAGACCCTAATTTTGTGATGGATAGGATCAAATGAAAACAAGGTCACTGTGGGAAAAAAGCCCATACTTGCAGTTTGTACACTATTCAGGTTTTTTTTTCACACTAAGCAATGCTTTGCACTGGAACTTTCTTTTCACAGCTGAAGCATGCAGCATTTCCCACCTAGTGGGAATGACTCCACAGTAGTGTAAATGACTCCACGTGCTTAGGCAGTAGCACAGGATACCACTGTGGCTGGGGTGGGTTGTATTAACACTACCAGTATTTTTTAAAAATACATTAAAAAGTTCCCTCATAAACCAGAATGCTGCTAGATTTCATTTTGGCATAAAAATTAAATTTACTTCTCTCTGTGGATGATACAATTTTTATATGAAAATGTATATGAATATATTTTCATATATTTTATATGAAAATAAATCTATGCAGCTCTGGAATTGAATTTTCAGAAAAAAAACCCTGAATATTTTATGTTAACTCTAGTCATGTTCAAGTGAACAACAAAATCTCCCCTGCCTGACAGAATTAAGCCAATTCTAAACCACAGCAAATCTTGGCTAGAGCGCCTAGCACTTTAGACATAAAAAAGCAGTATAGAATTAATTATAATTTTCTTTCATGTTGACATCTGAGAACTTTTAAGCACTTTACATACATTTTAAAAGGCAGTACTAACAACGATGGTCATTTGAACTAAGAAAGCCCAGGCAGGTGACACAGCAGAGGCACTTGCAAGTGTGTGGTGATGCCCAAAGTAAAAGACAAACTTTTCAATAATTTAGGGTCACAGCACGAAGAAAACACCCAGTTTGAAGAACACAAGGTGGAAAAAAGTTTTCCTGTGTAAGAAGCAATTAATTGTTCAGGGTTTTTTCTATTTCAAGCATATCACAACACAAATATAGCCAAGCATTAAGTTAGATGTATTTATGACTGCAAATAGATGGGTGAATGAGGTCAGCAATGGGCACACCTGCAGACAAGCACAAGGAAGGGCCAAACCACCAAGATGTGGGTGGGCTGGAATGGCTACAGAACAAACAAACCCATGTTATTCCAGCAAGACACAAACACCAAACCAAAAACAGCTATCCTATGGCATAGGCTTAGACAGTAGCTTATCTTCACCTTAGAAATCATTTTGAACCTAAAAGCAATCTGTAGGTCTAGAAAAATGTCCATATGCAAAGTGTAAGCATATTAATTGACATGAAATATGAAATGTGCCATCGTTCACTCTGAACATAAAGTAATACTCTGCTCTGCTTACTCACATTTAAGATAGTAATGAGATAAAACCTCTTCAATTTGTTTATGCAAAACAGGAAGCCTAGCACTCTTCTGGAGCCTCCGCAGACCAAACCCTGTACTCTGCTCTTCTGTGCAACCCACACTCTGATTGAGCACAGCCTGGGAAAGTTCAAATGAGGAGATGTGGCAGGTTTATTTTTGCCTCTTTATTTACTTTCCAAATTGTAGAAGCTGTATGATCTCTCAAAAATATCTTTATTCTGCTACACTATGCTGATTAAAAAATTACTATGCACCACACTTAATTTAACATTTGCAGGTACCGTAATTATCAAACAGACAATCCTAATTTTATTTAAACATTCAGATTTAAAAATACAATAAAGGATTGTCTCCACAATAAATAGAAAGAAAGTGAGATTCATTCTGATGTGTAGAAAAGTTTGCCCCTTCACAATGTTACTGGGTTGAGGTCTACTGCTTGGAAATACGGCTGTGATTGTGTATAAATGCAGATAGTCCCAGAATTGTAATCATCACATGGAACAATATCTACTTTAGCATTTCTACAACGTGCACAGCTCTAAATTCCCAAAAGTCTTGAACAAATCCTATAACCTCACAGATATGCTTTGAATTTAAGCATGGACTTAAAATTCAGCAACTGTTTAAAGTCCTTTCCTGCACAATGGTGTCTTTGAGTCCTGTGTTTGAAGCTTTGCAGCCCCCTCAAGGCTGAACAGGAGAGCATGACTGCTGCTGCCTGAAAACCACATGGGAGGCACCGCACAGACCCGAGCAGTGAGGAAGGCTGTGCCATACTCTCCAGTTCTTTTCCATTTTCTTTTCATTTCAATGAAAGAAATAATAACTGGACCAACTTTGGCAAACACCCATTCAGGAAGAGAGATGCACTCTCAAACACAGAGGATGCATATGGAAATGTGGTTACCATCCAATTAAGTAATGCTGATTGCATCTGTGGGGAGAAGGAGGTTGATTTTTTACACAAAACTGCAATGAAATTGTTCCTTCTGGACTTTGAATTTCCTTACCAAATTACTTTATGCCTAAAGACCAGGAAAGACAAGGTTTAATTCTAAGTCAGCCATGAACTTTCTAAAAATGTCCTTTTATTCCCTGGCCTCCCCACTTAAAAATATAAGCATTATTCCTCTGGGCAGGGTTCAAACCCATCCCACCACCCTTTGTAAGTAGGATATTACACTAACTTTCAGCTCTGCAAAGGCATCAGTAGCAGGCTTTTGCTGGACAGTTTGGATGTGGAGAAATATATTTCAATTCACTCTTGGGGCTTTTTGATTTTCTCCAAACACTAAGCAGTCAAACTGCAGGTCATGAAAATCCTAGTCAGTGTAGCATGGGTCATCAAAAAATAGAAGTCAGTAAAATTTAAATTACTTTCTAAAACATTCCTATTTTTTTATTATTACTATTAATAGCTGTAAAAAACAGAGAATTCCCAACAATAAACATTACAAGTTTTTCTGTAAAATCACCTGCATAGACTCATCAGTAATACAACCAGCATATTTTATAAAATAAAATTTTTAAAGCTTTATATGAGTGAAACTTTACATTATTCTTCTGCAACACATAATCAGATGTATTTTGCAGAGCACAAGTGCAATGAAGTTGTAGTCAGCAAGAACCTTTTGCATCTGTGTTATCCTTCATTTGAAAATGTGGCTCTTCTGGTTGATTTGTAAGGAATCACTATTTTAAGCACTACTGAAAACTCAGTCCAGACTCTCATTCTGCATCATTCCCATTGCCTCATCTTCACAGTACTCCTTGTACCCAGCAAGAATTTAAAGCCTCCATATTCCTGACTGGAAATAGCACATAACCCTGGCAGAGTCTTTTATAATTCAATGAAAGACAAGATTGTGCTCTCACAAAATAATTCAACAATTGGGTTTTGGCCACTGAAGCCAGGAGACAAAGAGCGTACTATGCCCTGGCCTGTCCTATCAGCTGGCCTTGCATCATCGTTTGCTGATGCATTATGTCCTGTAACATATGCTTTAGATGGACGAAGCAGTTGGCACACCTAGGAATAATAAAATGCTAGGAAAAAAAATCTCCTTACAGGCTAGTACAGAGACATATGAAAGTGTAATTGTTGTTTATGAAATCACTTATTATTCCTGCTTCCTGTTGCTCTAGCCCTCATTGCTTATCAGTTTATTAACAAATTAAATTTGTCATCACATGGAATTAGAACTGATTATTTTCTCTCTTTTGTAAGACAAGAACAAAGCACTTAATGAAATGATATGTGGCAAATTGAAAACTGATAAAAGACAATATTTTCTCTTAGGTAACAATGCCAGCCTGTGGAACTCTGACCTGAAAACTATCAAAGCAGCAAAACATAAAACTCAGAAACTGCACAGACATTTTCCCAAGTACCTAATAGGATCTCTGAATCCTTCCAGACATAAAATAATTGATGAGACTATAACTATATGAGACATAACTATAAGAAATTGTAAACCTCATGGCTTATGTTTAAAATTAATTTTAACCAACAGTCCAGGAACAGTATTAATAGCTCCATCCTGGTCAAGGACACAATCCCAGTCTCCTGCCCAAATGGCTGCAGCTCAAGGCTAGCCCAGACAGGTCTTCTCCAAAGCCTTCCTGGGTAGGGCTGAGCAGACACTACAGGTCAGAGGCCATTCCCAGCATGCAGCCTGGATACAGCTCCCCTGGATTTTTGTAACTGTGTGCACCTGAAACACAGCATGAGCTGGTCTCTGAGGCAGAGAGCAGCCCGGGGCGTATCCCACCTACTGGAGTAGAAATGGCCGTTGCACGTGTGGGAAAGCAGATGAAGCCATGTGAGGCTGAGCACAAGGCTCTATCTTGAATATTTTTCATAGGAGCCAATTGAGCAATTCTTGTTAGTTCTGATGTTCAAACACTACACAGAAATCTGGGAGAAACAGGTGGAATTACATCCTGTTTCTAACATGATAATCAAAATTATCTTTCAGGATACACTTGAGGTCAGTAACAGTAATAATGTCCCCCCCAAAAAAAATCAGGAAGAGCAAAGCTTAATTTTCAAATCAGTTTTAAGATTAGAAAAGCAGACATGAGAATAGTAATTTACTGACTCAGGAAGCATCTACCATGAACACAGGCAGTAACCAGCTACTACTAAATCCAGGAACAGGTTTTTCACTAAAACCAGGACAGCAGAAGCTGATTTGCACTTCCTCTTGACACAAGAGTGTAACATGGTCCTACACTGAGAGAGATTACATTCTTTATTTTTTCATAAATAAATATATAAACCCTTGATTCCTAGTAATTTTGTTATGCACATGGATGGACTGGAATTTTACATAGGTTTAAAGTGTACCATTCATATGCAGGCTGTCCAAAGGGTCCACACTTTGGACAGGACATTTCAGGGAAACTGGCATCTTGACTTCTCAAGACTAACATCCTATCCAGTCCTGAAAGGAGTCATCCAAGTACTGACATTATTTGTTATGTGCTGGATCTCCAAAACTTTATGGCAGTCCTGGAAAAGTAAGAGCTGATGCTCTTGAGTGGCATGCCAGCACAACACAGAGACCATTAGAGATTCAGTGCGTTTCAAGACATTCTGTATTGCCCCCAAGCCCCATTTTATGCAGGAATTCAGTAGGTATTTATTTCTGTAGGGTTATCATTGCCACTAAACAAGCTCTGACCCCTCTTGATCACTCTAGCACAGATATCCTACTCCCTGACAGCAACCGACTTTATCACAGCAGTGACTCCAGCAGCTTTTGATTGATCTGGGAAATTGAGGGAACCAGCTACAATAGAAGAAAATACATTCAGAGCCAGGGTGGGGGCCCTGCACTGCCTGTTTCCCCTTAGTTGTTTGGTTTTGTGCCAATGAAAATGGAAGTGGAAACAAACACACTGACTGGGTAAATCAGCCCTGACCCACATGAGTGGAGTTCACACTGTAGACAAAGTTATGGATTTCCCCCAGAGGGAGGGGGTAATGTGAAAATCCTGTGTTACACCCATTGTAACTTAAGAATATTTTCATTGGCATTCCTGTGATAATCTTGTAAAAATAACAGAATTGACTTGCTAGTTTTGGCCTGAGTTGGATTTTTTTTTCCACAAAGTAGCAGAAGTTTGGGACAAAGAAAGGTATTGACAGTTCAGTTTAGATATGCTGGTTAAAAAGGCATTAACTAGTAAGTAACAGGTGAGTACAATAAGCACAGAAGCTAACATACATGTAAGTAAAAAGAAAAGTGGGGGAAGGGATAGGGTGGGAACAGGTGAGGGTTTTCTTGTGAGGTTACTGCATGTAACGTAAAGTTTTTCAGTCTGGGATCTACATACCACACTCCATCATGGGTTGTGCTAATATTTACAAGAGGTATGGTCATCAAGAATGTTGTACTTTTGTCTGCTCCAACAAGAAGATCTGGCTGCTGACTCCTATCTCTTCTGCTGCTGCATTGTTACAATGAGGATCACATCCTCAGCTGGAGTAAATCGATGGGTGCAGTTAGATTCAATACCAGGCTGCACAAACTGAAGAGCTGTATGGCTAAATACCCTCTAAGGTATCACTTGTGCAAACACATGTCATGGTTTTCTGGGAAGTAGTTGAAAAAATGAGTGGGAAAATAGCTGACAATCTTTCAGTGAGGAACAGTGGTTTGTAGGAACTTGAGTTCCCACCAAACTATGCAGATATGGGTTAAAATAATGTTATAACTAGGCACAGGTGATCTTGGTAAACCTCAGTCATACAGATGCACACATTTGTTCTACATATACACCGGAAACAGACTAAAGGAGTTGTTAGGATTAAATTCTTGGGTAACAGAATATTCTGTGCAGTGAAAGTAGAAGATACTGCACTGTCACCAGGTGCTTTACCCAGTAAATCCAACACACCCCCAATATCCAAAGCAGCTTCCATTTGATCCATGATGCATTCCAAATCTTTTATTGTTAATAATAGGATAGTTCAGAGTATTCTTTCCAAGGCTTCAATGTTGGAATGTCTTTCTGGCTGCTACTATCAGTATTCTGGATAGGCATAATTTCTAAGTCCTATAAAGGCCTCTAGAAAACACAAGGTAGTGAGGTTATTGTATGGTTTATCAATTATATTCTTCACGCCTTGTCTGTTTACAGGCCAAACTAAATTTTGTGTCTAGATTTTTTTTAATAAATTTTTTAGCTATTGCAGAAAATCTGGTATTAATTACACGGATCTCTTGCAGTAGACTTTGAAACTACATTTTGCTGTTGTTTAACAAATTACAGAAACTGTGAAAAATTACTTTACACTGAAATCCCCTATTATAATAAAACACCAAGGCATTCTAGACATTCTGGGAAACACCAACTCAAAACTGATTTCATATAGAGCCCTTGAAACATTTTAACCTTTTTATTACTTATCCTGTCTATGAGTTTTCAAAGTATCTATCTCAGTATTATTCGGGCTACTTATATTTGAGTACTTTAGTGTTTTCTGTGTCCTTTTATTAAGTTATTAAAAATAGATGATATTGGTAATATATTGTTTCCTCTGATCTGCAAGATGTAGCAATCTAAGTCAAAAACTTTTTAACATTACAAATTAATAAGGAGTTTTTCTGTTACACACAGAAGTATTCTGTTCTACCCCATTATAGAATATCAGCCATTCTTTCACCTTCCACAGACAATAACATATTCAGTGTTAACACATGCTACTCAATGAGTTCTGCCCAGACCAGACTGAAAAGATGTCCTGAATGAGGATATCAGGTATTTTCTTGTACATTTTCAATGGAAGGGTGAGGAAACTGGGAAGGATTAGACCCTCTTTGCTAAGCCAAGATTTCAACTTTCCTACTTCATTTAGTGACTTTCTGGAAATAGTGCAGCCACACAAGTAAAAGTGAGATCAGAAATTACTTCTCCATATTTTTCATTGATGAGAACAGAATAATGCCATGTACAATATGGCCGACTAATATCTATTGTGGTAGGGAAGGGCGTGCATTTTAATGAACATTTAATGTTACTCTGATATGCCTAAGACTGGTTTTTTCATTATATTCTCAAACAAGCCATTCATTATAATTTTGAATAATTTAAGTTGCACAGAATCTAAAAAGGTGTTCTTACCATATTGTTTTTATCCGATGTAAAAGATGGAAGGATTTGTCGTACCTAAGACAAAACAGTAATTCCTTCACTGACGTATTATTAATTTCCACCCCTGGTACATTGGCGTATTTCTCTTCACATTACAGCTGAAAAGAAAACTTTGTGAACACAGAGTGCAAAGTCTTGTACTGAACAGCCAAGTGTCTCCTTACTGCTTCCATTGTGCTTACAATGACTGATCTTCATGTGACTATACCCGAACATTTTATTTTTTGTCAGTCTGGGCAATACGATTTATTTTTCTAACCTCCATCCAGTACTGCAACTGCTCTAGCCACTGAACTCCTACTGCAATCAATCAATCAAAAATTCTCCCCACACATTCCAGTGCTTTTTCCAACAATAAAGCCTTTTTCTACCAGTTCCCTAAAGAAAAATATTCCATGGATGAATGGACTTCAAAATTTGGAATTTGACTCTGATCAAACTACATGCATTTAACTCCTTGAGTACGGGTACTATGTGCCTCACTTCCCTTTTTGCATCTTGCTTCTTTACTGAAAGGAACCCCCAAATTTACAGTGATCAGATCAGAAATAAATAACTGATTAACTGTGTCTTTTTTTTTTTTAACTATGACTACTTACCACATAAACCTGAAAATATTCTCTCCTTAAGCAAGAAAAACTATGATAAGCTTGACTAATTTTGTCTTTAAAGCCTCTCTGTTAGATTCTAAAATGCTTTGTCCTGTTTTTAGTATTTGTCTACCTTACATCTTAAAGAACAGGTTTACAGATATCGGTGTGATGTTTTTAAACATGTCTACAAAAAATGTTAAACTGGTCTCAGTGTTAAAAACATGAACAGCACTTAGTTACACAATACCAGACAGCTTCAATCTCAACTGAGAAATCAATTCTTAACTGAAAGAGGAATTCTGAAAATAGACTTTTTCGTTTGGGGAAACTTCTTGTTTCCCCAAATCAAAATCAGCAAGTTATTTAACTTAATATAAGACCAAGAATGCTTTCTTACTTTTAACAGAACTTGCTTTATGTGAAGGAATTTATTTTCTGTGGTGGTTCTGCAGTCATCAGCATTATTTGGAAACAACATCTAAAGCACTTGCCATTTAATGGAAACTGCAGTTTTACAATTGACTTGCTCTGCAATTTCTGAAACCAAACCAAGCCAATCAAGCAAAGGAAACCTCTTTCATGAATCTGCTATTTACATATAAAGCAGACAGGAAAAAGGTATTTTGTTAGCTCTGGAGACACTGTTTAAGGAGGTTTTAAAAGATTAGGAAGTATAATGACAGGTGCACAGTGTTCCTTAAAATGAGACAGGAAGTGAGTATGAGAAAATTTTATGGCATCATCCTTCTATAAAACTAAGCGAACAAACTGTTCTCTCTTAAAAATGACTTTATACTCACATTTACAACCAAGTATTGTCCCTTTACTTGACCTTTAACACATTGTACTGCATTAATTGCCTTAACTATTCAATCAAAGAAAGCCAAGTACTGGGTTGCTTCCATATTCCTTCTGTCTGAGGTTTTCCTGAAATATTAAACTCTGCCGTTGTTTTGTATTCAACGAAGTTCTAAAGCAAGCCAACATGTGTCATCATATCAAAACCTAACGTCCTTGCTGTGCAACCTTTTTAGCAAAACCTACCTCAGTATACACCAGTGACGACGGCACTGTCCTTCTTAACACCATTTCCATCCCCACTTATTATTACATTTCAACTGTTCTCAAGGAAAGACTGTTTCAAAGCCACAATGAAAAAGATACCTTCTTGTTTAGAGATGAAGTCCACTTATAAATTTTCCCTGTCTCTGCACCCAAAATATGAACTAATAACAATATGACAGTAATTTGAGTATCTTGACAGATTATCTGGACACCTCTGAGAATTGAAGCTCACTTTGACTGCAAGTTTTCTTTTGCTGAAATTCTCAAACCTACAAAGATTGACTCCTTCAGGACAATAAGTCCTGGGTCTTCCAGTGATGAAGCCTGGCAGAGACTAAACTGGAGTGAAAGGAGTAAATATGGAAGAGACACTAATCAAATTCTAATATTGGAAATCTGACTCCAAAGTTCCAAGAAAGCTTACAGTTCCCACTGCTTTCACATTATTTACCTTTTACTATAGTTTTTAAGCACGATCACTCTTACTGTGCAAACAATGAAAAATTTAACATTTGCAGTACTGTAATTTTTGAGCTATCATTTGAACAAATAATGGTGCAAGCCCAAAGACAGAAACGTAACAGCAATGAGAGTATAAGCCTACTTCTCTTAAAGAGGGAGGGTTTTTTTCTCTCGAATGAAGATTTACTTGGCAATAACAGTCAATAACAAAACAAAGAAGCAAATAGTTTAAAGTGGGTATATTTTTACCCATGACTATGGATTTATGATTACGAAGAGTTAACTGCAAGGTTTGGAGGGAGAATCAGAGAGAAATATTTCAGTGTTACAGAACAAAGTGATTAACAGAAAAGCAATTTGCCATGTGTGACAACTAATAAAAACACAGCAAAATATAAAGCATATACCCATGGCTGTGGTATATGCCAAGTTGTTACTCTTCAAAATGCACCAAGTAGAGCAGCAAGTTTTCTTGGGGTTAAAGCAGTTTTCTTGGGGTTCTCTCACTCTTTTTTTTTTTTTTTTTTTTTTTTTTTGCCTAATTTGTACACACATGCTGTGTAAACTATTAAACTGCAAACTGGAGTTCATAAATGAACCCATCAAGGACTTCTATCTCCACTCCTTTAGTGTTTATGATATCTCAGAGATCATTTCCCTGCACTGAAGATTTACTTCAGGGGCTACTGAAGCACATCAGTGCAATGTTCAAAAGCAGTCTGAGACGACTGGTGGGAACAGTGGGTATCTCCCACATTTATGTCCTATCAGGCTGTCAAGTAGCAAGTCACCATGAACCCCATTCTCTGTTGTTCCCCCAGATATTTTAGACATTTAATCATAAGTTCAGAGGAACACTTAAAAATAGGAATTCAGGGTAATAAGTTTAAAAGTTTTGAAGAAGCAGATATGTTTAAACATATTAAACAAATAACACATAAAATACATCTAATTCTCTTTATTTTAGTTCAACATTTAATGCTTGCTAAAAGCTTTTCTCCTTTCATCATCCTTGGCCAGACCATCTAGTCTTAGGCTTCATTCAAAACTCAATAGAAATGTTCTCACAGCAGGATTTGGACTACAGCCTTTAGATTCAAACATGAAAAACTATAATAAAGAACATAAAAACAATAACAAAACCTCACCAAGTGACCTGAGTGCTGGTCATGCACAGTTTCTGTCACAGAAACAAATTATCTCCCTTACTATCCTCACACACCAAGCTCAACAGAAATATAAAAGTTTTTACATCAAGTAAGTTTTTACATCAAAGTTTTTACATCAAAAGCATAATACCTACAAGTGACTACAATATCCAACCAAAAAAAAAAGCAGACAACAGAGTGGAGAAAGCTCTTCTTATAATAAATCTTTTTATAATAAATCTACAGAGTTCGTTTTGAATCATTATTCAAGGTGGTCCCTAGCAGGCATACACAACAAAGTGTGTGTAACACACACAACAATCTGGAGTAATTTGAAAAATTGTTCCAACAACACTGCCCTGCATCCCTCTAACATATATTTGAATGCAGGAAGTAATAAAAACCGTAAGATAATGAAGCACATCACAGTATTTTTATGGAGGGAAGGAAAAACGTAAGTACAAGGCCTCTTTTGGGCAACGTGTTACCTTTATAAAAGGCATGACGTGGTCTAAAAACATATAACTGCTGTTTGTTGAGTTTTGGCTCTAACACAGAGTCCCAAAAGAAAAACTGCAGACACTGAAAATAAGGTAAGGCACAGAAAAACACCACTTTACTTGCTAAGTCATTGTAAGATTGTACTCACAGAAGAATGGATCAGAAAAAAAAGCGGGCAAAGCCTAGTGGGAAAATAAGTGAGGGCTGTATCTGACTCTCCCTGCCTCTTACAGTATCTCCTTCTGAATATGATCTACTATACCCTGGTAGGAATTAGGAAGAGGCATATTAATGCTGCACTGAGTAGGCTGGAACCCGCTTTATAGACTTGCTTAAACACAACTCAGCATACTTAACAAGTTGGTAAGTGTTCCTTGCCGTACCATGAGATCTGTTTAGAGGGCATATTTTACTCATGGAAGCAAGAGATGAATGAGTCATGAGTGATTTCACAACAGCTCTGCAGAAGTTAGTCCAACACCATGGCTGTAGGAGAAGTAAACTGGACAGGCTGTCAAAGCACAGAGGAACAAGGAGAAAGAGTCCAAAACCATGAGCAAGAAGCACAGAGCAAAAAGGATAGAGCTTGTATAAACAGGAAATAAAGGAAGTCTTGTGTTTCACCCTGACCATGGTGTCTAATTGCTATGGATAAGAAAAACTGAAAAATTCCTTTCACACTACCTATGTACATATCCAAACAGTCATTTCACTCTACAGTCATGTTCATCTTAACCCACCTTGCTATTGTCCTGTAATAGCATTATTTCTTCCACAAAAGCCAATGACTAAGCCCAGAACTATGGTAGACTCCCATGGCAAGAATGGCAGAATTTTTAGGCAGGTCATCTGACTTTGGTCAGGAGTTCAGTCAATAAAACTTAGTGATTGTTTTTCTTCAGGGTTTTTCTATTAAGGACTCTCAGCTATTAGCTCAATTAAGCTACAGTCAATATAAAGAGCTCCTTAGGGAAAGCATTCCTTCTTATTCTAATTACTCCAGCTGACCCTAGTGCCAAGGTCTGCAAAACCACTGCTGGCTTAGAGTTAAAAAATTATTGTACCTACATCCTTAAGAGACAGGCTATTCCAGATCTCCTAGTTCTTATGAAATCTATTAAATCTATTTTAGTAGCTGTGTGGTTGGCACTAGCATCAATCATTGCAAGTTTTTCAGCAACAGTTGCTGAGCAGTGCGTGCAAACCAACAGGGAACTCTTCAGTATGGTTCAGGAACAGTTTCAGTACAGCTTTCCCACTGTGTGCATGGAATAGCTGAGAAATGTTTTAATATACCTACAAGTGTTAAACCTAGTATGAACCTTATACCTGGTCAGCTGACCCGGACATTAATTTGGTGCAGCAAAGATTAACTGAAAAATTAAAAAATTATAAGTGCAATCAGCCTTCTGAAAATAAGTAGTATAGGAATAATTAATGGGAAATCTTTTTTCCAAAAAAAGGAAAAAATAAATCTCCTTCAAAAAATATTCTGCAAAGTTATTTCTGATAAGTGTCAAAACATTTGATTGTTGTTGCCTTTAAAACTTAAAACCCCCTTTCTTAAATACTGAAGAAAATTCAAAACAATTACTTAAAGTTCTGCTTTGATTTTCAGAGCAATTTGTTTTCTCCATTAAAATGCTTAAGCTAGAATTTTTGTCCTGTTGCTTTTTTTTAAAATTAATATGTCTTTAAGTTTCAACAAAAACAATATATTTATGGGAGAAAAATCAATCTTATGTAATAACAGCAACTCAATTCCTCATCCAAATAGCTTTCCAGTAACTGATAGTTTCTTTCTCATTGTAGTTTTCTTTAAGTGTTATTATGCAGGACATTCTGCGGTGAGACAGAGTGCTGGAGATCCATTTGTAGTATGAAAAGCTTTTGGGTGTGCTAGACAGCTCTCCTGTGACTCTCATGACTGCTGGCTTTTCTCCATCCCGGCAGTTCGGATCACCTCCTGTAGTCAGACTCAAAACTATTCAGCCAGAACCGCCAAAACAGGCTCTGACAGTATGCAGGACTAACAGCAATTACAACATTTTGTAGCATGTGGTAATTGAATCATTATGATCAGGCTGCAACAACTACATGAAGGAAAAGTTCTTATAATAGCTCTGATGGTAACTGCTTGCATATTTTTTTATTCAGTCTGGATCAGTTGTGAAAACTGCAGAGCAGCGCTTAATGGTCCACTGGAATGCATTCCCTCTGACAGAACCACTCTGGTTCCACTTGCATGTATGCAATGCCATATAAACAAAAAAGTGGTGTCAGCCTGATCTAAAAGCCTCTGTGGTCACCTATTCCACTACTGAAGATCCCACAATGGACTAGGCAGTAGTAATGGTGACAGTCTTACAACTCTCTTCAGATCGTCTGCTAAGTCTGCTTCAGCCTGAACTCTAAACATAACTACAATGTAGTGCCAGCAGCAATTTTAAGCAGTTTTTAGTTATGGAAATGGCAGTAGGTTGTTTGTAAGTAATCAGGCAACTCCTAGATTCTTCACCAACTATGACTTGCAAATATTTGCCAGAAGTGAGTTCATTTAAAACTAGACAGAGAATTGCACCTTTTCCTTCAAGCTTCCGGACCCTTCACAAGTGCTACCTCTGTGGCAACTGAAGAAACAAATGCATATTAATAACAGAGACAAAAAATGTAAATAATTCAGCCTGAAAGAGTTGATCATGCAAACCTTCCAAGTGGGATAAATCAACAAAAATAAATACAACCATGCTTACATTCAAATCTTATCGATAGGATAAGAATGGTCTTACTTTGCCTGTCTGTAGAGAAAGGGTTATGAGGGAGGCACTTCAGAAAAGTGTAAGACAGAGTGGGCTGAGTGATGCAGCAGGACTACAGCAGGTCTGCTACTTACAGCAGACTTCTGCTCAAAGCAACCCTCTGCTCCGCCTTCAGGCTAGTCCTTCTCCCAGGACTGTATCCTCAACACTAAGCAGAGGTCCACTTTCATTTCAAAAGCCAAAGCAGCAGCTATAATGGGAAATCACCTTATTCTGGTTGTAATCTGTGACTCTTAGCACAGATGCAATGTGAAATGTTATTATTTCATGAAAAATGATGACAATAAAACAATCCTTGTTCCAGTGTACAAATATTTAACGGTATTTTGTCTCATAGTTAAATCTCCTCTAAGCCAATTTTGTTTTTCCCTGCACATGAAAACCTTGCTACCTCATTTACAAGCAACAAACTGCCCTATTCTGAGAAACCAATTACTTTACAGGAAGTAGTATCAGAAGTTTCTTGGCTTGCTAAAACCCCAAAACTAGCACAACAGTGTTAACTTCTGCTTAGAGCTGACATCTGCATGGTCTTTCAAACAGAAAGGTGTAAAAGCCTCTGATCGCTGAATTGCCCACCAACAGGAAATAATCTATGTGACCATATCTGCGCTGACATGATGACATGGGGAAGGGCTCTGTCCTTTTAGGTAGAGGTAGGACCTTTAGTCCTGTGGCTACCAGATTTGTACTGTGCAGAATAACAGGTTTGTTGCCTCATTTGTGAGAAAGAACTTATAGTATATATGAATCACTGCAGACTATCTTAGTTCCTTCTGCATCACAATTTCTTTCTGTCTCTTCTGCATTTCAGAAGAAATAAGAAATTAATCCATTCCTTATGCAGTGATGGCATTTTTCTCCCCTTCACAGTCTGAGGGAAAAACAGTCATTTGACATTTTCACCAAGGTGTGAGAGGGTGGTCTAGCTATTCATTGCAACTGAAAAGGTTGTTCTGCTAATGTTCACAGTTTTGAGGAATTACCACTCAAAGGAGCTGCTTGAAGCTTTCATTACATTTTAATAAAGGACTTGAAGTGCCACTCAGTCCTTCCCATTGCTTGTCAACATGATCAAACACATGTTATTATTTTCAGGCCCATTTTTAGCAGATGCAGTCTTAGTATAGAGCACTGGAACAGGAGTGTAATTACAAGTCATACATCCTAAAGATTTGCTAATAATGTTAACAGCTGTACAATTTGCTGGTAACAAACAGTCACATAAAACTAGTTTACCACAACTTTTCTCTCTGACCAGACCAGTGCCTTGGCTACCACAAAGGATCTGTGGTACAAGAAATGCTAGAATTAGTGGACACCTGGATAAATAAAATCTATTTGGGGAGTCAACATGACTTCTGTAAAGTGACATTTTGTCTTATAAACTTCTTTGGAGTTCTCTGAAGGCTTTGGTTGTGCTATGTGGGTTAATATGACCCAGCTGACATATTTCACTTAGATATCCAGAGTTTCTGGCAAAGACTTTCACCATAAGCTTTAAAGGCCAGTAAGAAGCCATTGTATAAAAAGTAAAGTTTTGGCACAGATAAGTAACTGGTTAAGAAGTAGGGCATTGGAGCAAATGAGAAGGTGTAAAAACACAAAAAAGACACCACAGGATCTTTGCTGAGATCCACACTAATTAGTGTATACAGAAAGTATCTGGAAAAGCAGGAGAAGCATATAGACAAAGTTTGCTGATGATGGAAAGCTGCTCCAGAGAGTAGATACCTTGAAGGCAAACTGTAAAGAACAGAAAAATGAGTCTCTTATAAGACAGAGTGACTAGGCAATATGACAAATAAAACTCAACATAGATAAGCATGACAGTGCCCTGAGTGCACTAAAAGCCCTTAATTGGCTTTCAGTTCTTGCTGGACATATGCTGCAGGTGTATCTGTCTCTGGCCTTTGTCTCTGATTACTCCTAACAAGACTCTCTGAATGCCCTTTGGACCTGCTTCTTCACCTCATCCTGTCTATTAACCCAGCCCAGACATGGTGAGACTGTATCCAGTCAGTGAGGACCCTTTCGATGCTAGGGTCAGCCTGGCTTCCAGATCCTCCTCCATCATGGGCAACCCCAGCTCCCACTGCTCCCAGCCAGGTGACAGCCCAGGGCACATGTGGACGCCCCAGTCTGGGTGTGATGAAGCTGCTGAGCCACAGGAAGAGGATGCATGGGTGTGGGTCCCACTTTTGGATGGTTCGGGCAAAAGAGGGAGTAGCCAGGTACTCTCAAGCTGAGAAAGAGACAGTGTAATGAAGAACAGACAAGGGTCTGCAAAAGGTGCGTAGGTGACAGGGGAAAGAGACAAGGAGTACTTGCTCACCGTCATCACTTAGTGACCCTTTGTTATAGAAGCCAGGTTCAAAGTCAGAAGAACAAGGTGGTCCTTCCTACAGCAGGAAATGAACACATGGCACTCCCTGCCTGAGGACAACTGTGGATGTGCGAGTTCAAAGGGAGTGGGCAACTAGTTGGCAGAAATCCATTGCAGACTAAACAGGCAAGCCATGCCAGTTAGATTTGCATTCCCAAAATGGAAAGAGTTGAAGACTGGGAGTTTGGAGCAAAAGTATCAAGTACACAGGCCTTGCTTTAACTCTTCTATTCCAGATGCCCAGATATGAACACTGGGCTGGTTTGACCCCATCTTAAAGAAGTAACAGACCTACTTCTGTTCCAAGGGCATATGGACATCAAGACTTTATCCACAGTTATAAGAAAAAATATATTTAATAAAATCTGTAATCTGAAAACTGACATAGTTATTAAACATTTCCTAATTTCTAGAAGACTCATTTCTCTTACCACTAGCTACAAGTCTGGAGAGTAAGAAAAACAACCTCAGCTCTAAAGGAAATCCTTTTTCAAATCTGGTGTCTTAAGGATTACTATCCTTGCTCTTTTTGAGGATGTTGGCACCAAAAGCACTGAGGAAACATGGGGTGCTTGGCACTGCATGCCAGTTCCACTCTTTCATCTAGCAGACTATCTTGACATCAAAGATATCCTACCCTTTACTAACTATATTTATTAGTTTACTTTATTTATTGCTGAAGAAGTAGGAATCTCTCCACAAAGCTCTGGGCACCCTGCCATTACCTCAGATACACAGAAAGATTGTATGAAATTGAGAGAACCCCACTTCCTAGAAAAATGTCATCTTCCCTCAAACTTCAGTCCACACAGGACCCGCTCATCCAGACTAAAACACTCCCCAGGTGCTCCTTCAGAAACTAGCAGCGCAGAACTAAAAGTCTTAACATCTTTTCTCTAGAAAGATATTTTCTTGTCACTCTTTTGCTAAGAGTAACATTGAATCCTCTGTTCTTAATGCCTAGTATTTTGTTTTCTGTTTCCAACAGGACAACAGGCCAACATAGATCAATCATCAATAAACTAAAATTTCATCGCCTTAAAAACAAACACAAAAAAGCAAAAAAGCAAGCACCACCCCCTGCCCCCCCCCCCCCCCCCCCCCCCCCAAACTTCACTCATGCATCACCCCGGAGAAAATACCAGAGAAGATAGAGAAGATGAAGAAAATATATTTTTCCAATGTATAACCAGAAATTTCCCTGAAGTTATACACAGAATACAAAAACGAAGTGAAAAAAAAGAGGATAGGAGCAAGCTGGAAGTACAACAACAGAATCTCTATTACTTTTTAAAATAATAATAATAATAATAATAATAATTATTATTATTATTATTATTATACTGTGTTCTGGTGTTACATAGACTGCACAGAACCAGGTTGCAGTCGTTCTAACTGTTGGATCATTCAAAGCCTACAATTAATAATTAAACGAAAAAGGAAGTTCTAGTCCCAAGCAAATTGCTTCACAGGGAAGTAATTTGATTACTCCAATAACTGTCAATTTCAGCTTCCTTAAAATGTCTTAAAAATATAGTAGAAATACACAAAACAAGAAAAATAAGCAAATTACATTTTGTTAAGAGGACATTCTTCTCTGCTTATGGGGTACAATAGAATTCTAACGACACATCTCTAAGAGTAATTATAGTTTTATCTACATATACACAGACATCTCTACAATATAAACCCCTCCCAGAAACAGTCAGACACCATTAGGGTTGCACAATCAAGGACGACTGAAGTTAGGAAATGCCAGAGTTAACCTTCCTCTGGCCCTTGTGCACAGATAATTGAAAAAAAATCTTCATTTACATAATCACATACTACTGTTTTTGCAGGATCTCATTGAGTGCACAGGAAGGACAAACCCCATGAAATAAGCAACTTTGCAGTATCCTGCTTTACTTCTGTTCTTCGATGTGTTACCCTCAGCCTTGAAGCGATTCCAGCTCTCTCTTGAGGCATTATTACCGACTTCCTCATGAGCTCTTCTGTGATGTTCATTAGTGTAACATCTGAAGGTTTCTCTAACAGTTATTTTATTAAACAACTTATAATACAGCTGTGACAGAAGAAATAAATTCATTTTACAGAAGTATATCTGGGGAATATCAAGATCAGAAAAATCTTCTGACGTTAAGTGTCTCAGACATGCAAGACCTAACTTGTGATTTGCAGCATTATATAGAGGTTAATATAGTCAAAGACAGTTCCTATTCATCTCAGCTGCAATCAGAGATACAAATCATTCTATAGGTTTAAATTAGTGACAGAAACTGAGACACATTAAAGACAGGTATGAAATTCATTTGCTGAGCCACCCATAAGAGAAAATAGAGACAGAATTCAGTTTTCTAGCACAGCCTTCAGCCACCCTTGCCATGAGATCTCTTTGCAAGCCATTTCCTCATTCAGTGTACATATTTTACCTCTTGCCATGCTTAAAGCAAAGACCTTAAAAATCACGTTTGTTTTCAGCCTCCTTGCATGTCTACTTTGTACAAACTGAAGGCCAATGACAAAAAGCAGGTGGGTTTGTAATACACCCTGCATGATCACCACGGACGTGAAAATGGAAAAATCCATAGGAAAGCTGAATTCTTCAAATCTGTTATTTCTTAATTATGGAGTTGCCAGCTTTCTAGCCTTAGCCTTATTTCTTTTATATATTTTCTTACTAATTTTCTTCCATTATTTTTAAAAAGTCAAATTTGAAAACTACCCTTGTGCAACAATCAAAGGAAACTTTCCCTGCTGGTCTACCACACAGGTTTCTGACATACCAACTAAACTAGCGACTGATGATTCTAGATTATAATTCTCTGTTTCACTAGCTGAATCTCAAGCTTTTCCTCACCTCCACATAAGACAGGAAATTACTGCAAAATAAAAATACGTGAATGTCTTACTCTTTGTCAGAACTGGTATGATTAAAAGGTTGTTTTACTTTAAAGCAGTAACAGACAAGTAAGAGCCATTTATTAGCATATGGCATTTCAGAAATAAACATACTGTCTCATAATTAGAAAAGACAGATTACAAGGATATGGCATTACCCACATAAAATTGAGAGCCTGGATATTCACTCAAACCTCTCTTATTGCTGCTGATAAAGAGGGGCTCACAATGAAAACCATTATTCATTCGTCTCATACAGATATATTTTTCCATGACCAAAGCAGCCTATACTCAAGAACATAATTTACTTAAAGTGTGGACAAAGGCTCTGTGCTTTGTGGCTGGATTTATAAATCTGTCAGCACACACAGGAGATCCACCTGCACAATCCAAACACAATACCGTGTTTCCGTATGGATATTTGTCCTTAAACTGATACAAAATGTTAGTTCAGCGTTTGCTTCTGTTAAAGTTTAAGCTGTACCATAAACATATCATGTTTTAGGATCATTTTTATCAGTCATTTTTATAATTTATAGTAATTGTATTTTTAAAAGTAACATCAAAGAACAAGTGAAGTATCTTTATTCATGGCAGTACACGAACACAGGGTAGTGGTTGATGCTACCTCCAGACTATATATCTCCAGCAGTGATAATGCTAACAAGTACTTTATTAACTTATGAAAGCTCATGTTACAAGGAGAAAAATAATAAAATACCACCATTATTATTATTTAATATTTATCTTATGAACCTTAGGTGTACAATCCTCTTTGAGTTGCATTATAGCTTTAAAAACATAACAGGCAAATTGTTAACCTCACTGAAAGCTTCACATATGCAATAATACCACAACCCCAAGAAAGGATAATAGTGCAGAATATCTCCCTGCTTGCCAAGTAACTGGTTCTTGGATGCATACAGCACTTTGGTCATACAAACTTTAGTTGCACGGCATTTGACTGTCATTTTGTTACCATCAGTATTTGTAGATAAACTTCTAAGTTTACAAACAGACACCATAATTACTATGAGGAATGACATTAGAGGACTAGATGAGAACTATTGTGAGGGCCGGTATAAAAAACTGAACCACAAACATGCAGAGAATTAAATTATGACAAAGTAAAATAACAAATTGCAAGTACCACAGAAGAGCTTCCTGGCAAGAAAAAAAAAAGTTTCATCAGCTGCTATTAAGTAATTTATGTTTGTGACTCACAATGGTCACGTTTTGATGACCAGATTCTAGTTTAAGGCCTTTTTTTGTTGTTGTTATTACAGTATGCAACACTATTTTTCCATTCTGTTGTCCTTGTATCATTTCTTATATTGAACTCTGCAAATGAAAACTAATCAAAATCTAATGTGAAATACCACAGATTGCTAAAAGACTTGATTTTTTTTTTTAAGTTTGGCTTGATCCCTGCTAATAAAAGATATTTCTCCAGATTTCCACATATTTCAAGTGAATAAACACAGTAGCTGATTAAGATAAGAAGCATTGTAGACCTCACCCTAAAGATTAAAACTCTGGCGAGGCTGAGCTGTCTTCTCACTAGAAACACTCACTAATGTAAAATAAGAGGAAAGCTCAAAAAATCATGCCACGATAATCAAAAGCAATTCACTTCAAAAGGAAAAATAAAGCTTTCCTCTGGGCATTAGGATTAAAAACCAGAATGGATGTCTGGATTCTTACGATATTTTAACTGACTCTGAGAGTTACTGAACAATCTCCAAACAGATGTAGAATGTCTAGGTGAAAAAGAGTGTGATAGAGCAAAAATGCTGGCTTCTCCTTGGCTCAGTTTTTGAGAGTGCTGAGAATATTCATTTAACACTCAACCTCTGGGAAACTGAGGTGCTCTGACTCCCCAAAATGGTATCGTGTCCCAGAAAATGCAGGAACAGTGCAAGAAGAAAAATCTTTCCATATCAGTCCTTCCAGGAGAGTTTGTGCATCTGATTTTTTTGCTGGAGCTCGAGTCAATTCTTAAGTACCAAGAAAGGATTCACATGACGTGCGGATTACACAGACAAAAAACAGAATACAAAAACCTCTTCCATTTCACTGGGTGAGATCACAGTAATCTGCAGACAAAACCCACAAGTTACAACATATAATCATTGCCAAGTGTTCACAGCAACTCTTCTTTATTCTTTAAGCCTCTTTCCTTTCTGAACACTGAACAGTGATGCAGCACCATGCAAGTTAAATCTTTTAAAGCCATGGGGCAGAACTTTGGCTTCCACTGACACAGGAGCACTGCTTGGCCAAGACACAAACTTCCAGTTAGTTTCTGTTTGGACATTTCGGGAGGGATTTTCCAAAGAGTTCCACAGTGATGTAACTCTGCTCTTATTCAAGGACAGTAAAACCTGCACTGACTTTGGTGGGACCCAGTAAAATGAATGTTACTCAATCCATGGAGGAACCGCCAGAACATACACAGCTGAACATCCACTTCAGAATTTCCTTATATCTCAGTCAGAAGCTGTGCATAACTATTTGAAGATTAAAGTAGATACGTCTCAATTTCACCATTCCTAAGCACAAAAAGCAAAGCGCACACCTTCTATGAAATTATTCCGTAATTTTGTCAATCATGTTATCAGTAAGTTGTTTTCCTTTACTTTCTTGAAAAGAATACTTATTTAAGAAAATTAATGCTTTAAAGAGAACATGTCAAAAATTTAAAACTAATGTTGTAATTTGCTCCTTCAGATTCAGAATACTTATTACACCAGAAAAATTATTAGGACGATAAGGCAAGATAAATGTTTTTAAAACAATAGCTTTAAAAACTGGACTCTTCTCAGCTACATTTCTGGCATCTGCTACATTCCATTGCTATGATGTTCTATTCAGAAAAGATTTATGCAGCCAAGCTTTTTTTTTCCTAAGATCTTGAGTTCAGATATTGATTCCATGATTAAATTGCCAGTAATTTAATTTTGTTAAGCTCTAAAAAAAAGGAACAATTTCAGATAATTCTGTTGAACGTAATAGCAAAGGAGTCAGCAAATACAGGAGTTGTGTAAAATAGAATACTTGTATCACATACATCAACATTGCCAATAAAAAGGGAAAGAAACCCACACAAAACTAAATAAAACTATGCCAGATATTATTTACAGGTAACTTATTAGGTACTAGATTTTGCTAAGAGATTTAGATATTTATCATTTGGTATTACCTACATGAAAAATATGTGTATATTTTATTAGAGAGAAGGAGCATATACATAGAGAAATGTTTGACTTTTAAATCCACAGTACTATCTTTTGATTGCCATGTGTCACGAGAAGGAGAAATTTATTATTCTAGCAATGTTACTTCTGCCTTTTTGAGCTCCACAGTGACCTTTCCAGGAATGCAGAAGGGTTAAATGCAATTCACCTGTAAAGTAGTGAAATAATCACGTAACATTAGAGCAATTCCTCATATGCAGAGACAGACAGAGGGAAGGCCTGACTGGTGGCATTTCTGATATACAATGCCTTTGCCAATTCCAGTGGCAAGATTTTAGCAGAAGCACAGCCAATCCAAAATAAGACCTGAATACCAGATATCATGGAAATGGTATACTGCCAAAATCTGACAGGTCAAAGGAAGAAAAAACCCACACTTTATAAACCAGTGACACAGTAAACTGTAACAAGAGCAGCTAGTGCACATCTGATGTACCTGGCTTACCCATGAGAGGGAGGAGGCCCATTACTGTTATTGTTACACTTCCTTTAAGTACCTTTATAAGTCAAATAACTTTTTTTAGAACACCACAACTTCTAACCTGTTGTACAAATTATGTAATTTTTCAACATCAGCATTTTGCCCTTTTATTAACAGTTCTTTAAAGCAAAGTTAAAACCCAAGATAAATCAACACCATTTCGATGATCTGTTATTCAAAATGTTGGACAGGTGGGCACCCATGTCCAGAATGAAACCTCTCAGTTATTTTGGATTTCATTGCAAAAGACATACTACTGTTCCTTTCTGTATTTTTAACAACTCATCAGACAAGTGATTTCAGGATTCTCTGCACTCTTTCAATTTCTATAAAGTGCAGTATAATATATGACTATCATACTTTGGATATGAAAGATATTTAGACAGAATCAGACGAAGGAAAAAAGCATTCAAAATTTAAACCCATTTATAGACTTTTACTGTAAATTCAAGACAATGAGAAAAACCAGTAGTCCTCACACTTAAAAAAAAAAAGTCACAGAGGACTGGGTCACTTGTACAAATGCCTCTGTGATAACTTCAACCATGAGGTCTTTCTCTCCACCTAAAAAGCAAGTTCTGATTAAAAAATGCCTTGAGTTTCATAGTATGGATTTGTCACTGCACAGTTCTTAATTAAAAGAGCTCTGAGAAGCCAGAGCATGCATCTGAACAAAACAAACTCTGTTTGAGACAGGGAGTTGCAGCTTTCTGTCTGACACCCATTAAGAAGCATATTCATGAGCGAAAAAAAAGCTGGAACTAGAAAAAAAACTGATTGCATTTTATACTTTCAAAAATTACATTAGCTGTGTAGTAATCTTTTCATGGATCTACCCTGTGTTCATGGATCTACCCTCCAAGTTCTTGCAGGTATTCAGCTCTGGAAAACAACCCAGTTGTTTTACAGTGTACTGGGAGACAGCTGGACTGCTTTGGGGATATCCAGAAGAAAAATGGTTTCAAAAATACGAACTTACTTTTCGTCACTCTTTGAGTAAGTTATTTTCCAACACACACTTTTTCAGTCTACAAGAACTTTCAAACATTAATTTCTCTGAAAATATGTTGTGCTGACACTTCCATACCGTATTAATTGTCTTACATTTTAATTAATATAGCAGTAGTTTTAGAGGATTATGCAATCTGAGTTACGACTGTGGTGGCTTCTATTGTCAAATTTGACTATTTGCTACACTGGAATTCAGAAAAACCAGTAAATAACTGAAAAGATGTTCAGAATTTACTGAAAAGGAAATTCACAGAATGGGAATTGGTAAACATCTTTGGGAGCTGAAATCTTAACCATTAGCAAAATTGTTTCCAACTAACAAATTGAAAACAGTCAAGATACTGTTCAAGCAGCTGTAGCCCCAGACAACAGGGTGAAGAAATAAACCAAAAAACTCTACAAAACCTCCAGCATGAAAGATCATAAAAGAAAAGCACAAGCTCATAATGGTACCAAAAATATAGGACTGGAGTTGGGTTTAGAATGGAAAGTGGCTTGATCTTTTCAGAGACATCAATTAAAATTGACTTGTTTGAAAGATATCTGGAGGCCAGACTACACAGGCAGACTTCTAACTCTGAATTATACAATTAATTTTCCTGTACTGCAGCAGGAATTACAGCTTAGTCTGTCATGTACAGGAACGGAGCAGACCAACAAGTACTGAACCCAGACAAAACAAGAGGGGTTTCTGGAAACCCTCTCTTCCTTGATATGCATGCTTGTATTATCATATCTAGGGCAGGAAAAATAGTTTTGATTCAACGTATCACAACAAGGGATGTACTTCTCCAATGTAACTTATCGTTATTACTTTAATATTTGTGTTAACTCTGTCACAGTCTATTGTTAAAATAGTTAAAATACTTTGTTTTCCTCCCACAGGAGAGATATTTTTCTGTTCCATGGTGAGAGAAAGAAATTCAGAAACAGTACATGTGAAAAATTTAATCAGGTGTTTTTCATATACAGTCTTAAAAAGGAATGTAACTTTCCAGGTAAGTTTTCTTATATTGCAGTACCTCACTAGCTTGTAGCTACAATTCCCTCAATTTTTTTCCCAGATTCTTAAAAAACCCCCATCATGAATGTTTGTCTTCATTTTAGTATTGTATATCTGTGTTGTGGTTGTGTGAAAATGCAAATTTTAACATTTCTTTATCAGAAAGTGACAATGAGGCCTTGATCTAATATGTATTACGTGTTACACCTTGTGCAAAACACTTAGGCAACCCCACTAAGTAAACAAATATTAAGTTCTAGCAAAAATAATCATGGACGTTAAAATAGGCATCTAAAATCTGCAAGATCAGCCCTTCTGATTAGTTGAGAAATGCTGACTTTACAGTGGTAATTACTCACTTCTAAAAAGTCCATTGGGATATTAACTCAACCATTTAAATTACTTGGTATTAATTGTGATACATATTGAAATGCGCATCACCCGATTGCTAGACTTGTATGTTAGGAACTTTTACCTGGAAAACTTCTATTTCTAGTTAACACCTTCACTTCATGATGCAATGCTTCTCACATTAGCCATCCACAGGAGAGAAAAAAGTGGCATTCACAACATTCAGATTTTAATTAGACAGAAACACACTTTGTTCTAGAATTTTCATTCACTTTATTGAGACCAACTGACAAATACCTTTTTTTTTTTTTTTTTTTTTTTTCCCCCCACACAATAACCTCTATCAGGGCAGCCTTTTGTAAGGCACAGTCCAAATGGCCACAAGTCACCTTAGGCCTATTTTTGGATGTACTGCTAAGATAGGTAATTTTATTACGTGTTGTGATAAACAGTATTGACAAACATTCAAGCTTTTGTTGGGTATGTATTTTAATTTCTAACAGTGAACAGAGAAAATGAGGCAAAAATAATTTATAAACAGATACTAAAATACTGTAGGTCGTAAAGATTGGACCTTCTGAGACAGGTTGTTCTTTCTTTGAAGGTATATTCTTTATAGAGGGGTACATTATTTAGCCTTTGTTGTAATAAAGGAGTGCCGAGACCCTGTACAGTGAGGTCGTAGCCAGCTTAGAAATGCCTGAGCACATTCCGTATCGGTTTGGCTGCGAGGGCATATCAGAGGAGGGGGAGAAATCACTGCTCTTTTAAGGCAGCATTGGTTATTCTCATGGTTAATGCAATGAGGTTGAAACATTTAAGGGAAAATAATTATCAACACTATCAAAAGATTATAGCTACAAAAAGTAAACAGAGGTAATGAAAGGCAGGTTCCTGTGAAATTCATTTCAACAGTAATTTACTTTTATATTAACAAACTGTCAAGTAGGAGAAATACAAGAAAGCCGACTACCAACATTTTCTCTGTAAGATTTGTATGAACAGAAATTCTAAACACATGCCTCAAGCCAGCAAAAAATCAGATACTAAACAGAACATAAAAGGGACAGCTTATGATATGTTTTGTTTAAGCTAAATTAAAATAAATATATATTAAAAAAACCTGACAAAGAGGAAAGAATAAAAAAACCTTGGAGCTATTCATTAAATACATAGATTCCTTCTGACTAATCTCTCAGTTACTCATGATTTATGTATGCCTCTGTAAGGAAAGAGACTGCCAGACTGAATATTTTTTCCAAACTTTTAAAATTTCCTGACTTTTTCCATAACTTTCAGAAATAAGAATTTCCATGCCTGAGTCAGGGACAGAACTATCAGTCACATTTGCCCTGCTCAGCACTAAATGCACACCCGTTCCCACCCCTGGGATGCCATCAGAGGAGTTCAACAAAGCACCAGTAACAAACAACTTCATAAAACCACCCCCTGCTGTACGAGAGGATTGCGCTGACTGACTGGGTTAATGCCTTGGCACTTCGGTTCTTGCTCTGCACATGGTAAGGAAGAGGAAGATAAGGGAATGTGCTGACAACCATTTCACCATTTGCTCGGTGATAGGATCTTTGGCTCCTGTCTGGGTTAGGCAGCTTGAGATCCGTGGTGAAAACCCCCACTTCCCGACTTGGCCGTGCCGGATAAAGCCCAATCCATTTTCACAATGTCACTAACTCTTGCCGCTAGCGCTGGTGGCATGAGCAATACTTCCCACCCTACTGACTTCCCATCTCTCATTGGGCTTGTGGACCCACAGATTCACTCTGAAATGCTCCCATAAACAATGGAGAACTTTAACCCCTCCTTTATCTACACAGATGCAATTAAGGAGCATAACAGACAAAGATGATCTTATGTTGTGGCTCATCATCAGACATGTGGGTGAAGGATCTGCCTTCAGATTTTTTTTTTCTTGATGAATTAAATACAGCACAAAATTTTGTTTTGAATCACCACAAAAATTAAGATTCCAGGAGCTGTAACAGAATTGAAATTTATGCTTTGATGAGATCCTGGGAATTGATTAAACTGCTCTGAGGGCATGGAAATATGACTACAGACACCAGTGCACTTTACTGACGGATGACCAAAAGGACAAAGGTTCATTCTGGCATTAGCTACAGTCACAGTAATTTTGTGGTAACATCAACATGGGGCATAATGCAGAGACTGTAGTAAGAATTATACAGGTCCTCATGCTTTTTTTAAAATAAATGTTTTCCACATTCTGAATAAAACTAAATATGGTTGCACAGCAGTCAAAACTTAAAATATTTATTGACTCCTATGTAATTGGAAGTGTGCTTATGACATAAGAAAGCAAAAACTCTCATGAGGATGTTGCCATCTCCTCAAATGTTCAAGTGTTCAAAACTCTGAAAAGTCCAATACTGATAAGATACTCAAAAACCAGACTGGAAAATAATTATGCAAACTGCAATCTGCATTTTAGGTCACAGAAAACTCCAGTTCTGCTCCTGAGTTACCACAGAGAGCGCAGACACCTCCCAAAGACAGCACAATATTGAAACAATAGACATTTTATCATGACAGCAGAAAAGCAAAAAAAGCAAGGGGGGGGCTAAACTGAACGTTTTTGTGAGGTTACAAACACCTGAAGCAAGCTGATTTTTCCTTTCCATACTGAATTGCTGCTTCTTTATGTCAGCTAAATTGAAGCCATTGTGACAGAACAAACACCAAGACAATTTTTTAGGCTCAGCAAAAGCACTGTCATATTCCAAGAAGTGCAGTTTCCAAAGGGTCTCCTCATTTCCCAGATTTTTAATAAAAAGAGATTCTACAGAATAATGATTAAGACAGAAGTATAGATATTAGGGAAGTTTGGAAATTATATAATGTATTTCTCAGCCCCAGGTTAGGAGTACTGTAGATTTAAATAATTTCTGGTAGATATTACTATACATTCCAAGGGACTGGGATTTCCCAGTTTTTCTTGACATCTAATTCACTGCTACCTAAACCTTTTGATGAGATGTCCTCTCCTCATTTATCTTGTTGTAATTTAAGTCCAATTTTTTTCCCTTTCAACTGCCTGAAAAGATCAGTCTATCCCTTCCCACTGCACCTACCTTCTTAAATATTTTCAGTTCTTATACATTGCCTCTTCTGCCTATTATAGACCAAAAAAATCTTAGTTCTTTCTGTCTGCCTTCACTAGCCATGTTTTCTGGAACTCTGTTCACTCCGTTTGTTCTCTTCTGGGCTCTCTGAAACCAATGAAATGTACATACAAAGAAAAAGTTAGGAATATCTGAGTCTCCTATAAAAGCAGATATAACTAGTTCTGTTTTAAACACCCCCATTCTAACATCTGAGCTCCGATGCAGCCCTTTCACTGGAATATAGACAAGATGTTTACAAGAGAGGTGAGACATACACTCATCACAGGGAAAATGAGGCACAGCTAAATGACTCACATAAGACCATCAGGGACATCTACCCCAGGCAGGAATGGAACCCATGGACAAGTTACTAACTGAGCTGTGCAGTAACTTCACCCTGACCCACAACACATGACCTGAAGCCAGAGTGTCCAAACCCTTATGGATACTGAGATTTTAACTAAAGTACATATTATATTTTTATCATTTTTTTTTCTGGTAATAATTTCTTTCTTTTTCAAGTGTCACAATCCAACCATTGATTCCTTTCTGTGCTTTTGGATTGCACTCCACTTGTACACCTGCTTGTCTGTACCTTACCAATTTGTGGTTGAACATTCTTTCCACAGACCCGTTCTAAGTTTTCTGCTGTGTAATCCCTTTCCTAAGCTTTGTTTCTGAAAGCAGGCCCAGTACTGTAGTTTTCCTCAAACGAAACTATAAAAATATTACTTTTGCATTTTTCCATGTCACAGTGTGACTGATATCTTTATCCTTATGAATAGCCCCTTAAATAATCCATAAAGCCTGGACCTGATGATCTTAATCCCTTGCTTGCATGTAACCTCCTCTGGGCAAATCTTAATAAGCACCAATAGCTTTCTAAGCTTACAGCTCACTAGAGAATCTGGATGAATGTCAGGCTTTTATGAGATTTCTACTGTAAATTCAGTCAAGCTTAAGCTGCCAGAGAGATTATGAATATCATACGAATCCACAGCCAAAGTGACCAATACCTTTCAAGAACACAGGAAAAAAAAAAAAATGCAGGAGCAGTTGCGTTTCCCGCTTTGTCTGTCTTGCTCTATTAGAAAAGGATGATGAAAAGACTTCATTTTGCAGCATAACCCATACTTTTACATCAGCATAAAAAGAAATATGAGCCCTGAGGGTCTACAGGCAAGTACTGCCAAATAACAGGTTTCTGTAAAGGTAAGCGTCTCATTTTCATTTCAGTCTAGTATTTACAGCAGACTACCTATCATCTCTTTCACTGCTAAACAGCAAACATCTGTCTATTGAACCCAGACAAGTCTAGTGTACTTTAGTATCTACTTATCATTCAGGCAGACAGGGAAATATCTTTTGCATTTATTCAAAGTTTTGAAGATTTCAAATCCATTCCTGTGGAGGCAAGAAAGGAAAAACCCCCACAGAGATGCACTTGAGACTGGAACTTTTACAAATCCAATGGCACCAATCATTTTACTGCTGAAGAGGTTGGCCAGGGGCATATATGATTTTATAGAAGTGTATCTTGGAGTTTGGCACAGGGCTTTTGACCTTACTTGTTCAGCATCAGCACAGCTAGCCATAGAGTGCTGCAATTAGCTGAACGCATGGGTGAGTTTGTGGTTGGATTTCTCTGTCCTCACAGCACACTAGCTGGGACCTGCTGGCTCACAGGGCTTAGGCTGCTGTGTCACTGTACTTCCAGTTATCAGTTATCTGTTATGAAGAGGAACTGGCAAAGGATAATAATTTTGGCACCCTAGTGTTCTGGTTGTCAGGTAACAGCACACAGATGTAAATTAGAGGAGGCTTTGCTGATTTACTCTGTGCTAAGAATGGCAGCTGCATGGCCCAAGATCAAGTGTGGGCCAGGAACACGGGGGCACAAAATCCATCAGCCAATGGAGCCGCAGGTGAGAGCAGATCCTAAATGTGTTTCTGGGTGCAGTTTAATGGACAAGGAAAACACCTATTAAAGTGACATGAATATGGAAAGCGCTACTGCACAGAGACAACATTGTTTTGTCTCTAAAAAACAACAACAAAAAAAGTGTAGGTTTTAAAAATCAAAAAGCACTTTTAAAAAAAGAAAAACATTACCAAAGAAGTTAGAAGCCCTTTCTATATATAAACAATCCTTTTTTCCAATGGCAAGCCTGTCAAAGCAAAACTACCCATCTGATACAGAATTAGCTGGGCACCGCAGGCTGCTCCAAAATTTTCATATGCTCCAGAATAAACTCCAGACATCTTTTTTCCAGCAAAGCAGCTGGATCTCCTAAAATACTTTGCACTCTAGTGGTTAGGACAAGACATTTACTAAATGAAATCTCTCATTCATATGTTTAAAGAAAACAGTCAGAATGTTACATTACACTGTGCTGAAGTGTCACCACAGATGAAGATGTTAAGTTTAAACTGATGGTTCTTTACAGTGTACAGTTATCTTACATATAACTTGCACATACTTTGCTGAGAAATGTTTCTATTATTTGAGTCATAAAAGCTTTTAAAAATAATAAGCACACTCCAGGTATTTTACAGCTTTGAACTACAGTGAAGGGTTATTAAATGCACAATCTGCAGGCACAAACAGTACTGTGGAAAATGGAAGAACTACGTGATTACCCACAAAATTTCAACAACCAGAAGAAATTCAAGAGGCAGGCATTAACAAGATAACCACAAAGAAAGAACAAAATGAAAGAATTCAAAGAAGACACTTGAGGGGAAAAAAATAATAACAATTAATAACAGCAAAACTGTAAAAAATGGCAAACAGAAAATTCTGCAGTAGCAGAACACATGACCCAAACTATAAAATAGTGATCATAATGCATCACTTTCATCAAAGTGTTATATTATACAGAATTCAGCCATACATAAGCATAATCCTCAGTCATTAAAACTTTGTCTCCTTGATCATTTATTTGTGCAAGAAGATAAACTGCTGACTTACCTGCTTGCTGCATGCATATAATATATGTGGTAAACAAGCAGAGACAGTGCTGCAGCTTCCATTTCCAGTGATAGCACCACATTTCGCTTACATGAGACATCCTGTGGGAAAAAAAGAAAAGCAATCAAGAACTCAGGGAGTTTTACAAAACAAGGGAAATGAGGAAGACTGTTGTTAGTCAAACTAGTAACTTGCAGTAAATAAAACAGTGAAAATTATACATGACCCTATTATTGCTTAAATGGAGACAAAAGTCTGTTAAACAGTGTCAGAAATTATATTTTCTGGTTCTTAGCAGACAGCAAAATGGAGGACTGGTCAGCATTGGGCTTCTAAGCAGATAGATGTGGGTGGTATTTTAGTAAAAGAAAGAAGAAGCACAGTCTGAAAGAGTTAAGTTGTAGGGGTTTTTTTGAAATACGAAATTTTACACATATAGACACATTTATTCTATTTAACTATACATAATACATACATATTTGTTATTAACTAAATAAAGATAGTATATCATAATTTGCCTCTACCCTTAACAAGGTTTTTAATTTTTCAATTCTAATGTTTTGACAGCTATGATATTTTCTGCTGACTTTTATGAAAATCCTGAAACTTGCCTTGCTGAAATCTAGGAGCTTATCTGTGCTGTGCCAGAGAAGTCAGGGACATTGTAATTATTCAATAAAATAAATGCATCTCTGGAAAAGTCTCTATCAGTTATAGCTTGAGGTTAAAGTTTCCTTTCCCTTAAAGCCTAAAGGATATTTAACGGCTAAACCAAAATGTTTCCTCCACTGTGGGCAGAACAGGAAGCAAAATTCTTAATAAATTTATTCAGACCTTTAACCATGCATCCAAAATGAATGGTGCTCCATTACATCCACGTCTCATTTTATTCAATTAGTTAGCGGCAAGCAGAAGGAAGTAACAAGTAACGAAATACAACACACATTCTTTTGACCACCTCTTTCCTCTTCTGTTTGGTGATGATAACTGGCTTTTGTTCAGTAAGATATTATCTACCTATACTGAGGTAGATAAGGACAAAACTCTTCCATCTGCCCCACATATGTTGCTGTGAACCCACCAGCAAAAGCTGGGGGCAAATATAAAACCTTTTCCAGTGCAAGTTTCTGTTTATTCCCAAAGTGGAAACCAATTCAGGCAGATAAACCATTGTAAAGGAACAAGTTTCAGCTTTAAAAATAGTAATTCATGAAAGCACTCCTGTCGGCTATGTGCCAATGGGCCCAAGTAAATGGCACTTCAGCAGACTGCTGCGATCAGTTAGGCTTCTCTTCAATGCAGCGTTACACAGCACAGGTATCTGATTACAAAAGAAGTTCAGTTCTTTGTGGGTAGTTGTATCGAATTAGAAATCTGAAGCAGATTATTTTTTCTGAGATACTGTAAAGTCAAACTTAACAAGTGTTGAAGACAAGCTCAGAAAACATGAGGCTCCAAAATACAAGAATCTCTTTGATGAAGCCAGACATACAAAATAACTGGATTATCAAACAATAGAATTATTGTCCTTCAACTTAGTGATCCAAAAATCCCTATTAAAATCTCAGACAACAGAAAGCTGAGGTTTTGGAACTGTTACTTTCCAATGTATGTAATTCATAAGTCCACAATACCTTTAATATTAATTTAGAAAATTGAATTTGAACAGAAGTCCTTTGAAGACATAAAAACAGTTACACACACACATGCAAGCATATACAGCATGCATACACACGCACAGAGTGGGGAAACGGAAGTGTTGGGGCTAACAGCATGACACACCAGAGATACAAAGTAATTTTCCTATTCCTACAGAAGAGTTTGCAGGTACTGATGAGACACATGGCAACCTGCTGTTTAATCTACCAATACAAACCTGTAGAAGCAGTTGCATCACAGGTTTTTGTCGCTGGTTTGTTTTGAGCCAGCACAGTTAACAGTTATCAGACAAGGAAACAAACAATAATTTATTAATATAGAATAAATCTGTGTTGATTTTCATCAAACTGAAAAATTGTCTGTATCATCATTTTTGATATCTCTATGAGCTCAGACAAAGTTTTTGCTCATATAGTAACTGGAGAATCCAAGACACCACATTTGAGATACTCAAGGAAAAATGACATAAGAAGCTTCTGCTGCTTAGGTCTGGTGTGAATGCATCCAGTCACATTTCTTCCAGTGTTTTTTTTTTTTGAAAGAACATGAAATTCTACTTTAGTCTGAAAAAGGTATTGGATTTGGTCGATTTCTATTTGTTACTGTTTACTTGCATTGCGGTAATGCTTACAAGCCAGTACTCAATGGTACTCCAGGGTGATGGTTTATAGTCTGTTTCCTCATCCTCACCCATGTAAAAAGTGCTAGTCAAGAAAAACTTCAAGAACATAGATAAGCAACAACAGAACAGAGCACAAATAAGTGCAAACAATTAGGCAAAAAGGAGTAGCTATAAAGACATTTCCCCAGAGTAAAAAGCTAAATTATTACACAATTGCTATTAAAAAATATACAATTCTCCACCAAAATAAATAAGCAAAACAAATACATTAAAAAATAGCAAACTGTCTTCTCCACTTATGTTCCCCACCATTGAAGGACAAAACAATTTTCTTTATACCACATCATCTCAGTTGACAAGAAAAAGGTTTATCAAACTCCGACAAGAATGAACACAGAAGCTCATGCTACCAAAACACTCCACTAATGTGGACACCATGAGTCAGATCTGTTTCTTTTGGAGAGAACTGTTGAAGAACTGTTTTACAAAGCATAACCACCAGCTGAGTGCTATAAATTAGTGAGGAAATAAATTACTTATATGTTCCTAGGCTCTTGCAGAGACAAAAAGTCAAAATTCAGAAAGCTGACTTCTCACTGCCTTACACTCTGATGCATAACACTCCTGTCCACGCAAGAAGTTGTCAGGGATGGAAGTCAGATAACACACTGCCAACAAAAAGGCCTCTTCCACACAAAATCCACCCCTGACATTTTTTTTATGTTTTTGACATTTCAGAAAATTATGATAAGGCATGATAAATACTTCCCAGGCTTTAAAAAACACACCTGAATTGCAGATATTATTCACCTCTTAGTAACCACCATATATATTTTAAGGTTCTTTTTTTCGGTTACTGCTGTTAATCAACATCTAGAAGTAAATACAAGCAGCATATGAATAATTCAATAGAAAAATCAGCCAACAGTCCTGGGCTTGTTTATAGCTTATCAAGGAATGATAAAGTCCCCTGTAAGCACAGATTTGATGGCCCAAGAGACCCCTTTGGTCTTATGTTCTTATTTAAAATGGTATTAAAAAGATGTATTCTGTCATTTAGTATTTATTAACAGCACAGGGAATGGATATCACAGCAGCAATGTAGTAAAACACACCATGAGTTTAGGTAAGCAAAGGGATGGACCCTGTAACAAAGGGATGGATCTGTAACAAAGATCTCAAAAGAGATATGGATTATTTCAGTCTTTGTCTTTGGTTACATAAAAATTGGTGAACACTGTTCATAGTGAGTTTTCTTCTCTATTTTGTACCAGTTTAAGTGAAAAAGCCCTGTTCTGTCCCTAGCTGGTAACACACTAGCAGCTCTGAAGAAATCACTCTGGATGGTCATAGAATCAAAACATTTTACCCAACATATTTAAGATTTATTAGGAAACCGATATTAGGAGTACATCCACTACAAATGGATATAGTCTAAAACCAGCAATTGCTCTAAACTTCTGGGAAGGTTTTGAGGGGGTTGGCCTTCTGTGGAGTCTGATTTTTCTGAAGTGTGAAGTACTAATTTTTCTATGGACTTGCATTTCCCAGTGTAGACACTGTGTGACATGACCAGCTATGCTGCTCTAGCTACCAATTCAGTCCAGTCTAGTCCACAGCTACTTTCATTTCCTATAACATAGGGAGACAATGAGCTTATTCACAATTCATTCCAGAAGAGCAAAATAGACATGTAAATTATCTAAACCATAAATGGATAGTAACTTGACACAGTTCAAGATGGAATTACTGGAGTTTTGCTATATCCAACTACTAAATGTTTTACTCTACATGCCAGCAGCCAGCTAGCAGACAAAACAGCGTTACTTTTTAGGGAATATACAACTCTGCAGGACAACATACACAAAATGTGAATAATGCTGGAGCATTTCATTTGTAGATTGTACCAGCCCCAAACATGCAATACAAATTTGAATACACCATCGTCTGTGTTCAAAACTTTGTCAAAGGCTCCCTGGAGTAGGATGTGAATTCTGCCTCAGGCACACTGACGTGACTTTCTTTGGTCTTAGATATGTCTAAAGCTATTAAGGGAAAATGTTGCTGACACTTTAAAATTAAAAGAAAGATAACATCAATTTCACTTTTTTTTTTCCCTCACATAGATTGCAAAGAAATATATGCTAAGTTTAGTCACTCCCAAGTGGAACTGCAAGTGAAAGATGATTGCAACTCACAGTTTAGTTCCCCGAGATTAATAGAGAAGTTGATTTTAACTTTGAAATCATTGCTTTAAACTGTAGTACATGAATGCCTTGAAAGATTAATTACACAATACCCCTTAAAACTTTCATTTTGTTAAGCACTACTTGTTCCTAATTGTTCTTAGAGCCAACTTTGAAAACATCCTCATGCTCATCAAAAGGGATGGAAAAAAAAATAAGATACTGCCTTTTAATTTAAACAGTATCAGCCCTATCAGATCCATCTAAGTCCCTTGGCTTTCCTTTCAAAGGGAAGTATTCCCAGTTGCAGGCAACAAATCTGCTGGCTGTTTCCAATCCGGTAGCACCGCAACACTAAATCTTAAGGAACTCCTAATTTCTGCCTTAACTTGACGGCGCGGTGTGAGAACCCCTTGCCCTTTCCACTTGTACCGATTCCCTCGGGCGCATCCCCAGGTTCTCGCTCCTGGCTGTGAGCGCACGGGCGGAACGCCTGACCCCAAACCTCAGCACCTCGCCTTACCTTGGGCGAGGGGCGGTCAGTGAAGGAGAAATCTCCCGGAGAAGGCGCCCGGAGGCTGTCCGGCCCGGGGCTGGTAAGTCCGGCCGGAGTGGGAGCCCCCGGCCGGCCCCTCGCCCCCCGAGGGTGGCGGAGCCCCGCGCTGCCCCCGCTCCGTGCGCTGCGGAGAGCGGCGGCGGGGCTGCGAACGCTTTGTGGAGCCCGCCCTGCCCTTCCTCTTCCTTCCCCTACTTTTCCCCTACTTATGCTGGCACCTCACCTGGAAGGCTGCCTGTGGTGCCAGGGCTCCTCGACGTGAGAGCCCGCGGTCCCGAGCCGAGAGGCCGGGGCCGGGCGGATGCAGGGGCACCGCCGCTCAGGGCGGGCGGCCAGCGGGGCCAAGTGTTTCGCTATTAGTCGGCAAGCACGGGGAAATCCACCGGAGCGGTCCTAAGGGCGGCGTTAGCGCGCCCTGGAAAGGCATCGGCCGCCCGGGAGCCGACAGGGCAGCCGCCGACGGACACGGAGCCCGGACGGGGCAGAGCCCTGCCGGCCCTGCCCTCCGAGCTCCCGGCCTGAAACTTCCCCGTTTCCCCATTCTTTCAGCCCTACCTACCTGCACGGCTTAGCCCCGACATTACTCACCGCCCGCCGTGGGTGGTGGGGAAGCCCTGCCATCCGCCCGGGGTTCCTCGCCCCGCGGAGCTATCCGCGCTCCCCCAGCGCCCCGGGCGGCGGCCGCAGCCCTCGCCCCGGAGCCCGGACAAGAGACTTACATGGTGACATTACGGGGCGGCTCTCCTCCGGCTCTCAGCAACCATCCTCCCGCGCTGCCGCTCGCCCTGCCTCTGGCCCTCTCCCTCGCCGGCTCCGCGCTAAGGTCATCGCTCCTCGCCCACCTCTCTGTCACGCCCGCGCCGATCCGCTCCTCCTCCGCCGCGATGCTTCTCCCACCCCGCGCCGGCGGGACCTGCCTCTCTCTTTGCACAAGTCGGGGAAACTTCGGTGCGGAGGGAAGCCGCCCCGCCCGCTGCCCGCGCCCCGCAGTCAGGTGGCGGCCCCGGCGCGGCCCCGCGGGCTGGCCCGGCCCACCGCGCTCCGGGGGCAGGACGGGCCCGGAGAGCCGGGGGCCCCTCCGAGGAGCTGCTCCGCCGCACCGGCACGCCGCTGCGGGGACAGCGCTGCCCACCCCCGGAAAGGCGCTCCCCGGGCGGCACCGCACGGCACCTTCCGGGCTGGCACGGCCGTGCAGCGACCCCGCTCCTGGTTAGGGGAAGGGGTGTGCGGTCCCTAAGCACCCCTCAGGAGATGATAGCCGCGGGCCCAAAGCCGCCCGCAACAGGGCACGGGCCGCCTCCGAGAAGATTCCGTAGTGGGGACACTGCCCTTGCCGGCGCCCTGAGCGTGTGGCACCTCGCAGCATCCCAGGGGCGGCACGGCCCTGGGGACAAGCACAGCCCGCACACTGCGCGCTGCAGAGGGGAGCGCATATATGCCCACCTGCTCGCCTCAAGAAAACAAACTGTCCCACTGTGTGGGACAGACACTGGAAGCGTGTCAGTTTCCTTGGAAGCACAGAACACGCTAGGGACACAAGATGGGCGGGTGGAGGTGATGCGGCTCTGACCCACTTTAAAGCGTGGAAGGCGGTGCGCTGCTCCCACAGAATGCTGGCCCACGCCTCACTCCTGGGTAGTGTTCCCGGAGGATGGTAGTCAGCACCATTTGCTAACGATCCCGAGTTGCTTTGCTCAATTAAAATCTGTAGGACATGGGACTGCACTACAGGTAGGTAAGAAAGCATTGAAATGGTAGAGAGCGAAAAACTAAAGGTCATTAGAGAAATCCAAAATTTTCACAGTGCTCCATGGATCTGAGCAGGCAGGATTAGGAAGGATGGGGAAATAGAAGGCCTGGAACAGTGAATCATTCAATGAAGTTACCAGCGTGCAATGGCAGTTAAAAGCACACAGTTCCCATTAAAAAAAAAAAAAAGAAAAGAAAATAATTTTTATATATATATATATATATATATAAAATATTCACTTATTCTGGTCAATTTTTATTCCCTCTCCTTAAAACCAGTAAATCTATAGGCTTGATTTCATTGTAAATTCCTGGCACTGAACATGGGCACAAGAACTGCTGGGACTGGGTTAGCCAAATCCACATGGGCAATGGTGCAGGCTAGGACAACATCAGCCTGCAAGTTCCTGCCACTGGGTTTATCGTACACCTGGAGATTATTGCATTCTCCTTATATGCACAGCAAAGTCTGTGCTTCTAGAATGCACTGGACTCACTGTATATGAGCTCAATATCTCCTAGGCATATTGAACACACCTGGTATGAGATGTACACAGTAAATCAAGAGCATCTGGAAGAAATCAATCTGCCTTTCATGCCCAGATTAGTGATACATGTGTAGTGTTTATCTGCTGGCTGCATTGGAAACTTACATCTTCCTTCCCTACTTGAAAGGCATTAAAGGTGACTGCAATTCCAGAACCTTGCCATCAAGCTAAAACAAACAAACAAACAAACAAACAAACAAACAAACAAACAAAAAAGGGAAGAAAATAGAAATCATGGGATTTTTCCTGTCATGTTTTTGTTCAGCTATTTCTTGGTTAATTCTCCTGTTCTGATTTTGCTGTCATATACTTTTTCAAACATCTATCTGCTTACCCTTCCACAGCAGGAGCACTGCTGCTTCTGGATCCCAAACTGAACACTGCCCAGTGAGAAGAGCCCATGATGTCTAGTGGTGATGACGTGCAGCACAGATTTTCTGGACAATGAAGTAGCATGTTTCTGAAGATGGTCTCAGAGCTGCAGAGCAGAGAAGGCAACCCAATCACTAATGAGAAAATGCCAATCATTATCTGGCAGCAGCTCACTGTGCCACATCTGCCTTTAATCAACAGTGAAACAGCATGGTGTGGGTAGCTGGAGAGGGCTGCATTTCTGGCTGCTGCTTAGTAAGAGTGAGAGTTTCTGTGCAGATCACAGTGATTTTAAGATCTCTGTCTCAGCATGAGAAACCACAGGCTAGATTACAACACCCAGCTCAGGTTAACATTGCAGGCTGTCTTTTGCACAATGTGATTAAGAGGAAAAAAATTACAGAAGTCTAGGAAGCAGTGCTATAACCAGAAGGCTTCTTTATATTACATTTAGTGAGCGACACCTGCAGAAAGTCAAGCAGCTCTTTTTATTCTTTTCTTACCACATCCGTAGTCACAATGTTGCTTTACATTTATTTTTATTACACCTTAAGCAAGTAGGGTCTGAATATTCTTAGATACAGAGGTAGCATATTCTTCAAATATTGCAGAGTGTTTCATGAATATTCTGAAATGATTAGTGAAATATTTTGCAAGAGTTTATAGGCCTCTATTTTTGTGGCTTTGTTCACGTATTTCTGTAAACTTATGGCTAGGGTGATTTCTTTATATTTCATGCAACTTTGCATCAAGTCCTTTAAATATAAGAATGTTAAAGAAAGTTTCATGAAATAATAGTATGAAATACCATATTTTATGTCTGGATACTTCATTTTAATATTTGAGACACATCATTTTTTAATGAACTTTTGTTTTGGAAGTCTCTATTATATCAATTGTGTTTAGGAAAATTTGTGTTTATTTTCTAGAGAAGTGTTAATACGGAAATTTTATTGGCTGTAACAGTGTAAAAGAGAAAACAACCTGAAACAATAAAAAGGAAATGAAAATATTGGTGCATTAAAAGTGCTATAAGCTCATGAACAAAATTCAAGGTCATATGCATTCTCAGAAATTCCAAGGGAAAAAAAATTGGCTTTGCATTCTTCAACTATGCCTGGCTTTATATCTGGTCATTCTCATATCTTGAAGAACACATGTTACATACCCACAGCTGAGACTGAAAAGTTCCAAGGTGAGCTCCCAAATGCTGGTTTTGAGGATAGAGTTTTGGCCATCGGTCTAAAATGTGAAGTAGCAGAATTGATGTGAATTGTTGTTAACAGCAATCCACATCAATTTAAAGGATTCAAGAATTCACATAATTCTAAAAATGACTTCATACTTTTGACATATAGCTCTTCACAATGCTTTTACATAAACTGATCTCATAAATTACATAAAGTAATCTCTCTTGCAGCTTTTCCTTTTTGAAAATCTTTTGTCCCTCTAAAGATGACTTAACTAGCTCCCAGATTTCCCAGCACCAATCAGCCTTGCTTGCCCCTCCCTGGGTCAAAGCTGAACCCATTTTTCACAGTCCGGAGGACAATCTAACCAAACCTCCTGGCTTTTCTACTTTCAGGAGGTCTTTAGGCAGCTCATGTTTCCTTATTTTCCCTTATCTGAGAGAGCATGAGAACCTTACCTTTCTGTTTCATGTGTAAATGCAGTGCAAACAGGATCAGGAGTGTCTCTCTCTCTTTTTTTTTTTTTTTTTCCTGAGATGTTTTCCCTTCACATTTAAAATGCCATCCAGACAGGGCTTGTTCTCATTAATAGGACACTGAAGAGGGGTCAAGTCAGTTTTCACTGTGGGCCTTAATTTAGTAGTTTCACCTAAGTGCTGGGCAGGGATGGTGGGATGCTGGGTGAGTGAGCATATTTTAGAGGCTGCTAACCCACTAGATAGGGAGAAATGGCACTCAGTTTCTAGTCTTAACCAAGTGCCAAACCAGCATGGTTTTCCAAGAACTTAGGAGGCAAGGGGATTGCAAGGACTGTATCGACTAATGTTTGTAAGTGGTGAAACTGCCTATAAGTTATTGCACCTATATGTTCTTGAATTTAAATTTTTGTCTCCTGAAAACAAGCAAAAAGTGAATTGTAACTCTAATGTATGTCTACAATGCATGTGCAGGATTTCAGGGGCTAACACACACTCATATGTTTATCTCATTTGGTACTTTCTCTATGTGCTTTCATGTGCATAAAGTTTAGGGTATGAAATATTTCCTGTCAGGGAGGTTACCACCAGCTAAAATACTGTACTTTGTGCCAGATGAGATGTCTTTGATGAAGCGCTGAGAGCCTGGCACACACTACACTCCATAAAATTCTGTAAAGTGTGTGACCTCAAACAAAGAAAGAGACGGATCAGGCAGCAAATTAATTTGGATAGTTTTTACAAACCATTTTATGTCTTTGATCAGTGTCTTGTTTTCTGAGCCCATTTCAACTCTTTACTGTTGATAAGCACTCCAGGGATCCTGAACCTTAGCCTGCTGGGGCATGCTGCTACTGATGTTTTTCCACACATTTTTGATCTTTGGGGGTGGGAGGATGCTGGAGATCCCTGCTTCCTGAACTTTCATTTCTATAAAGAGGAAGAGGAACCTCATGACTATTTTCTAGCTTCAGATGAATGAACTTGGGAGTGGTGCTCACTTTGCATGGGGATGCACTCTTACTATAAAGAACTCTGTAGGATGATGTTATCAGTAAAGAAAAATCAGCAGTCTGAATCTGAGCTGGTGTCTGGTGTTCAAACAGCAAGATAAATGTGGTAAGAAAGAGCTTGTCTAATCAGAGGTTATGCAAAGAGAATCTGTCATTTGTGGTGTGATACAAAGCACAGGGGGTGGAGGCTCAGTGGTGAAAAGAGGGGCTTCCACAAAAGATGATTCATCTCTGCAAAGTACACTTTGAACTTAGTAGATACCAACCAACAGGTTAAAATAATTTATTTATCCAATTCTTTTGTCTAAAATGTGCCTCTATGGCTAGAAGTAATTTCAATGCTGAGTTCATCACCACCTAGGCTGCCCCATCTCCCCTGTAGATCAGCTCTGAAATTAGAGCTATTTAGAGAAGGTAACACTGATATCTAGGGTCTCTCCGAGAGTGTTGGGAAGACACACACTGATAATTTTGTACGAGACCATTTTCCCAACAAGATCTGCGTACAGCCTACTCACGAATGAACAAATACTTGACCGGAATAAATACTTGTCACTGAAAGATTCTGAAATGGCACCAAATTTAATTTTTTCTCCACGTATATTACTTAATGAATAACCAAATTCTAAGAAGCAACAGGTTTCGGCTAAGCAGGCTATATTTTTACAATGCCAGTTGACTTGATTCATCTCTAATTCTAGATTCTTGATCTTTTTTGCAGTCATGCCTTGGCCAGTTTGGAGAAGTTAAAAACACAGTCACTCTTCACCTATTTTTAGAACCCAACTTTTCCTTTAATATAACTTCTGGGCAGGATTTCTCACTTCCGTTTTCTGTCCAGATGTTAAATATTTGGAACAACTGGAAGAAAAGCTGACCTCATGGTATTTCCATCAGGTTCCACTAGTGGAACAACTGGAAACCTCATGAGGAAAGCCCTTCTCTAAGTGTTCAGGCTAGTTTTGCAGACTCAAGAGCTTAGGAAACTCTGGATAAGTTTTGAGTAAGTATCAAAATATTTGGATGCTTATCAGAACTGAAGCCAGACGGAACTGCATTCATCACTCTTTAAAGAACAAGTGGTTAAAAATCATAGGATCACATAGAAATTGAAACAATTGCATGTTAATCATAAGCAGCTAATTATTTCCCATGTCATTAAAAAAATAATATACTTCCATGCAGAATGGAAATTAGATGCTAAACACAAGTGCAACACTAAATTAAAAGAAGGCTTCAAAGAGCTGAGTTGTAGGGTGAAAGCAGAGAACATACAAATACATAAACCCTTTCTAACTTTTAAGAAAATGAAAGAAAAAATGAGCTAGTACTGTTTGTGATTAACTAGCTATCCACAGCTCTTTTGAAACTTTTCACTGTGCAGGCTGAAACCACAGGAATTTCACACCAAATGTTTTAAGACATTACTTCAAAGCAGTTTTTTTTGAGATATGAGTAAAAGTCCTTGCATTTTCAGTTTTCAATAAATTATACAGAAAACCCAACCAAACAAAACAATCAATAATTTTCCAGAAGTATGTGAAAATTTGACCTGCCTTTAATTCCATTTCCTGTGCATATGCATCATGATAAATAACAGAAGCATATGCTATCTGTTCCACAAGATGAGGAAGAAAGGAGAGAGCCTCTTGAGCCTGAAGAACATGATTAAGTGATACAAGTAACACTTTGTCTCACAGACTTCAGCTCCTCAAAAATCAATGATTAGGAATTCTTTAAAAGCTGAACTAAGTAGGAGTGACTCCAGTGTGAGTTTGGAGTAGCAATTAAATCCATGCTTAGGACTCGCAGGCCCCAGTCAGTATGAGAACAGTTAATTGAAATTAAAAAGTGCTTTCCATTAAAAGAAAGATCCGAGAAAAACAGTCCAAACCCTGAACTTTTCAATGTACATTTTGAATTACCCTCACCATTATATCTGAATGGTTGATTACACAGAACCCCTGAGTGAATATGTGGATTTACTGTAATGTTCCAAAAAGGGAGCTGACAGACAGAGAGATTAGAGGCCAAATTATGGAAAAGTACCCCCATAATAAGTGTCCAGCCTAAAAGTCTTAGGGTACTATTTTCCCTTGTGATTTTTGTGCTATATTTATAGCACTTCTAAATTTTTTAAAACTCATTCCTGTAGAGATCAGTCTTCCTCATAGTAAGAATTAATAGGGAAGTGGAAGTGCATCAGTAATGATTTTTTTTCAATCTGAAACACTACGGCAGCAGTAGGAACAAGTTCTTCCTATCTTCCTTAAAACGGGTTTTGTCTGCTTGTCAGCTCCTTTCCCATGTGTCGGTCCCCTTTTCTCACTGGTTGCAGGTATTGCACGCAGTGAAGGGGCATCTCAAATTCTAAAAATAATTGTGATTCTTGCAGGTGCATGTATAGACACCTATCTGTGAACAGAGCTGGAACCTTGAGGAGAGTGTGGTGAGATCTGGAAAATTGTATCACAATATATGTTGTTATACGGCACTTAACCATGTCCAGCTCACTGAGCTCCACTTGAAACTGGATCACCCATCCCCAGAACCTCCAGCTCAGCCACCATATCTTACTCCAAGTTGACCTGACACAAATGCAACATCCTGCAACTAAAGAAGAAAAAGCTGTGAGAGAAAGCAGCTAATCTGAAACAGGTTATAATTTGTTTACTCAAAGGAATACGACTGAGATGAGCCAAAAGGAGCTCAGAATCACTAGGTTAATGTATATTTGTCTGACTCAAACCTAAACTTTTCTGTATGATGATGTAGGAATCCACACCTCTGCTAAGCTCCTGGCTATTTCTTCTTTGTGTCTTCTATTTTCCTTTCACAGGCAGAATGTAATTGAAAGCAAAGGTAAAAGTCAGAGAAAAAAGACTGAAAAGCAAAGGAACAACCTCATTAAGAGAGTGCTACTGAAACAGGAGTATGTTTTTGTGATTGTGTGATTGTGGGGGACGAGAGCTATCAGGGGTTCCACAGGCCAGCTGCAAAACAGGGAAAGGAAGTCAGCAGTGGAAAAACAGACACCAAAGCTTTATGGACAGCTTTAATTCAGAATTGTCATGGAAGACCTAGTCCAACATCTGAACATGTTCAATTCATTGTGAAAGCTGAGCTAGATGTACGGTTTTGATTTATTTCTTTTGAAACACTGCTGTGAGTCTCAGCATAGAAGCAAGACTTGATCTAGATCTACAAAGTCAATGTTCAGTCCCCTGAATTTTCCATTTAGTGAGGGGTAATTAAGACTATGTTTGTAAGCTGTTCTTTTAACTTGTTATAGCCCAAGTCACATTTAATTTTATTTTTGAAATATTTTAATTCCTGTGTGAAATGTTATGCATTTTCTTATACTTTTCCTGTATAGTAAGACATGGTAAAACATCATACAATATAGTCACAGGAACTGAATTAATGTAATGCTATAGTGTAATTTCTATGGGGCATGTGTTGGATAGTTATATCAATAGTTTTCTCCTTAATTTAAGACAGAGGGCATGAGAAAAAGAGTAGAGGCTGTATTTCTTCATGAGGAATAAATAAGTCCCGGAAAATTTTGTGGGGAAGGGGAAAGCAATAAAGAACGTCTACTTCTCTAACTCAGAATTAGGGCTTGGCAAGTCACAGGAAAATATGCAAAGAGAAAAGAACCCTGTATGTAATGTTGGTATTCTATTCTTACAATTACATTTTTTTTGAGCCCTCTTTCCCTCTTCTTTCTTTTCCACCCTCTTTCCCTCTTCTTTCTTTTCCACCCTCTTTCCCTCCCCTTCCCTGCCCCTTCTCACTGCACCTTTCCCCTACAAATAGTTGATCTTCAATTGGAGGTTCCAAAATAAAAGTTATTCAACTTCAGTCTATATTAAGAACTACTTAAATTTAAAAAAAAAAAAAAAGACATAGCTTTTCAAGTATCAAAAATCTGTGTTTTGCATGTGTTTTGAAAAATAGTAAGATTATTATAAGTTTGAAGAAAAAAAAAAAAAAAAACCTGAAAACATGAACTCCAAGCTTGTATTACCTAGATAGATTCAGTCATTTCCCTGAATTGTACTGAAACTAGAAAGAACAAACTGTATTCCAGAACGGTCTGTCAAAGCCTCTGTGTAAAACAAAAAACAAAAAACAAAAAACAACAACAAAAAACCCCCCTTACCTCTAACTTTTTCTTAGTTTTTAAGTGCTGTTTTTCCTTTGTTTGGGAAATATGTACCAGTCCTAACCTCAGTACAGGTGTCTCCTGTACTCTTTTCCTAGAACCTGGGGTCTGTTTACTTCCCTAAACATTTGGGATATATAGCAGTATAAGGGATTATATAGACATACAAAACAATCCTGCCAGCTGTACCCCTGACTGCCAGGAGGAGTTTAAGTGCAGATGTCGCTGGCAGTGCAATCCTCCCCTCAGCACCACCCTCTCCCCAGCGCTGAGGTTAAAGAGGCATGGGACAGCTCTCAACCGTGAAACAACTGCAGCAAGGGATGGTGGCTTTCCCCAAGCAAATTCCAGCCCGTGGCAAGAAATCACTCATTACCTTCTCAAGTGAGGAGAAAGCTTTGCCTCAGACCAGGACACTGGAGGAGAGGACAGATCCCACAGCACCGGAATTGTTCCTGTGGCTTGCTTCGTATTTCCCATGTAAGGTCTAGTTAATCATGAGAGCTGCTATTTCCTACATGCTCTAAGTCTTACGTTATAGCACTTACTAGGGTTACTGTACTTCCAAGATAAAAAATAAATGAGCAAAATCTCTCTTAATAATAGTAATTACAGATTACTTATATACACTCTTAATCTCTGGAATCTATTACAAGGAACGGTGACAGAGAGAAACCACTACAAATAATGTAAATTTAGGTAGAAATATAAATATTCAAGATTCACAAAGATAAAGATGTGTGAACATCATTCCCATTTAACTTTCTTATTTTGCTATTTTAAATGATTTTCATTAGAAATAAGCGGTCATGAGAATGTAGAGGGTTAAAGAACAAATTCAAAAGAAATGCCTTGTATGAAACTATCTGAACTTAGTTTAATAATCTTTTTTGGATAAGTCACAAAGATTAATTAAAAAACATACAGTAATTCTTTTGAAGTTCACCATTTTCATTATGATGTTGAAATGTCTTCCTGCAGCTAACCTTTGTCTATTCTATCTTGAACGTACTTATTTATTTTTTCAAATTGAAAAGGAAATTCAGGCAGTTGAGTGTTAGTGCTGCTTATTAATTTCACAACACTAGTATAGACAGTAATTTATTAAGCTAGAGGTATTTGGCGAACCAGTTTGAGTTAATGACTCAGCAGCTCAAATATGTCCCTAAAGCAATGATCTCATATACAGGTTCTTTTATGTCCTAAGTTGTTGGAGTCCAGCTCTCAATGACTTGGTTTTACCATCATCATGTCCTAACTCCAAACATCTGCCTTGGGATCTCTATTTAAAGTCTCAGCAGAGAGGTGAACAGGAGTGCAGTAAGGGCCAATCTCTTTGCTGTGGGAAGCACTCACATTAGGGACAAGACATGTTGGCTCTACAGTCTGGTGAGGCACCAGTGTCTGCCCCAAACTCCCTCTATGAAAAGGTCTGCAGTGCTGGAATCCCACTTTCAAATAACCTCCTTAGGACGTAGGATTTAAAGTAGTGTTCTAGAAATATTAACACATTAGAAGAGTTATTCTGCGTATCACTACATGATCCTGCCATCCCTCCTTTTTCTCTTCTTATCAAACATGCTTCCTCCCTGTCCCCTCTCTGCCCTTCCTCCTGCCTTTTTGGAGGATGAAAAAGGAGGTGGCACTATGTCCACAGACCCCAGGGGTCTTCCTAATCATCCTTCTATCCCCTAAGCATACAGAGCTCCACCTCCACCTTCTTCTTGCTCAATAATAGGCAACTGGTTCCACCCTGCACTGGAATCTCCCACAGCATCTTAGCAATTAAGGCACATGTAAACAAAGGAGTGCAAACCCCTAACTACTACTGAGGAAAAGGGTGAGTGTATGAGGTGGCACAAGACAAACATCTAAGGGTGACTAAGAAGATACAGAAAATCTAAGGAGGTAGGAATTTCAGAAAGAAGATGAGGGAAAATGGTAGAAGCACTGAAAATGAAGTGGTGGAAGAAGACTGGATGGATAAACCAAATAGGTACAGAAGCAGCATAAGCAGGGCCAGATAATGGAGAGCCAATAAATGGAAATACAGATACAGGCTAAAAAAAGGCAAAGGACATTGCAGTGAGAAGAGAATGGAAGACGATTGAAGGAGGTACAGAAGGAGAACAATAAATTAAACTGGAAAACCAGAAAAACTTTAAAATATCAAATAAGCATTAAGTTTATTAAAATTAAAATTATGAGCTAAAAATAAAATGTGTGTGAAAAGGATATGCAAAAACTTGGTCTTCAAGTTCATACACTGCAAGCAAGTGTTTTTGGAAATATTTTAACAATGTAACTGCAAATGCACATTTCAGACCACTGTTCTTCAATATCTCATATTATGTGAGAATGTGTGTGTAGAGATAATGCCCACTGTACTAACTACTGTAAAGATGAACAATCTAAATCATTAAAACCCATGAATTCACAATCATTACATTCTCCCTCCATTCTCATTCCTTTCTTTTTTTGTGAACTTGAATGCAGACTTCCATTAAGCTCATGAGGAAAATGGAGCTGAATTTGCAGTAGTCTGCCTGGAATGGCTCCCAACACCACTTAGTTCAATAGTCAGCAAGACCTTAAATGGGGCTTTTTGTAGACTTTCCATAAATAGCCAGCTCAGATTCAGAAAGGTCTGAATACCCTAAATTCATGTGAAGTTAGTAAGATGACTGTCTATTAAGTTGCTCTTCATATTTCCCCCCTTTATCTTGTATCAGAAGAACTTTCTCTGTCATTAAAAACAATCTCCAGACAAAAACTATTTTTTTTCCCCCTGAGTTATAATAACTAAATAACTTTGTATTATTGACATAGATATTTCAAAAGACAAGAAGAATCATTATGATGTCTCCAGTGATGGTTATTGATGACAGTCTCTTGAAGCTGTAACATTGTTCTTAATTTCTTTACCCTCAGTAAAGTAATTTATCAGTAGGGTATTTTTTTCTGGCAGCTGTTAGTACTTAAGCTTCTGAAAGCACAGCTAAAAGAGCATAATAGAATCTCAAGATGTCATCAGCTTAGCTGTAACATTGGATCTCAGGACAGGTTACTGATTTCAACCAGTACTTATATTGCAATCAGCAATGGAAATAATTTGAAACTGCTCTGCCTACACAGGCAGAATGATTCCCCCTGAGGTTAAGGGAAAGGTTCCCACTGACTTCAACAGGCTTTGGATTAAGCTGTGAATAAGGATCTGCACAGGGTAAATACTGGTGACAGAATCTGGGGCTCTGCCAGATAAACACAGAAAGAGATGGGGAATTTCAGAATGCTTTGTTCCTGGAAGAGAGGAGACTTTCTATCCTTTGTTTTTTAGCTCTAATTATCCCCCATTCAATAAAAGGTCAGGAGGAAAGAAACAGGAGAAAAGACTGAATTTTTCTTTTGCTCTCAAATGTTCAACAGAATGTGAGTACACTTGTGAGAAATGTTTTGTTTTAAAGACTCTTTATGAATAGTGACAACAATCAAAACATAGGAAGGTATGATCTAGTCAGTGGTGTTAGAACCCATGGACAATTCTTATAAACAAGGTTTTGGGTTAAATGTCAGAGTGTACACTGGAGAATTACATTCCCCACTGGAGAATTCCATTCCCCATCAGCATCTAGTTTGGAAATACCCTGATGATAAATACTGGGACATCCTCTTCAATATGATATCCAATATTACCTTTCCCTTTATCCATTTTAGGAATATTAAGGGCCAAGGACTATCCCTTTATTGAATGCCCCATTTTAATGAGATTATAGTAAGACACCTTTCTAAAGGCTGGTTTTGTGTGGGGACACAGAAAAAAAATTCCAATTTATTGGAGACTAATGTTTCTCTTAATTTTCCATTAGTTTGCATATTATTGAATAATGTAAGTGTTAATGTTTTCTGAAAGCATTACAAAGAGGGAGCCAGCATCTTGAAAGGAATTTCTATACTAAATCCGAATTAAATGTACTGACTTATTTTCAGAAACATGGAGATGTGGCATTTAGGTACGTGGTCTAGTGATGGGCGTGGCAGTGCTGGTTTAACAGCTGGACTTGATCTTAGGGGTCTTTTCCAATCAAAATGATTTTGTGATTCTATAGCTGACTATGTATTGAAATAATCATATTAGGCACTCCAAGCTCATATATATTGTATTCTTCAGACTGTCAATGAATTTTTTTCTTCAACCATTTTCTGCTCAAGCCAATTTTCAGAAAAATACAGCAATCATGGGCACTGTGTTAAATTTAAATTTATTATATTAATGTGACATACTAGTGTTTTTAAGAAATAGTGAAATAATAAATAGATAATTTTTGCCAGAAAACCAGGTTTCAACGAAAAGTGGTACAGGGAAGCAATGAATTTGGAGACTGAATTTTCAGTGCAGAGAAAAGCGTTTGTCCTTTTCTGAGCCAGAAAGCACATTCATCTTTTCCAGTGTTAGTAAATATGTGCAATTTACACATTACTGTCTAAGCTTCTGAAAAAAAATGTCACCCTTGAGGCTTTCTTCTTCTTCAGAAAAGACAAAGTTAGATTTTTTTTTTTAATTTTTTTTTAAAGTGCAAATAACTTAAAAGCAGATAGGAAGCACAATTAAAAAATCCCTTGACTGTAACCTATTTGCCACACCCCAAACCCAGACTTAGCAGGAGAATAATTTGGTGATACGGTAGGGTTGCCTTATCATGGCATGCTTAAAAAAAATCTCTACAATTAAATTATTAAAGCATGGGGCCAAATTCAGTTCAATTTTAGTAAATAATGCAAAAGTAGTTGCAGGTAAGTTGGATGCAAACTTTTGTATTTTATTTGATGAAATGACACTTGATGCTGCAGGTCCTGATTTGGGTTTCTTTTAGCATGGGATAGTTTGGGGTTTTTTTAACTTTAAATGCATAGTAGATTTGAATGCCTAAGCTTTTGGGTTTATTTTCCCTTGAGTTCCTTGGCAACTCACCAAGCCCTTTCTATTGCATTGCATAAGAAACAGCAAGACCATGTGTGTGTATAGGATATAGTGTGTGTGTATAGGATATATGTGACCATATTTTGGTTATAACACATGATTTCTCTGAAGAGGAACTCTTGTACTAACTACACATGCATATGTGTATGTGTGTATTAAGTAATTACTAATAATAACTAATAAATCCTTTGTCTGCATAGGGACTGAAAGAAACTGAGAACTCATAGATGCACACTATGAAGAAGAGCTATATTCTGAAAATAACATGGAAAGACAATCATCTTGCTAATATGTGTTGCCAAGTAAAATATTACCTTAATAAAGGAGCTAAGAATCCATTTGTCTGTGCAGATGTAAATATATTCTAGTTTGTTTACTCTAGCTTATGATATAATTACTCATTTAAATTACAGATGTAATAAAAACTAGTCTTGCACAGCCCAGTGAGTAAAATCACCAAGACAACTGTTAAGATATGGAATCCAAGTGAGAGTAACACTGTCTAACAAATAATCTCTGTTTCTTCAGCTAATGCTTTATCTATGTTCCTCTCCTTGTATTTCAAGCCGCCTGAACGATGATTAAAACTTTCTTCTCACAGCCATGAAGCACTAAAATTTCAAAATTGTCTTCTGTTTGATGAATGCAGGACTCACCCCCCATGGTGTTGATACCCAACAGTGAAAGAAACTGTCTGGAAAAATTTTGATGCCTAGAGTATGGTCTTCTCTCCAACACTCCTCTTCACAAAACCTCTTCCTCCCGTGACCCTGATTGCACTGTGGAGACCCCAGTCCTGCAGCCTCCTCCACATCCCAATTAACAGCACTCGTCCCTGCAGTGACTGGCGCAATGCAACCCTAAATTGTCCTTTTCTCCCATTCTGCTTTCCTCTTGGTTGGAGCAAGTGATTTCCCATACTGTGTTTTTTTCCAGACCACAGCCTCTCTTTTCCTTCACACGCTTTCTGCCCCAGCCTGCCTCATTGCCTCCTCAGACTCTGCAAGTAGAACTGTTAAATGTGGGAGGCAAGCTGGCACAAGCCAGCTGAAAGAAAGGTAGCTGGCAGAATGTAACAAATCTGTGGGCTGTTCTTAGAGAAGTTTGTATTAATCTTGTTTATTAAACCCACATAAACAATCCTTCATTCTGGCTCTGAAACCTGTGGGGTAACCTATTTCCCACCAATGCAAGGGGGCACTCAGCACCCATGCCCAAACATTTAAGAGCCGTAACTGCTAGGGGAAGGAGGAACAGAGGAAGAAATAGAAGGGGATGTTGCCTGGGACATAGCTGGAGATACACACTTGGGAGGAGGTGCTCCAACAATGAAGGAGTTATGGCTTTGAAGGATTTTAGCTATGGATAATCTATGTCAGAGCAAGGACACCCCAGAGGGACTCACACTGGGGCAGAGGACAGCAAGTGGAGTTGAGGAGAAACAGTAAACAAGGAGTATGAGAAAGTATCCATTATTCACCAATGCCAATTTCATGCAGTGCCTCACCGTAGAGTCTGGGACAGTATCAGGTGGTGAAAATGAGGAAAGTTGAAACCAAGAGGAGTAGAGAAATGATATTTGACTGAAGGTGAACCTAGGAAAGGGGAAGGAAAATCAATTGTTAAATAAATTATTAGAGGCTTATGTTAACAAGCAATTAAAAAAAAAAAAATAGTATTTTGGGTTGGAAGAGACCGTAAAGACCATGCAGTTCCAGTCTCGTTGCCATGGGCAGGAATACCTTTCACTAGATCAAGTTGCTCAAAAACCCATCTACCCTGACCTTGAACACTTTCAGGGGTGGGATATCCACGACTTCTCTCGGTAACCTGGTCTCGTGCCTCACCATTCTCACAGTAAAAAAATTTCTTCCAAATATCTAACCTAAATCGCCTGCTTTCAGTTTAAAGCCATCACTCCTTGTTCTGTGCTCTTGTAAAACACTCTCCAGCTGTCCTGTAACTCCCTTTGGGTATTTGAAGGTTGCTGTAAGGTCTCCCTAGAGGTCTGCCTCTTCTCCAGGCAGAACAATCTCAACTCTCTTCATAGAAGAGGTGCTCCAGCTCCTTGACTATCTTCATTATCCCCCGCTGGACTTGTGCCAACAGGTCCGTCTCCTCCTTATGCTGAGGGCCCCAGAGCTGGATGCAGGTCTGCAGCTGAGGTCTTACCAGAGCAGAGGGGCAGAATCCCCTCCCTCACCCTTGCTTTGGATGCAGCCCAGGACACAATCGGTTTTCTGGGCTGCAAGTGCACATTGCCTGGTCACATTGAGCATCTCATCCACCAACAAAGCCCTTCTCAGAGCAGCTCTCAACTTGGCACTGTTTTGTCTGCAACAGCTTTGGAGTCCTATTTTACTTATAAGCCACTGTAAACATTTTCACGTCTTAGCATTCTACTTCTCATGCAAGAATGCTCTTCCCTACTTTGGAATAAGACCAAACATTTTTTAAAAAGTTTCAGGTACAATTGTGACATTAACTAAATCTACCAAATAAAAATTCCAGCAGTGGCTAAATAACTACTGATTTTGTTAACTGTGTGCATGCCGCTGATAAACATGTTGAATTTCACATGCTGAGGCAAAATCTTCCATGCAACACAGGCAAAATCTTCCATGCAAACTGAGGCTCATTTTCTTGAAAAGGCAGTTACATTTGTATGTACATACTTATAAGCATCTAAACCCAAACTCCTATTATGCAACTGGCATTATCATGTTTATTGGCCATTTTTCAAAATAATTAGAAGCATTTTTATCCAGTATGGCACTTTAAATGTAAGATGGTGAAATGTGAAGCGAATAATTAAGTTCAGTACTGAAGAACTTGACATGTAACTTTTGACATACCCTTTTATGAGCTTTAAGACAGGAAAATGCAATTTCCTGGTGCAAATAATTATTTTAGGCTTAATCTAATCAGAATGATCATAAACCAATGATTCACAGGTTATGTGTGTACACCCTTATTATGATATTGTTCTTAGTCACAGAGTTTATTGTTCTTAGAGTCACACAGCTCTTTTTACTCTGGGAGAAACTATTCTAAAATGGTTGTTAGTCTATGGTTTGCCAGTATTTCTTCAGAAGATCCCTTCAGTAGCCAAGGGCAGTTATGTTGTCCACATAGAAATAAAGTGACTAGATTTCCCTCAAATGGCCACCAAATGACTGAAGGAAAATCTTCTTGTAATGGTTGTCATGACTATTTATTTTTGTTAGTTTGTCATCTACTTCTAATCTTTCCTTTAAAGAGAATAGACCACAAATTAATTCAATCACAGCAAGCAAAGGATGGAAACAGACCCCACACAATTGCTGTATTTCCTTTCTTGCTTAAGAATGATACTGGCATCTAAACAAAGAAAATTTGAGGAGAAGAAGGAATCTGGCTTTCATTTTTGGAAAGTATAACTGTAAGCCAACAATATGTCTGTGGAGACAATAACATATCCGTCTCCACAATGGCTTTGGCAGTCATCCTTTGGTCTCAATTTCCTATTTCACAGTTTCAAAATTCAAGGTACAAATGCTCTCTACACCTCGTTCAATCTCCCTTCCCTTCTCCTAAACAGTGAATGAAGTCTCAGCCTTCAGAACATTATTCCCTAAAAGAAGATAGGCATTGTTCAGACTGTGCTCTTCTGGCTTCTTTCCCCTCACTGCTCCTAGGAATCTGAATGGTTTTCTGAGCTGTTCTGTCACAACCAAACCCACTTGTTTTCACTTTAGCACAGCACCAGCTCACTTAGATGCCAAGTGGGTTTTAATCCAATCCTTCATGGAATTATATCCATCTTCCTGACTAGAATCTGCTACTTACATGAGGCAGGAGTTGTAACAGGACTTAATTCTTCACCTTACCTCTCTTTCTGATACTGAATCTCACTTCTTCCTTCAGTTGGAAAGTATATTGCTTAGTCTTTCTCTCTACCAAGTGACTTTGAAACATGTCGGTTATAGGTTTTTCACTGCATGTGGCAGTCCTGCCACATTTACTGAAAGCTGCCTAGGATATAGCTGTTGGATTCCATGATGGGATCTCAAGATAGCCCAAACTTCGGTGGTGGATCTGGGAGTGAGTGTACTGAACATCCCAATAAGACCTTCTACCCATAGTAACATTTGCAAAAAGTCTACAACCTGATGACGCTGAAGACAGGTTATTGGATCTTGTAGATAAATTAGAAAAAGAATAAAGCATTTGAAAATTCTTTCCTTTGTTAAGGTTGCTTGCTCTGAGCAATGGTGCAGTCTTCAATTTCTTCCTTCAGGTTTTCAGGCCTGAGACAGCCTGGACAAGACAAGAAGTTAAGATGCTCCCTTTTCTGCCTTCCAACCACAGCCCCCTCAAGAAACCCCACAGCACAAAGCACTATTGGGAAATTAGAGCATCTTTCTTTCATATATGCATCTGTGTGATCAATAATTCAGATATTATTATTGTTATTATTATCATTATTATTATTATTTTCAGTATCTGAAAGCATTAATGGGACAGTATCTTTACTCTCTACAGGTCTTTCCAGGAGTAATGGGATGGCAGGCATGTGCATACAATCTTCCACTCTGTGGTTTAAGAAATTAGAGCTATCTTTTTTGAATGGAACTCTGTATTACCCTTCCTCCTAGGCTCAACTACTGTATTGTCTTTCTCTTGAGATTAATTTCCTTGACTGTTGGAAGTCTAGGTAACTTGCAGAAGAGCTTCTAAAACTTTTGGGCTTCCTTCCAAGTCTTTTTTTTCTTTGTAAGATGACAAATTAACACATGGGAATAGAAAATTTACTTGACTTTATCTTGTCACTGTAAGAAATTATTTTTCTGTTTTCTCTGTTTTGTGCTAAGATTCTGCCCTCTACCTGGATGTATTTGTCAGCGGGACCCAAAGTACAACACAACTTTCCCCTTAGTATGAGCAACAGAATGCATGAGAGTGTGGCATGAATGAAAATTTCCATCTTGTCTTTTACCAGCCATATCAACAAGAACTGTCCTTCCAACATTAATTGGAAATAAATTAATGATATAGTGGAGAAATATCTCAGGTTTCCATTATGCAAAGTGGTAGCCTGTTAATAGTCAGGTTTCCAGCTGAAAGATGATGGAACCAATATGCAAACGCTTAGAGACCACATTTTCCCACTGAGATGTATGATCACATACATCTAATAAAATGTGTGAAATATAGCAAGGATGAGATAGGAAGGTTTGTCTTTGAGGCCTTTCTGAGGACTATAAACCTGTAACACAAATAGTTTTCTCTGCAAGAAATATAAATACCACTGAAATTGAAAGACAGGGTGAGAATACACCAGAATAAACCTAATTGTTTTTTGATAAATACTTCCAGACTCTTTCTTCTCTGGTGCGTATTTCCAGCAGACTTCTGGTAAGCTGAAGTCCTCAACTACCCCTCTGTTCATAAAATTAAAAAAAAAAAAAATCTTTGCCAATACATCCCTGTTCAGAATTAGAATTTAAGTTTTTAATTCTCCCTTAAAATGGCCCTATGTGATGGGCCATTTTTTATTTACTGACATTACAGAGCCATGTGAAACAATTTATAAAGTGCATTTCATTACTCAAGCACCAAGCTTTTAAAGGTCACAATATTTCACTTTGCAACAGATTAAAATATATTTATCAAATATAACTTTCAGAAGTAAGTAGCTATCATTTTCTGTCCATGTTTAGAGCCTTCCTTGACTTTCTTCCTCCTTATTTCTCCAAGTCAATCCTTCTGGTATTCCTTTCCATGTTGCACATGAGAATTCTTCCATTTTTGGGAATGCCTGGTGCAGTCTGTTTCATAGATGCATGTACTGCTTGGCTTCCATTAGAAATATAATTTATGGAGGACAGAGCAGTATTTAGTTATTTCATTGATTTCATTGATTTGATTGCACTCCACTGGACACAAGGGATCCATGTGCATATCTTGCTTTTTGTTTAGTTCTTTGTTTATTGTAAAAGACATTTATTTTGGCTAGATGCAACTGTCAATCTATACCAGTTCATTTATTTGGCAGTTGCAAATTAAAAATACTACACAGTATTATTCACTAAGATTTGATAGGGGGAAAAAAAAAAAGGAGGGAAATTAAATATAAAGATAATTCCAGGGGTAAAGAATACTCAAAAGAAAAAAAAAAAAAAAAATAAACAACAACCCCCCCCAAAACCAAACCAAACCAAAACAACATCCCCCCCCCAAAACAACAACCACCAAAAAACCAAACCAAAACAAACATCCCCCCCCCCAAAAAAAAAAAAAAAAAAAGGTAGGGAAAAAAAAAAGAAGAGATTTCTGCATGCTGTCAACTGAGGCAACAAATAAGTCATACCCTAGCCTCACCTGCTAATGCTGAAATAATGTACATCCACCTGGAGGGAAGGCTCTCTCCAGATGCTAGTAAAAAAGCCTATTGATGCTCCTAAAAGGTATTATATTGATGTAACTGCTTACATAGTTTTGCCAAAACCAGAAATCATACAGATATGAAACTAAGGTGTCCCGGAATCCTATTACCAAATACTATCTCAACTACACAAATCAGCTACTGAATTACTGGATTTGATGTAGCAATTATTCAATAAAATCCAGAGCCAAGACAACAGATACACTGTTCCTCCCAATATTAAACTGCATGTAAAGTGAGGATATTTGAAAGAGAAGGCTGTGCTACTGTCTGTCATTATCAAGGATTGTTAGAGCCCTCAGTACCAAGATTTAATTAAATGAATACAGTCAGTCCCACAATAGGAAGTGACTTATGGTACAGCACAGAAGCAGTTTTAAGGAAGGACTTATTTTTATTGCTAATTTACTATTTCCAGTTATTGCTTACAAATCTTTCATGTCAGAGTACTGTTAATGAAAGTATTTGTGTTTACTGTTTTTTGCAGTTTTCTCAGAAACTAACATGTTATTTATCTTCTCTAGAACTAATACCGATAGTACTAATATACTGGTTATAGAGATGGCTGCAGGCTAGACAAAGCCAGTTTAAACTCAACTTTAGTTCAAAGAACAGCAAATAAAGGCTAACAGTGCATAAGAGAATTAGGCTACACTGAAGAGTAAAGCATATCTTTAAACAGCCAAATACAGCTGAGAACTGTAACACTGAGCAGAAATACAAGCAGACTGATTTGTTGGTTTGGTTTGGTTTGCCAGGGTTTTTATTTTGGAAAAATCTTCTATCTTCCCCATTTCTTCAAGTAGCAGTTAAATTATCATCCAAATTATTATTAATGAAAATCCATCTTTTCTCACTTAAAGAAAATAAAAATGCCTTGCACTAGAATTAATTATGTTCTGTGCCTAATGGGTATTCAGGTACCTCTTGCAGACTGGCTACAGCTTCAGCAAAATTTCCAGATTCAAACTTCATTGCTGCTGGCACTCATGTTACCTGGAACTCAAGATTAGAAATGTACTTTCAGAAATTTCATCTTTCTGGGATAAAGCTAGCTGTGACAGATAGATGTTTGTACCTCTATATAGAGATGCAAACTAGAAGGCAGTGAGGAAAATATAGTGCAGCTTGTCATGGGAATACATTGTGTGAAATATGCTACATTGGCTCACCTGGCTTCACTGAATCTGTGTGGAATTTTGGCTGCATTGTGTTTGAAAATTGTGTTTGCATTTAGCCATAGTGCATCTATATGATAAGAAAATTACGTTTATAATAATTACTGGTTCAGCACAAGTTCAACATCAGTATTGCAATATAAAAGCTCATAAATTCTCTTCTTTCTTCAAGACATGGTTATTTTAAAAGAACCTCATCTGAAGTGCAGGAAATTCACAAGAAAAATTTACTTTTAAAATACCTTTTAATAAAAAAACCCCACTTGTTACATTTCTGTTAGAGAGATCTACTACAAAAGTATAGCTGATACCAAATATTTTTTTACACATGATTTGTTAGAAATGTTTTTGCACATACTTTTTGAAAAAACAGGAAACATTTGGGCAGCTAAACTGGATTTGGTATGGCTCCAAAGGTGCTCAAGTGCACATTAGTTTCAAAATTGAACAATTATTGTATAGCAGCAAAAACGCCATTTTTATCTGAGGGGAAAAAACAGAGCATGATCAGTGACTAAAGTTTCTTGGCTAGTAGAACAAGCAGATTTAGTGTAATAGAAATAATATTCCTAAAATCAGCTTTTCTTCAGTAAAGGGCATCACCAAAATGCTTAATTTGACAGACAAAGGATCAATTGAGGACACTGTTACCTCACTCTTCAGAGAAACCTGTCTAATTTAACGGTTTAAGCATAATCTATTTGAACAGTAACACACAGATACCAGTATTTTAATAAACCCTGGTCCAGGAAGCACCATAAACGACTTGCTGCAACCACTTGCAGTACTGCTGGCAGCAAGGCACCCCAACACAGGCTGCTGTTGCTATACCAGCACATGTGACCCCAGGCCAGGAGGGATAACCAGCCATGCTGACACACAAGCTGCCACAGTTCTGCGTTAGAAGTATTAAGGTAACTTAGACCCTGGTTACTTTTGCTGCAAAAACACCCCTCACTTGAAGCTAAGCAGCCTTCAAAAATACGCCCTTACTTTGCGCATGGAAACAAAGAGCTCTCTTTTGGCTTTATCAGTTGGTCTAAATATTTGGGATTTCAACAGCATGGGGAGTGGGAAAATGGTATTTACACTACCCACCTTTAAGCACTCAACGTACTTCCTTCCCCCTCCTTGTCTCCAGTGTCTGCCAGGTTTACATTTGCTGCAGCTATAACACCTCTGTCTCCTCTGGGAACAGAACACCAGAAACGACGTATCGCCGCTAGCTTTGTGATAAGTGGCAAGGAAACAGGATGTAAATTCACATGACAAGTACTCACTTAATATTTTTTCATAAATGATAGTGCTATTATATTTGATAGCAAACAGGGAAAATGTGAACCAAACAAACAGAACCATTAATCTACTTCAAGTCATCTGTAGAGAAATACTTTAAGGATCAGGTTCTCATTTACTTAATTGATTTTTATTCTCCACATGCCTGTACAAGATTATGGTGCAAGATGACAACATCAACAGTTCTGGTAAAACAAACAAAGAGGGATATCAGAGAATACCACTATGCAAGGAATTTATCTACAGAAAACTATCAGTGCCACCAAAACTATCACTGAGATAAGAAATGTTAATATAATACCAGGAGGCTACCTTTGGAATGGACAGTGTTTGATCAGTAACTGTGAAGACCCCAGAGTTTACAAATATATTTCTTTCCCTGAATTCTACACAATTACAACTCCATTTCTCATAGATCACACATAGCTGAGGCTTCCTCACTTTGTCCTAAGAACTGTAGGAGTACATGAGAGTTGGTCCCCAGAACAACTTGGGCAGACAGGTAATTTAAACTGAACTGGAATCTCCCTCGTATTTTGCAAACAGAGAAGCTTTAATAGTACATACAAGGGAAATGCAAATGTCTTGCTTCTCTATGGGCATTTTAGAATGGATTATGATGATTCTAAAGTTTTATTCCATACTGTATCATACTGTCATATATGCAACAATTAATTCTTACTACTTGGATAAAAGAAGAAGTGGAAATAAGAACAATGGCAACAATTAGTCTTCAATTCTTGGTGAAAATGTGCCATGAATTCCACACAGCCCCATAGTGTGTTCCATCAGCAGAGTTCACACTATGGCCTTAAAATTTATCCTTTTCTTACACATGTGGTAAGTTTAATGCAGTCTGACCTTATGATGTCTCTAAAGCTGATTCTCCCCAGTGAAAATAGTCATGAAATTCTCTAGTCATGGAAGAGAGAAACTGCAATTAAAACTCCCATTTACTTGGTGTGTTTAAAAGTAATTGTTACACTGCCTGTTGTCATACTCAGATTATGTTTCTGTGTATCTGTCCAGAATTGGTGTGTTTAAAATATGCAATTTTAATATTGTTATTCTAGAGAGTTAAAGAAGTATAATCTGAAATACTTTATTACACTTGTACAATACAATTGTTCCCATTACCCTCATTTACTTGTTTACATACTCTTTTATTTTTCATTGTGATAATTTTCACGGTGTATGGTAGTAGACAGCCTTAATTTATGTCATTGTGCTCAGCCAGGCCTAAAGCACAGCTAAACCCAAAACGCAAGCATAGCCACAGTACGAAATTAGATGAACAAACACTGGTGAAGAGTTAGTTTAACTTTGAGAAATAACCATATTCATTTAATTCTAGGAATGGATTACTTGGTCTCTAATGCAGTTGTGCTAGGTTCATTCAAAAATAAGAGATTTCTAGAGCAACCTTTTAATAGAACACAAATCTCATACTATGGTTGTTGCTCGAATGGTAGGGACATGGTTTAATGATGGACTTGGCAGTGCTGAGTTAATGATTCTATGATTCTCTTCCTAACATTTGGATAACTCAAATGCCATGTGGAACAAGCTGTGTGTCTCCTGTATAGTCCCTTAGAAATTATGAGTGTTTAGATATGTTTCTGTAAAGTTTCCATGACAGGTTATGGAAAGTAGAATTTACCCAGAAATCCTGTCCTCAAATTACTTGCAGGGGATATATTGTTCCCAGTTTGTTTCCCTTCTTCACCACTGACATAATTTGTGTCTAAATTATTGCATTAGTATACTGCAGGGTCAAAGGTCCTGCATTTTTGGAAGGAACATATTAGAACATAAATATTTCTTCCTGCTGGGTGATCTCTCTTTTCTGGAGACTAACATAACCTTTTGTACACCAATGCCATTTTCCTAAGGGAATACAGTAAAATATACTAGAACTTCACCATTAATAAATTTTATTATTAAGAAATTGTATCAGGTAAAGCAAGAAGCAGTTGATTGTTGAACCTGTTATGAATTTGGTTCCCCTCAACAGAAATTTTTCTTGAAATTTACCAGTTTCATTAAGCTTTTTGCTACATAAAATAGAAAACATGCTTAATATATGAAGGGTCAGTACTTGAATGAGAATTTACCAGTAAAATAAAATAAAAGCTTTAACTATTACATTTGTAATAGTTAAATAGTAAATAGTAAAGGGGAGATATTTTCTTTTCCCCTTTGGTGCTAGTTCCATGTTAGTGATAATCTGTAAAGTCATCACATAAAAATGCACAGCTCTTCCTTTAGAAGTTAAGATCCTTTATGAAGGCAGGAAAGTCAAAGCTCTGTTTGATTCTCTTCTCTGCACTCCTCCTAGTTTTGCCAGGGAAGCAGTACAAAATAACTGTTGACTCCAAAACGGCAAGAGTAGGAAGTCTAATTAGTCTGCAAAGGGACGGCCATTCCTTTGTAGTTTGACACTGGATATACTTCAACACATATGTACACTCCCATTTTTTAAAAAAGGGGGCTTTGTAAAACTCTGGCATGCTTACATCTTGTTTCTTTCACAATGCATCATACTGTGGCCAGAAGTGCTGCTATTGTATATCTATCAGAGCAGCTTCCAAGATTAAATCGATGTATACTTAAATCTTGTTTTCAAAATAGCACTCCAGTCTGAAAGAAATTAGTCCAAACTAAAACCAAAACCAACCAACCAAACCCCAAATACCAAAACATAAAAGCAGCACACGTGTTGAACAGATAAATCTTTTATTTAGAAAGCAGGCTGCAGTTATGTGGGGTATTAACAGCCAGAGCTATGCAAAGTTGAGGGATGATGCTTGACACAACAGCCTGCTTTCAATGCCCTCCTTGGTTAATGGGGCTTGTAACCTCAGGTTTTGCTATCCAAGAATCTTCTAAAAGAAAGCAAAACGCAATCAAAATGGAATCTGCACTGCAAAATACTGATTCTCGCTCTTTTCCCCCAAATGAGTCTTGGTTCACTGGATTGTCACTTTGGCAAATTAGTCAAGTTTCGCATACCAAACTGTAATTAGAGAAAATGAATAATGACCTGTCTTGTTGAGAAATAATATTATCAAAATTACAGTGGAAGGAACAACTGAAAAAATAGTTTTGGCCAATGTGAAATAAGGCTATATTAAAAAAAAAACAACAAAACAAAACAAAACAAAATCAAAACAAAACAAAAAACCCCCAAACAAACAAACAAAAAAAAACCCAACAAAAAACAAAAACAAAACCAAGCAGTGATGCAATTTTCTCCTTGCAGTTTATGAATTGCCTGTTTTGTATAAGATGGTCCAGAAAAATAAAGAGAAAAAAAGAAAAATCACCTTTGGTTAGTCTGCTGACTTTTAATCACTCCAGCAAGAGCTAGGCTGCTTTGAATAAGAATGCCAACCTGAAACAAAAAAATGAGAAGTTGTGGAAACCTGTATCTGATGAAAATTAAAAAAAAGGAAATTCTGGAGCATGCCAATGTCATGGCACAGGCAGAGCACTGCACTCTCCACAAGTGCTCAAATAGGGTTATGTCAGCCCCTATCAATTACAACTTCCATTCCCAAGCAAATCTCAGAAACGGCAAATACAGGTACAGGTACAAATGTGACAGAGAAAAACCTTTTTAATATATACATAACTCTTTTTATACCATGTGCTCCACAGATACCAGACCCTGGTATTGTAAAGGAAATGGACAAAATGACAATCATTGAAGACATTTAGTCTTTCTAGACTTTGAACCTGTCCCAAAAGATTTGGGAGCCCAGTTTTAGAGCTGAAGTCTTCACAACAGATTAAATCTTGAAACTCTGAACTGATATATAGGAGTATGTTTTTGTTCTAATCATCTTTGCTTCCATTTAAGCCAACCTTGATATAAGTTCTCCAGCATCCTCAAATCATATCTCCCCCTCCTTTTTCTCTCTTCTCTTTTACATGCTCTGCAATCACCTGTCATCAAAGAGTATTTGTCCCTTCTCGATGAACTGACCATTCCTGTTGCAGTTACAGGGGTTCAAGGAAATCACACTTGCAGCAACTCATAAATCAGCACACATTTGTATGAGTGTGCTCCACCTCAAGAGAGTAAAGCAAGTCATTCACCAGCCAACTCACACAATTGTTACAACACAATGCTAGTAAAAAACTCCTACTGCCATTCCCGTTGCCACATTGTAGGGGTGGGATTTAGTTGCTTTCAAATTGTTTAGGTGACTTGTTCATGACACATGTCAACGCTGGCTGCATGCATAGAACAGTAATGAATGCAGTCACACAGTGGTAAATATGAAATATAGCAGGAATAATTAATATAAACAGAATAGGAAAAATAATTTTTACTCCACATAAATACTCCTATTGCATAATCTTTTCTGCAGTGAATTCCACACACTTACTGAAAGTCCTGAGTTTGTCCCCATGGAAGTGCTAATTTCATCATTTAAGTAAAAGAACCCCATGGCTCTGTATTTCTCCTCCCATATGCAGAAAATTTGACACCTGGATGCTAAATTAGATATGATAGAATCAGCCAAGAGACCAATGTTCATACATTGAACTTTATTAGTTTTCTTTTCATGTAGAATTGGACCAAATAATTTTCTTCTCTCCCTGCCTATTTGGATGACACTAATCAAAATCTGAGTTGCTGGGGAAGGGAATCACTGAAGAAATGCTTATTTGCATTTGATAGCTGAATGCTTGCAGCTAATTCCAGTGTGATCATTGGCTTGTTTGTGAATGTTTTAACACAGGTGACGAACCTGCATTTGGTGGCAAGTGTACCATTTAAAGAAATGCCACATAGAAATGGATGTACCATGTTTGAATGTTTATAAGGCAAATAACGAATTTGCATCAATACTTCCTAAATTTTTTACTTTGTCTCTATCTTAAAATACAATTTTAAGTAATAAGTTGAGCACATTAACTTAGTAAAAACTGAATTAAAAAGGGATATGCAAATCTCTCGTTCTGGACAATCAAATGAATCAATGGTGTAATCCACTCTGAAAATTATCTGAAGAATGAGTGAATTGTGTTGGTATAGTTTCCCCTCCCACTTCCAGCCTCTCTTACATTCTGCTACTGTGAAACTTCAAATACATAAAATTTAGGTTTCAGTTTTATCTTGCCAGAGAGAAATATTAATTACATTAAAAACTATAATTTCTTTTACACTTACAAGAATGAAGCACATATTCCCACACAGAATAAAACCAGAAGCTGACAGTATTGAAATAAGTACACGTCTCCCCAAACACTTATAGGAATAAAGATGTAGGTAGTTATATTTTTGACATTTATTTTAGCATCTCAGTTAATTTTTTCCTTTCTTCCTTCCACTTCTGTGTGGAAATTCTTGTGTGACATGTGCTTTCCATATAAAGTCCTTTTACTGGGCACTGCCAGAGCATAGCTGGAAAAAAGGATGACTATGAACAGTCCCCCTAAATTTTGTATCATTTTATATTTTGCATGTACATTCAATTTGTAATTTACATTGCATCTTCATGAACAATATCTGCATTTGTAATATCTTATGTTTTAGTAATGACATATGATGAGCCTCTGATTCTGTTAGCAAGTCTAACAAGGGAATGGGAGTCTTGTGGGAGGAGTTCTAGCAAACAAAGAAAAAACTGTTTCATAATTTCAGATATGTCTGAGGTTACCAGGTGTCAAACACTAGAAATAAATGGCATCCTAAATGACATTAGAACAAAATCAAAACACACAGAAAATAAACAATTTGAACTGCACTCAACAAAAAGATCAGATTTAGTATTTTATGGAGTGGAGGGAGGTCCCCTAGTGACAAAAAGTATCAAGCAGCTATCCTTATCAAAGTGATCACGATACAGATGCTGAAGATTTCTCACTGCATCATAAATTTTCTTCATGAATCAGGATGCACAATGAGTAGACATTAACACATGTGTTCTGGCATTCTCCTGGGAAACCCAAGGAGTCATGTGACAATTGCTTTGTGCCAAATCCCAGAAGAAATTATTTAGCGAGTCTTCAAATGTAACAAGTGGTTGACAGGTCTAGTATAAACAAAGCCACTCAGTTCAGCAGTTAGGTCACATGAACAAAACAAGCCTCTCCTGCACTCTTTTGTACTTTTTGTCAAAGTTTCTCTATTTTGAACCTCACAACCCAGTGAAACCGAGTCAACAGGACCTTTGTTTTGGAATGACGATGAAGGAACCTACCAAGATATTGAAAAAACATACTATCCTTGCAAAGTATTTCTGCCACTTGATGCCAAAATTTCAAGAAACCACTTTAAATCTAAATCTTAATAGAGAGTTTCAGAAAAATGGCTGGGAAAAAAAAATTAAGTGTAAAGATTATGAGATTAGAACCTCCACTCCGGTGAGCTATCAGTGTACCACACCTGGATCCATTAATGCCATTGCCATTGTTCTTGTGTTTTACTCAACAGCAAGCAAAGCTTTCTGAACCCAGCAAACACTTATGTACATGAGTACTCTTACTGCCACACTGAGACCAGTCAAATGGATGGAGTTACTCAGGCAACTAAGTGTAGGATGAAGGCCAGATGTGTGTGGTTTCTATTACCAAAAGCTGTTGAGCTGAAGTGCAGCAGTTGTGAGTACCTGCCTGACTGTTTTACAAACACAGATTTAGTATCGACACTGAATAAAGTATTTTTCCCAAGACTGTGCAGATACACTTGACGAACTTCAGCACGAAAGAAATACTGCTGGTTTTTTACAACAGCTTACAGACATTTCAGTATGGGCTCATTCATACAAAGCTGAATTCACACCAAGAGATGGACTCTATCTTGAGCAGTGCCGTATCTTGCCGTATCTTAACAATATGCTATACATCTCAATCTCTGAAAAGCTTTTCATACTGCAAATTGAAAAGGTGATTGAATTGAGAAGTATGCAGACTGTGGATATTCATTCACAGTCACAAGCAAACACATATTAGGTATTGAATTTATGCAATCTGTAAACATCTCTTCATTTTACCCCACACTCACAAAAAAATTATTCACAAAAATGCTTACAATGCATTGTAGCAAAATTAGGCCTAATAAAGATAAATCTTTGTGGAAAACGTTTTCCCACTGGGAAACACTGGGCTGGGAGAAACCAGGTCATCACAATGTCTTACGTTCTGCAATACCTTTTTCAAAAGTAACATCTCCAGGTATTTTGGAAGTTGGACCATTACGCGGGGTTTAGCAGAAGCCAGAAAAAATGTCCCAAAAGCCCTTGAAAATTTGAAATTTTAACCTTAGAATCACTTCAGTCTTGCAATCCAATCCACAAATTTATCAAGATGTCTTAAATTAAATGCTTCATCATTAATACCTTAAGAAAGCCATTCTGTACTCATGGTTAATCTTTTTTCAATAGATAAGCTTTTCATCATCTCAGTAGCTCTTCTTTGCGTCTTGTACTGGTAAATAACTTTCATCAGCAATGATCAGAATCAAACCCAGTACTGTAAGTGACAATATACTTTTTCTACTGATACAATCTCATCCAATGCATATGAAATACACATTATGATCAGCATTACTTCTGCTTCCAGTAACCTATTTTTTATCAAAAAAACTCTTGTTAGAACTCAAGTGAATTACATTGTGTTTTGTGTTTTCAGTTTCACTCCATTCTAGTCCTTCAGTTAAAATCACAGAATTTTTCCAAGTTCTCTGCAGGTCTTGAAAACTTCCTTCCAATCTCACCCACAAATTATGTCTGACTTAGATGGTGACCTCAACCTAAGTCACTGATACATGAAACAGGATGTCCCTAGGCTGATCTCTCTCAATTTCCATTCTGAAAATAATTTAGAACTTACTGCAATCTTTTCCACTAGTTTTAATCTGTTTTTCAATTCTCATGTTAATCTATTTCAATCCAAGTATTTTTAGAGCCTTATATCAAGCATTACTTCATTTTAAGTAAATTAAATTAATTGCATTCATCTTCAAAAAACTCAGTGTCCCAAACCACTCAGGATGAGGGGAAGAATGGAAGGGCAAGGAGGAAACATACTATATGCTATCATACTCATGTTTGAACTTCCAAGGCTTTTGTTTACCATCTGAAGTAATCTCTTGTTTAGTCTTGTGGTTAAAATAGCAGGTCTAAAGTTGATCACAGCTTTTTTAAAAATACAGTTGTTTAATTCAATTAAAGGTTCTTATTACTGCATTTATGCTTATTTCAGTATTGCGGAAGGAAGTTATTTTGGATCTCTGATAAATTCAACATTTTAAGATTTGCATTAGATGCTACTACTTTATATATTCCTGCCTGTCATTTACAACTACAATGTTTCCATATCTCAAATCTTCTCATTTCTGCCCATTGTCCCCTAAATTATCCTATGAAGTTTTTTCCATTTCTTCTTGTAGTGAGTTGACCTTGGCAGGACACCAGTGCCCACCAAGGCACTCTTATCACTCCCCTTCCCAGCGTGACAGGGGAGAGAAAACAAGAGGGAAAACAACTAGTGGGTTGACATAAGGTAAAAATAAATAAATAAATATTTAATAACTGTACTTATTTGCAGAACTTATTACAATGATCAACCCTTCTCCTCTCATTACTTGTGAGAATTACAAAAATCCTGACTGTATTAATAAGTGTTAAATCTAAACAATCACATTTTACAGATGGGCTAATTGAGGAAAGTTTACAATTGCATCAACTGCTTAGCTGGAGTTCTCCAAATTTCTACAGATTAGTTTGTTGGGCTCTGACTTGTGAAATAGTTCTGACTAGAGTTGATTTCCATATATCCTTCTTTGGGTGTTGTAGTCCTACTGCTGTCAAAGAGACTCTGAAGCTCTTCAAAAGGAAGTACAGTCACTACTTCTTTCTTTGCAGCACATACCAGCTAAAACCCAGACCAGATAATCTTCACAAATTACCCGAGAATGCCTAAACATGCGGGCTATCACTCAGATTTAGCATTGTATTAAACTACAGCAACCTCCTCCCCCGCTATGGGAACACCAGATTGAATAGACACTGAAAATAGGGAGGCAAATCAAACAGGAAGGAAAGCACAAAATCAGTAGATAGCATTTTAAGGCAAACAGATCTCTGTAGCTCTCTGCAGATACCAGGCAGTAACTTATACAATCTCCAAAGTTCTCCAACAGGGCACATCAAATAAATTTTAATTACTTAATAAATATGACATATTTAATAAGCATAGATTCTTAGGATGGGAGAGCCTAGTCTCCATTTTCAGAATGCTGTCAACTTGTATTTTTTTTGCCTCCCTTTTATAGCTAAACTTAAGATTCTGCTATCATTTTGTCAAATAGGTTAACTTTCTCCTGTGCTGTAACTCACATTTGCTCCAGTCTGCATTAAGAAAAATTTACAGGTTTTTTCCTCTCATTCTAGTGCTTCTTTCCACCTCTCCTATCCCCCTGTAATCTTTTGCCTTAAGATTCAGCATTTTTTCTCACCACTTTCAAGGTTCTAAAGAAATCAGACAACTCTAACCTCATTCCTGTCACTGTCCTGCTCTCTTCTGTTTTCTTCTGCAATCATTTCTGTGCCCCCTCTCATTCTGTGGAGAATGCAATTTCTTTTCCTCCCCTGGCGTATGTCTTCCCTCTTTCAAGTTTGTTTTCAACGCTCTTATAAATTAAGTTTCCTATTCTGAGATCATTTAGGGCATTACAACAGTGTCTATAATCAGACTGTTCCAATAGTCTTGTAAGCCAAGGAGAGCACTGCTGGCAGCACTAATACTCTTCTAGATTGATAGTGAAATAGCTAATGGAAATTCATGTTTTGTCCAGTTCTTTTGTTACTACAGCTGTGCATTGAAAGGTGATGATACAGTAAGAAAGAAGCATCGCTCCTTTTCCCAACGAACTTGGTTAAAATGCCAATGTTTAAAAATAGGTACTGAGGTGATTGTGAAAAACAGTTGCTGTCAGTACCAGGATGCATTGGTGGTTTAGAAACTTGGCATCAAATTCTAGGTTTTCCTAGTCCAGATATCCTGGCGAAGGCTCTAATTCCATAAACCGCACGACAAAGGATGTTGTAAAAGTACGCAAGAATTACACTTTATAAGCATGGGCACTTTCCAATATCAATCAAAACATTAGCACAAAGACTCTACAATAACAGAAACTACATTTGATCTTTTGTAAATTTAACTTCCTCTGAATTTGCATTCTCATTCTTTTTGTACTGGGCTCCTATTTTACAGATGGCATGAAAAAAAAGAAAACAAAAGATCATTCATTTGGAATGCTACACAATTAAATGCTAACTATTGGCCCTATGCTAGTACATTTAAAACCTTTGTTTTAATTTTAAACCATTGTTTAACCCGACAAACAACATTTGTCAGTATAATTATATATTTGTATATGACATTTTCCCAATACTTGTAAACAAGGTAATAATTGTGTTTTTAAAGGCATTCCTATAGCTCACCATTGAATTTCCATGCATTATACATGCACTGAAGTGTCTGCACACAAACCACCTCCATCCCCTAATTCTGCTTCAGGCAGGAAGTTTCCTGTCTGTTAGTTTCCCATAGGTCAGTATTATTGTCTCAAATATTACTGTTACAATCGCATTCTGGAATGTACTCATACTTTTAAGTCTGTGCTTCTGAAACTTCACTTACAAAGGTCACTATCAAATATTCTACCTGAAATCACCTCAAAAAATTGAGAACACTGCTTCCAGTATTAGTAAATTAAATTAATTTGAAAAAATCTTCACTGTTTTATAAAGGATGACCTCCTCTGCAATAGACTTTTTAAAGACTTCTGTAGGAATCCTGAAGTAAAATATGGAACTTTCCTTGCAGAGAAATGAAAATGCAAAGAACTGCAAAAACATACAGCCTTTTAAGTAGCAAACACAGACTGACTAAAATTCTAGTTTACATAGGTAGCAAAACTGAACATGGAATACCTGATAAAAATCTGATACCTCCTTCTCCTTTCTTAAGCAAGACTTGGAAGATTAAGAACTCACAATCCAAAGGAGAATGGCCAACAAGTATGTAGGTGGCAGTCACACTAAAAAGGAGAGTTGTTAACTGCAGCATGGAACAAAATCAGCACTCTCTCTTATTTAATACTGTACTTGTTTGTGGGGAAGCAGTTAAGAGAAGCTATGTGTTGATACTTTATCACTCAGAATGGCTGTAAAATGCATCAGTCAATACTTAAAAGCTCACGTAACATTTAATAATGGGGCCATAAATTTCAGTGCTTGCCACGAATTCCAATTTGGAATAGTTATAGCCTATGTGCCTATATTCTCCTGACATTTTCAAATATGTACACTTTTTGAACTGTTTTGCAACACTGGTTTGTACTTTTGGGCTATGCGCTGTACTTACAGTTGTCCCAGGGGATATACTTAATGGAATGGAAATGCTTTGCTAAAATTTACTTTAGACATCAGTTTACATGATAAATATTCAGTCGGTTACATCAAAAATCAGCAGCTTAAAGATGGGGTTTAAAGCATGGCTTTATGAGCTGTTACAAACCTTCTCAATTAAGAAATAAATGATTACAACAAAATAATTTTATGCAAAATAAATTCAATAGGCTATATCAGGTATTGTGGTCTGAAGGCTGGTGTTAGAATATGTTCCATTTTACATGAAATTCATATAGTAAATCTTCTAAACGCTAATTTATTTTCAGAAAGAATGTCTTGCTAGCTTTCCTAAGAAATTCTTAAAGTTTTGTTTTAGCATTTTCATCTCCACTCCCCTTAGGAACACTAATTTCTTTCTAGGCCGAAGAAACTTGACAGATGTACAAATGATCATTCAAACAAATTCTTACGACTTCTGCATTGCTTATCACTTTTTTACTGATGATTCCCTGGTTTCCTGGAGGAACCAAGAGGTACAATTTAATCATGGCCAACAGAAAATATTTTATACACATTAAGAAATACTTAAATTTTCATTTTCAAGCGTAGTTACGTATTTCATTTCAGATCATTCAGTCACAAAAAAATCCCAGTAACTTTAATTTAAAAGCCTCAAATCAATACAACATTACATCATAGCTTACCTATTTTTGCATGTAATACAAAAGTCCCAACGTTCTTTTTATCATTTTATAAATAGAAATAGGAAAACTGAATTTCTTCCTACAAGTTCTGGGGACTGAAGCTGGTTTTAAGAAATAGTAGTATGATCCTGGAATGAAAGAAACTTCTGACTATTTTATAGCAATGCTGCATATACTTTATAGCAATGCTACAGTGTAATCCACCAATTATATATGTAGAAGACCTTTCAGTAATTGTTTGATACTGAAGTGAGAGATCTATCTTGCATGACACTGTACAAAATACAGACTTACTGCTCAGGTTTGTACAGCATTACTATCAAAAAAGTTTCAGATAGTTTTATTCTAAATTTCCTCAAACGATTAAACACTCACCTAAGTCATTGTCCAGACTGGCATGCTATATCATATAAGAAAGCAACACAAACCCCATCGTATTTTATCTATTAAGTCTCAGTCAACTAAAGTGTTTAAGCATACATTTTTAAGTTTCATATTACCTGTTTCAAATCTGCTGTCAAAGACACTACACACTTTAAAGAATATAACCAGCTAAACTTTAATGCCTGCTTATGTTCAGTTTTCTTTTCCTCATCTTTTTGCTTTGAATGCAAGACTTATTTTAGTCACTCCAAAGCAGTGCAGCTATAAATAACATGGATTTGATCTGGCAGCTTGGAAAGACAGACAGATCAGATAAAATGTCATTAAAATTGCTACATATATCAGACATGCTTTATGGTGTACTCAATTATTATGTCATGCCAGTTAAAAGACTGTGTATTCTTTATTTTAAACAGCATAGGGAGATTTTTAACAATCAAGAACTCTATAATTGCAGTGGTAGACCTCATAAAGACTCAAAATTCAGTTTCCAAGATATTTTAATTAAATCCCAAGTCCAAAAAGTCTTCACAACAAAGCAGACAGAAAAAATATTAGTTGGAAATACAAGGCTCTATGACATTAATACCAGAGACAAACCTATAGCATTTTAATGGCTGAAGAACAAGCTTTTTTCCAGCCTCTTAGAAAGATGGAACAGTTCTGTTCTTTTATAAGGTCTTCCTGAAAGTTCAAATTATTTAGAATCTCTGCCTCCAGTTTTGGGATCATTGTTGATAAATATTAGTATTTTCTCTTAATCACCCATACACATACAAAATTTTAAGTGTTCACACAGAAGGAGCAAGAGCCAATAATCAAGAATATATGTCCATACACCTATGGGGGATTAGATTGGAACACCATCAAAATTACTCCCTCTGAAGTATCAAGAGATGTTTTTTCGAGCACATTTTCAAATGAAATACAAAGGTCCTCAAGACTCCCTCAACTTAGACTTTTGTCTCAGATAACACAAATACCGAAATAATTTACATATAGAAAAGTCCTCCCCAGTCTGGACCTGTTGGCCTTCCCACATGCTCTCATTTCAGGAGGAACACGCTAATCTTAGTTACCATTTTAAAGCTATTATACCTATTAAATAATTGTTTGCAATAATAAACTAAGAGTAAGAATTTTAATAGAACATCCTAATTCTCAAGTTTTTTACAGTCAGCATTTTCCAATTTTGATAAACCAAATACTGCAAGATGAATTTTAATTCTTGAGTGGTGCTTACAGTACTTTCTTCAATATTTTGCATACATCAAGCCACTGCATTCATGTTTCAAGCTCCACTGCCTGTAAAATGAAAACAGATTCCTACTGTACCATTAATTGCTAATCTGACACTGAAACAGTGGTTTCATCGTCATGAGTGATGGGATTGAGAATTTCTTTGTAACTCCACTTCCCTAACAGGTACAGTAATAAGCTGTTAGTTCTTTAGGCGAAAGATGTGAACCTGTTGGATTAAAACTTCATTCTCTGCCTGTAATCAGTAACTTGAGGGCCTTCTGTAGATTCTGCACAGCAGTGCTCACATCTTCATACTGCAACGCACTGCCAGCATATTTGCAATACTTTTGAGCTCTGGCAAAGTCCTCTGGAGTCAAGCGGACTTCTCCTGCAAAAAACATAAGTATTACATAGTTACTACAAAGGAAATCTGACTTAAGCTTCCTTTCTCACAATTTTTATGTTTTACTTATGTTTGTGTAATATTATGAAAACCAGGCTAATATTTGTGGTAGGATTGTGGTAGTATTAAAAAGACCAAGCTACAGTATTTCCTTCTGTTCTGTTCTCTTTTCTTTCAATTCATATAAAGCTTAACTTCTTTGCTATTGAAAAATGTGAGGACCTTTCTAAACACTGGGATTTGCATGACCCAGTGCCTTTCAAAAGTAAGCCAATACCTTTGAGAAAGATCTGCTCTTCATCTAAGACAGGAAGAGGAGAGCTTTTACATGACATTAAGTTAGCTATAATCATGTTACAACCTGCAACAAATAAGGACAGTGATTTTTGTGTTTACAGCATAATTACTCTGCTTTCTTCAGTTATAATATGTAGTTAGAAACTGTTCCTTCTCAACTGGAATAATTTTTTCAGAATGCAGAAGCATTTCTCACTGGCATGTTTTCAGACATTTTGTTTCTGTTTTTCCAAGTAATTTTTATGTTTCCAAATTTATGTAAGATGACTGAAAACAAGATTGATGTCATGAAATGTGCCTATTTTTGTAACATTGGAGAACACTAGCAAAAAATATTCCCATAATGTAGTATAAACCAACTGTTACTTATTAATTAGAGTATTTTCTTGATCTAAGTTAAAACTTTAGAAATTCTGTAGCGCTCAAACACATGCAATCAGCCTTGGAGAAGGCATAGTAGGGACTTATGCCCTAACTGGCAGATGATTTTACATGTGAATACCATCACTGATGTGGGTGTAAAATAAAGCACAGCTGTGTTACTGTACCTCCTTCCACCCACAAATTCACTGGGAGTTTTAAAGCTAAATCCCATGCCACTTCAATAGTCTATGGGCAAATTATAAAACCTTTACTCAGGTTCTTTCAAAACAACTTAACTTGTAAATGACAGATTTTTATGGGCATGGATAAATAATTATATAAAACGCTAAAGATTATGTATATATTTAATAATTTCCCAAACAGTATGGTATAAGCAATGAATAGATTTCACAGATTAAAAAAAAAAATGCACTTTTAAATGCACCACACATTTCACATAAAATTTAGTTAAACAAAGATTTAGCGAAGTACATTTTACTTTTAAGCAACTGCATGAATATGCTTAAAGCCATTTTTTATGGCACAGTTTCAGTTAGCTGGATCCCTTCTTTCAAAATAGAACTGTTGTTAGCAATATTGTGAGAATGTTTGCTAAAGAATCTCTATTCTTATCAAAAAATGTCTAGTATATTTGCTTTTCCTTCCCCCAATCTTACTATTTAAGAACAGCTTTTGAACAAATAAAAAAGAAAACCTGGAAATATTAAAAGCTAGACTGGTCTGCTCGTTTTCAAAATAACCCTACCCAAATAAAAAGCAGAAAGGTACGCACTCTGAAGATTAATTTTATCAATTTTTAAAATATACGCTAGAAGTCTACTTATTTTCCTTTCAATAAATAAATATAACCATCGAGGGACATAAAAACTTTATCATTGCAATGTATACCAATTTTGTGCTTAATAAGTGAAGCCACATTAAATCTCTTCTCTTAAAATACGTGAGTAAATCCACACGAGGGAGCACATAAACACAGGCACACACCTTGGGTACTTTGTAACCTCAGTAAAGTCACACACTTTTTAAAAGCAGCTGGGGTCAATCTGCGACCACATTACTGAACATCTTTAAGAAATTAAAAAGACCAAGTTCCCCTCAAAGTAGCTTTATGCTATGATGCCAAAAGAAACTACAAAATCATTCTTTAAAAACTGGCCAAGGCATCAGTCCAGTATTCAACTAATTTATTGGAAGCAAGCCTAAATTCACCCATCTAATCTTATTTTTACAGTATGAGCTCTATTAATGTTTTGTTGGCATAAAGCCTTATTTATTATGAAATCTACCTCAAATGCTATTATGACATAACTTGAGGGAAAGAAATAATTAATTTTAAATTTATAAACCAAAGTTTATACAGTAAGAGGGTTGATCTTTTGATGTGCTCAGTGGCCTGAGCTCCTACTGAAGTCAACACCTCACAATGGAAAAGCAAAATAGAAACAAACCAGCTCTGTGTTTCACAAATAAAGTAAAAATGAACTGTAATGACTGTATTTACATCAAAGATATAACCACAAAAGGTGGTAACAGACTGCAATTTACATATTCTAAGGGTTAAGCAGTTTTGGAGGAAAGGCCCTGGGGGTCCTGGTGGACACCGATTTGCCCATGAGCCAACAATCTGCCCTTGTGGCAGAGAGTGACAATGGCATCCTGTACTGCATTAGGATGAGCACTGCCAGCAGGTGGATGGAAGTGATCCTGTCCCTTTCAGACACATCTAGAGTGCTGTATCCAGTTCTGGGCTCCTCAGCACAATAGAGATGGACTGACATCTTGAAGTCAGTCCAGCAAAGGGCCACAAAGATGACTAAAAGAATGGAGCACCTCTCATATGAGAAACGGCCAAGAAAGCTGGGACTGTTCAGCCTAGAGAAGAGAGAGCTCAGGGGGATCTTATATCAAGTATATAAACACCTGAAGGGAGAGTATTAAAAGGACAGAGACAGGCTTTTTTTCACAGATGCCAGTGACAAGACCAGAGGCTGAAATACAGGAGAGTCCTCTCTGAACATCAGGAAACAGTATTTACTCTGAGGGTGTCCAAGCTCTGGGACAGGTTGCCCAGAGAGGTTGTGGTGTCTCTGTCCCTGGAGAGATTCAAAACCTAGTTTTAGAATTAGCAGTGACATTTTCTCTCATACTTCTTCAGTGCAGAAATTAAACCACAGGGAGAGTGCATGGGCAGGGGGAGACACAAAGGACATGGTCCCAAGTGACTGGTTTTACATGACCCTTGCTTGAGCAAAGGGGTTGGACCAGACCACCGCCTGAAGTCCTTTCCAACCTCAAGTATCCAGTGACTTTTAACTCTAGAAAAGCCCAACAACATTGAGATAAGGAAGGTATACTGCATTTATTCTGAAACAAACCTGCTTCCTGTGTTAATCTGAAATTATTAGGACTGTAGTTATATTACAGAAACATGACAGGAATGTGAAATCTGTAACAACAAGCATGATTCTTTTAGCTTAAGAGGAACTCAAAGTGAAAACAATTTGACTAGACCTGCTGAAATAATTTCAGGGAAAAAAAACAGTTTTAGAATGAAAGGACTGTGCATTTTACATAAATATATCTGTTTCTCCCTGGAATCCTCTTCTATGCATCAGATGTTTTTTCTTTTTCTACGATGCCCAAATATAAGGCAGTGGATTTAAGAACACTTCAATCACACAAACTGGCGCATAAAAACAATGACGGCAAAGGTAACAAACAGTTTTTGAAACAAGATACTCTTTTTTTCCCATTAAATCACTTGAAATATAAGTACTCAGGGATTTAAGACCATGAAAACACATTCAATATCAAATTATTATTTCTACTTTGTGTGTAGAATTTCAAACATTATACATACAACTACAATAGACAAATGCTTTCTTTATATGACACCACCTGTGGAAGGGACCATATGGCAACATAAGAAGATCTTATAAAAACTGTGTAGCACAACTATGAATGCCTTTAGTGTTAGTAAAATCTAGGGCAATAAATTTTTTAAGAAAACTACACCAGAGAAGTGCACACACAAGTACACGAAGTTGCTGCATAACTCTTGCATTCTGTTGCCAGACACATTAACCCACGCTTAAATGCGAAAGCTTTGACACTTTCAAAAGTCAATGTTAAACTCTGAAACCTCTTCCCATAGGACAAGACAACTATTGAAAGCTTTATGCTAACTAAAAATCAAAGAACACTATTCCTTTAACTTAATCTTCCTTTGATAAAATATTCTACTCCTCTCCACCCAAAGTTTTTCTCCCATAACAGCATTAGTCAAATGGCTTCTCCCATGTTATGGGAAGCAAAGAAAATATATAATTTATCTTTAAAATATACATTTCATGTTACCACAAGAAAGAATCCTGCAGGAATATGTGGAATATCCTGTTTGGCTATGCCTATACTACCACATTCAACACTGCCAAGGAAGGCGTCTCAGCACTCAAACTTGACTGTCTGCAGCGTCAAACTGCTGGAACAGATTCCAGTATGGTTTTGGCCCTTGCAGACTAGCACTTTCCCAAACAATTCCTGGGCATGACTTGTGGTCAGAGTAAGCTACAGACCATTCAGTATGAGCAGTCTTAACAAGCTACCTTGTTTAGGTTTAAAAGTTTAATAATATGGATGTGAGAGGTTCTGTGCCAGCTGCTCTCTGTGCCAAATATTTGCAAGTCTGTATAATTTGTTAGCATAGACACAGACATCGTGTCTAAATCATGGAACAAATATACCTTGCACTGTGCTAGCTCTGCAGATCTACTGGATGGAGGGCAACAGGGATCCCTCCTTCCTGTCCAAAGAAAACCTCAGTTCCACAGGAATGGTACACACCGCAATATTCAGCAAGGTTCTAGCCCAGATAGGTATACTGCAGTTCAGGAACTGGGGAGGGCTCCTGGGTCCCACAGTTTTTTATATCCACTAACAGATACAGGCATCTCTCGGTCTACTTATGGGTTAGAGAACAAGGCCACTGCTGGCATAGAAAGGACTCCTCAGCAGCATGAGAAGAATGCACAATAGGACAGTGACAGGCAAGGAAGGACAAACACTTTCCATTGCTCTCAAGCTTCTTAATTCCACACATGCAAACAAAACTGTCACTGTACCTCTGCTGACACATCCCTTGTGCCCTCTGAGACTCTTGCATTACTGACAGTGTGTTTTCTAAGTTTTCAAACCAAGAACCTGTATAACCTTTATCATCTCTCTGGGTGCACTTTCGCAGCACTGCCTCCTAAGAATGTAACACTTTGAGCTGTTACAAGACCCAAACTTGTAGTGACACAACAGATGAATGCAGGCATGCAAATACTCAGGTTAGATCAAGTTAAGAGATTTATCATGGGGCTTAGCAAGGGTCTTAATCTCTTAATTACATAATATTACTTATTATGCATTCTCATAAACACTTAATTCCTTCTTATTTATGTACTTATTGAACCAGGTTATCTTAGGTAGGTGGTAAGAGGGAGCAATGCACTGATAGTATTCCGATCTTGAAGAATAGAATGTCTTCAACTTAATAAAAAATTTAAGTTTCAACCAAAATTATGACATTTTTGACATCCAGAAACAAACATTTAAACCGAGAAACAATGATGACTAAAATTTTCAAAGTAGTTACCAAAAAAAATGGTACAATGACTGTCCAGAAGATCATGATAAGCTAGTTAAATGTGAGAATCTTTGCTTCCAAACACCACAAAATTTGCCTTCCAACTAGCAGTTACTACAGCAAGGCGTAAGCAAAACTTTGAGCCATTTCAGCTGAGGAGCTACCAAAACCCCCACAGCAGTCCCCAAAACTCAAAAACTATTACCAAATTTAAATGTTACAGCTACGGGTCTGAGGCGTTGTTTTCAATAAAATGTGTTACTGCCACATGAGACATTAGTGCCAGCTCAGCTGGCCAGAGCACAGTGCTCTTAAATTAGCTAATAATCGATTGTGGGTTTCATCCCTGTCTGGGCCATTCACTTCCAAGATGGACTCAATCCTTCTGGGACCCTTCCAGCTCAGGCTATCCTGTAATTCTGTGATTACAATAATATGCCAGAAAAACTACAGCATCTTTTGCTCTTCAAGAGAATAGTAAAGTTTAATATATCTCTATCAAAGGCCAATTTTGATATTTTTAAGGCATCTTCCATAAAAATGGCTCTCTAATATATTAAAATGGAAATATCCTTAAGCATTCTTTATTCTTTATGCCAGCAGACTAAAACCAAGTTAAACATTGAATTCCTACTATAGCATTTGATTGAACCAAAAATGCTTTTTCAGTAAAGCTATTTTAACACAGACGTGCTCTTCAACAACATAATAAAGTAACTAAATATTTGTAAGTTAAAAAATACAAGAACATACCTATCTAAACTTTGCAGTCATAACAAGCAATGTTTTACTGTGGTTAGTACTAGAACTTAACACATATTGCATAATATTGTATACTAAAATATACTACCATCTTTCCCCGATGAGGCTAAACTGCAGGAAGAATATGAACAGATTTTGTACCAGGACTTCTAGACCTCCTCCTCACTCAACATCCATGTTATACTGCCACCACAAATCTTATTATTACAAACAGATGTGATTTATGGTTTTGTTTTTTTTTTTACACTATTTTCTCTATTCCACAGACAGAAAAATTCTGTCCAAATGTACATGAATGTTCAAATTAGAATCTAGGATGATTCCAGCTTTATTGTCAGTTTCTACTCTTCCACAGGCCATGGTTTCTCTACGGTTAGCTCTTATGGGTACACTTCAAAGCATGGAATAGCCAAGCAGACATAAAATACATATTATATAGGCTATTTCAACATCAAAGTGCACACTATTATTCTCCACAAAACCACTACTTGAATGTTTTATGAATTATTTTATGAAATTATTAAGTAATTTACATGCTGACCCTGCAGAATAAATTCTAAGTAAACGGAATGTGTATTAATTACAAAAACGGTAATTTAGCAAGGCTATCAGGAAAATAGGCTTTGCAAAGTATTTCAGAACCTCACCTGAGAAGCAACAATACAAATAATAAAAAGCCTTACGCAATGCTAGCTCACTGGTTCAAAGCAGTCAGACAGACAATGCTATACAGTAACAGCTTTCAGAAACTAGTAAAATCTGAGTAACACAATGCTTAGATGTTTTTAAACAGTCTTTTTAAAATTCTGAAATAGCGTTCAGATAATAGTGACAGTATTTCTCAAACGTCTTCCTTTAGTGCAGGAGAGACACAAAGGACCCAGTATGCTCACGTACAACAATACAAATGCCACAAGCTTACCTGCAGACTGAGCACTGTAAAGGGAAGGATCAACTAGAGGAATATTCTGAGGAGCAGGCTGAATGGTGTTACTTGTCACCCCTGCAAATCAATGCAAAAAAAAAAATGGACTTGGATTATTTTTATTTACTGGCTTTAAAAGCAAGCAAAAAACCAGAACAGATACATCTTATGATTTTCAAATTAAGCAGCTGATAGCGCACTAATTCTGAAACTGTGTAACAAAAAAATTTTAATGCCTTCATTTCAAAACTGAATGCTTTATAAAATAACCAGAAGAATGTACAGACTTTCATCCATTTTACCAGTACAGGATTTCACAGAAATTTAATTCCAGGCATTTTAAAAAAAAAAAAAAAAAGAAAATACTAGTCCAAAAGGCACTGGTTACCCTAAAGTATTGAGGAAAACCTGCTAAAGAAAAGCATGAGTAAACTTTTATATTTGAAACTTAAATTCAACATTCTAATACCAGAGGCAGTCTATATTATTATATTTTTAAAGGCCAGTGCCAGTCACCTCACACTTGCAAACTACCTCCTTCCTAATTCCTTTGAAAACAATTAGTGAGAATAAAAAAGAAAGCTATGTTTAAAAGGGAAATAATGGTGCTAGAAGAAGAAACAGCACTTTATGCTGTGAAGCATTCTCGTACCCAGATTCCCATTTTAGGTACACTATTTTGGTTTGATCCAAAACTGTATTTTTGTAATATGTCTAGAACATACGTGCCTGCCATAAAGTTATTTCTACAATATCTGCTGTCTAGCAAGAGGGTATATATATATACCAGAAGATCATGATAAGCTAGTTAAATGTGAGAAATCTTATATATATATAAGATTAGGTGTATATATATAGATATATATAAGATAAGGGTATATATATAGATCTGTTTTCTAAATTCTATCGCTCCATTGAATGATTGGTGGGGTTACAACTATGTAATGCTCAGAATTAATGTATTCCAACAAGGTATGTACTCCATAATTTTCAGATCTGATTAAAAAAACCTCAAAATATACTCACCCTCCTAGACACCCCCCCCCCCCCCACTTAGCTGAAGGATATTCCTTTGATAAAGCTAAAAAAAGAGCATCCTGAACTCTTCATATGGTGAAGTATTTTTTAAATTAGAAAGTAAAAGGAGGGATTGTGTGACATAAATATCTCATATGTTTGATAATATAAAAATGTATCTGAACAATAAATGATCACCAGGATTGAAATCAAGATATTTTAATTTTTTAGTCTTATTAATCGTTAATTAATAATTCTACTCAATGATTATTATAAAATGTCCTGTGAGGTAAAAAAGTTGTATTCACCAATCACTAAATACTTTTTTTTTTTTTTTTTTTTTTTTTTTTTAAATTTTAATAAATCCAGCATCTGGGAAGGAACTTGGAATTTTTAAGAACTTGGTTTTGGTCCAAAAATTACAGCTCATAATAAGAAGGATGTAGAAGCCAATATGTTTAGCTGTAGGGACAAAATTCCCATTAATAATATTGTCATCACACTAAAGCACTTGCATGGGAAAAGGGGCACAAGCCAAACCAAACCAGTAGGAAAGGTACATCAGGAATGGTTGCTACAGGGCTGTAACAATTTCAGCACTGTGCTGGATAAGCTCCCACATGAAGAACAGCAGCCTATCTGCACAGGGGAAACTCCCTATGAAATTAAGTAATGCAATTCCATCTATAAACTGAAAGATTCAAATTGTGCTTTACAGCACAAATGTTGCAACGCAACACTATTTCAATGGTTTAAGAGAAGATAAATAATTTCTACCTGCAGGAACAGTCACTTTCTTAGTCGTTGTATGTCTTCTGTAAAAGTGCTCCAAACTATGATTTACATATTTTAAGAAAACATTAAAAAATATTTCCAGTGGCATTTTTACGATTTTAGCTTGTGAAGATGCTTTTGCCACATAATACTGTGTTGTTCTACTTTACATGTGGTGGACTAGGATTTCGGCAAAAATTTGTCTCCCAATAAAGGCATGGATTTCTCAAGTGTGATTTGGACATACCTGTGTTATGGGGTACTTCAGCTGGAGTGTTGGCTGGTGCATGGGCACCTGGTGGTATATGTATGCCAGTGTAATTACTAGTTGGTATGTTGTTAGCTTCATATGTAGATGATGATGATGATGATTGAGTTGTTCCACTAGGGACAGAAGACGACCCTGCTTCTTCCCTTTCAGCATCTGTTAAAATGACACAAAATAGGAATTTCTGCAACTATTAGGTATAAACACTTGAAAACTTAGGCTTTCTTTAAAACCTCCTTTCAAATCCTTGTTGCTAAAAAAATTGCCACCATACAGTGTGACATAAAACATCAGCCCAAACCACAGGGTTGATTTGAAAAGGTAAAATGCAACATACCATACAATAAAGATCTAGAAACTCACATACTTTCAAAGATCCCTTCTGTTCAACTTGAAGAATCATTTTCTTACTTGTCTGAATATAAGCTATCTGTCTTATTAGAGCAATATACCTTACACCTTGATGTTCTGCATCCACAGAAATTGAACAAGGTATTACAAGTAGGCAGTAATCTACATTTTAACATATATATGAACCAGAATATGGAAAATTGTATTTGCCTTACAAACTCTTCATAAAAGGCTAGGCAGTGCCAATACTTTTACTCCAAATCAAACCACAAATAAATAGGAATCAAGAGGAGCTTTGGCAAAGTAATACCAAACAAGAAACTAAATGCAGCTTAGCCAAGTCATAACTGGATCTATAACAGTTAGAATACATAATAAGCTATAAGAATAATGAGGTTCAAAATATCTCATAGCATGTACAAAGAACATACATATTTTTCAATCTAGTCATGTTCTTAAGGTTCTTGTCTACTTTATTTAATATTGCTTTAAAGGCTAATTCAGTTCAGAATATATGGCTAATTCCTGCTCTTTCATTTGAATTCAGTTCAGTTTAAAACAACTAATTTTCATTTACTGTGTATGAGTTCACCTGTATCAACAATGTCAGATGGAACAAGCACGCTTTTGGGAATTACTTATTTAACAGCCAGTGCCTGAAAGGGAACGAAAAAAAAATACAGGAGGACAAAACTTGTATGTGTGTAGAGCTATCAAAAGAGGTATTTTTAAAGAAATCCACACTGATCTTCAACTACACAAGACTATGTGTTATGTAAACACTTCCACTGCTTAATAATTAAATGGTCTGCTATTAAAAATATTACTATTATAAATATCAGAATTGTTTCCCATGTAAGTCCTTCTTCCTCCCAGAAAAAATTCACAGGCTACCTTTACGAAAAATGCCTAAATACCTTCTAATTTACAATATGATTTACTAAAAAAAAAGCTATAAAGCAGAGTAAAATCAAGTATTATTATTAGAGCATTTTTAGTGGATTTTAATAAACACATTCTGATTTTATGGTATAATTTCTGACAAATGTAAATGAACACCTAACAGGTTTCAGGAAGACAAAGAATATCTTATGGTGCCAGATTTTTCTTTTGCTCTATTTTCTGATAGTAACTCATATTGCAATAGCGTGTGGCTAATACGCATGGAAATAAAATTAAATGTCTGAAAACTGCCAAAAAGAAGGTGAGATTCATGAGTAAACATTGAATATGCCATCTTTTAAATAATAATGCAATGATAGGAAACCAATGTTTGAATGCTGTATTTTTCACTGTTTTTGGTGTTAACTGAAAAAAAAATATAAAAGTTTCAGAAAAAAAAATTAACAAAAACATAGGTTTATGATACATAAAATTAATGAAATAGTTACACACTACGCTCATCATGCTGTCTGAAGGTGAGGCTGCTGAATATTACTTGTAACACTGTTAGCAATTATTTACAGCTTGGTCAAACTGTAGCCACAAAGTTGGATTTTCCAAGCTGGGTATCTGCTTGAAGTCAGGATTCTGGGAAAGCAGTTGTAAAATTTACTAAGCGTCTTTTGAGAATGAGGCAGTGAGAGAAAACATGCTTCCACCATGTTTAGTATCTCAGCTGTGAGATATTACCTGTAAATTCATGCCCATACTAACATTAACATGGGCATGTTAATGTTAATGCATTTATTCCTTTTTTTTTGCCCATTGCAGCTTCCTATTGTGCCCCAATCTGGTTCTCAAGGCAGATTTCTTTCTCAATTCTGATTTCTTTCTCTGCACTAGGACTACTAGGATATCCCATATCTGCAGCCCTTTGCCACACACTTGAGTCCCTCTTGCAGTGCTCCCATTTTCTCTCCAAGCCATTCCCAGTTTCAGCTTCCAGCCTCCCCACTGCATAGTTCGGGGGCTCTACTCACTCCTGTAACAGTGCAATGCTGTGGGCAACACTGGCCATGGAAGACACGAGCTCAAAGGGTTAAAGCCTGGCAACGTTAAAAACAGCCAAAAAAAGCGTTAGAAGTGCTGACCGCCTGTAATAACAGTGCCTGCAAGAGGCAAATTCACAAACGGGCAATCTACTTTTTAATCAGGTATATGTCTCAAAAGATTAAGCTCAACTGTTTGATTTGCTCATTGTACAATTGGCCAGTGTTAAAATTGTATTAAACATAAAAGAAGTTTTGTTTAAGTTAAGTCTCCTTAGGTCTTTAAAGTGCCCAAATATCATAAAAGCACTATAACTATTCTTTCTGCAAAGCAAATATTTAAAATATTCTTTATCAAAGACTAAAGTATTAGAAACATTTTAAGATACCCACTCTCAGTATTTGTGAATAGTTTTTAACAGTAGTGCCAGATAAAAGGATTTCAGGCTGCTATAAAAGAACATTTAAATCGACAGAGGTTTTAAATTCTATGGTTAGAATGTCCATAACACAATTGAAAAAAAAAATCTTTTCCAGGGAATGGGAAAGAATGCTAAAAAACTGGAATTTTATTTTCTCATGCAGCAGTAATAACTTAGAATTCAAAGTTTATTACAATTTGCTTAAAGATGCTGAAACTAGGCTGTGAAACAATGGCACAATTGTTTTACATTTAATTTCAGCTCCAGCTGAAATTGTTTTACATTTCATTTCAGCTCTTGCCTTGGAACCTCATCAGCTTTTGTGCCTGAATCCCAGCATAATGAATTCATGAGCTCTTTAAATTTTCTGCAGCTACAGTATACCCAGACCAACTGTTTGTGTTTTTTTAAAAATTATTTATTTACTGACTTTGTGAAATAATCACCCCAGCCCCAAAACCAATCATCCAAAGATGCTTTTATATAAACAGAGGATTCTCAAGGCTTAATGGCATTCCCTTTTCTAATGTAAGCAAAGACCAATCATGACTTAGTTTCAGCAGTTTGGTGCACTAAATATAAAATTAGAAATTTTTTTTTAAGGAGTCCAGACTCCTCCAGTTCTCTGGACTCCTATTTTTAATGAGTTCCTAGAATTATAATCTATCAATATAATTTTTTTTAATCTCATTCTGCAGTGTTGTTTCTCTTTTGCTTGAGATGTTGCTAAGGATTCACAATGCAAGGTTCTATTTGAACACTGCTTTTAAAAAACAAACCAAACATGTATTTTTTTCCACAACATTGAGAAATGAATTCAAAAATCCATCACACTGTTCTTTTCACTAGTTGGAACTATTAAGAAATAGAATAGAAATGTTGCCTACATTCTTCTGCAAAGAAGGTGATTACATTTAATGTATTTACTATGGCTATAGTGTGGCTATTTAGGAACTTATTTTCATATTTCCATTTTTTTCCATTAGTGTAAAATCTTATTGGATGACCTAGGGCTACTGCTAAGTAACCTTTATGTGTATTCTAAGACTTGTATTCCAACTGCATTAATAAATTAAGCATGTCATTTTAAGGTTTCCATGGTGGCATCCTGACAAAAGCATCCATAAATCCAACAGCAGAACTGCATAAAGTATGCCTATGTTACTGTAAAAATATCTCCAAGAGTTACAGTATGGTTTTCAAGAAATCACAAAAAAAATAACACTTTGGAAAAAAATGGTAATTTGTCAAGCTACAGAGACCTAGTTTCACTCTGTTTAAACAGATTTTTTCCACATGCTAGGGGAGGAAGAAAATGAGCAAGCAGAAAGGAATGGGGAAGGTCCAGTCATACATTCAAACAATACTGCTTTTCTTCTTATGATGCACAAAGAGGAACTGAAACCCTTTTATACTGATTCTTCTCATAAAAATTATTTTGAATAAAAGTTTTGTCTAGATTATATGAAACATTATGAACACCTACACTATGGAGCTAACTGTAAAAAATAAACATCAATATGTATTTTTCATTTCTCAGAAAATTAGGAGTGCGAGAAATAATCTCTCTACATGAAATACAACTCTACAAAACAAACAAACAAAACATATTGCCAAGTTACAGATCTTGCAGGCTCCCTAACAAAAAGGATGTTAAAAATCTGATTCACTCAGCATTTGTGTCCCTTTTAAGCTGCATGTAGACATAACCTGGTAATGAAAGCAAAAGTCTTCACCAATTCCCATTACCACCTGTAATGAACTGAAATCTATACCAAGGATTTGAGGAAAGCCTGAATTTTGCTTTCATTCCTACAAGTGTCTTTTTTAGCCTTGAGCAAGTTAGTTACCTCTGTGCATTAATAAAATGAAAAAGAGCCTATTTGTTGCTTTTGAGAAATAACTAGCATCGACAAGTTGCACACATGGATTTTTAGCAAAAGCTTTGTAACGTTCACTTATTTTTGCAGTTGTTTAAAATTCACATACTCGGGTTCGCTTCACATACTCAGGTCAGCTTTACCACACTATGAGCCAGACCACTAAAAGAGCAGTCATTTAAAGCTGAAAATATTTAACTGAGCTATTCATTACATTCCACATAACAAAAGATTTTTCTCTCATATATTGTGTTCTCCATTAAATCATCCATCTTGTGTAATTTGACAAAGATGAGGTGATGCTTGCAGTTGGAGTTGCATCATAAGTATCTCTTGCTACAGCTGTGTGGACAGTTAAGAAAACTGCCTTGGAAAAGATTGTGTTGAAGAAGACACTAGTTTGCTAATGCTTCACTTCAAATACAGCTGTGCCTAGACTGGAGCACATTCAGCAGTTAAGATACCCATTCCAGTGTTTAAGTTTGTAGGTTGCCTTTAGGTTAGAAAAACATAGTAACACGAATAAATATGTAGCTTGGAAATAAAACTATCATATTTGGTATTTGTTCACAAATATTTGAATTTACTTATGTTGCAGTGTTTCTGGAGTACTAATATATACACAGTATTTTATCAAGGAAATTGCAAATAAATTATATTTGGCACCCAGGCTCTTAGACACTATAAAGTTAATAATAAACTGAAATAGATGTTTAGTACACATTCTCCTTAAATAAAACCCAAAAACACATGATAATATCCATTTTTTTACAGTAGCACTGTCCAGGACATATAAATTACAATGTGGAGATGCATCAAAATGTGAGATTGCATGATGAAAAGATTGAGAACCAGAAGAGAAACTAGTTTTCTAATGTTTTGACATGTTAAAAACAAAAGTAACGAGTAGAAAATTACAAGCCTACTCGTAACGTATTAGAAGTAAATTACAAGTTCAGACTTCAAAGTCCATAAGACTCAGGTATAGACCCTGACCACAAATGAATGCAAACAAACAAATAATTACTTTTATGTGTATATAGATCTATATTTCCTGTGTGCACAAAAATACACTGGTCATCTATATTAGTACATATGTTCACAAAACTTCATTTAGCCACCCCTATACGGTAGCTCTACAGGTTAGATACAAGCCACACACTACAAGCTAGATCTTTCCCTTTTGCACTGTAGATTTGTTTATTGACCCTTTTTATTTGGAGAAATTTGTATTACTAAATCCAAGCTTAAGAGATAAATTAGCATCAACTTAATTGATAAGCCACAAAGTCTCACATGCCAGCTCAAATTATTTGATGGTCTCAGTTGTTCCACTAGGTATGTGAAGAATGATACACAGAGGTTGTCATTGTGCAGAATTAGTCTGTTTTAATCTACATAGTGAAAATACTCATTCCAATGATATCCTATTTCATAAGAGATCAACCTTTGAAATTTGTATTCAATCTGCATTGAGGAGAAAAGCAAAGAAACTGGGTTTTGCTACCAAAACTGATGAAACTGATCACTATCTAAAGCAAAACAACTTGTACTGATACACATTCAGTTTGGTTAAGCAGATATCCTTGGAAATCACCTCCTTAACTGTTAGATAAAGTGGGAACCTCAAGCAACCCTGTACAGGCAGCTAAGGTAGCCAGAGGGAACAACTGAAAACACAAGGAGTAAAGGAGGATGAGTGAGAATGAGACAGATATTCCAACTCAGTAAGAGTATACCATAAACCTGTTCTGAAACTGACATTATTACACAGGGAGAAGGAGGCTATCTCACAAACAGCTCTTTGCTTTGAAGTTGAATTCACTTGCAATCAGGCCATTTTTAACTCCTACGTAACTTCTGAGAGACTATAAACTGGTTAAAGAAATGTATGGTTCTGGCCCAAAGCTGACAATGCCTTCTTAGAGAGTAGCTGTAATCAAAATAATAATCTCCACTACAAAGAAAAGAATATTTTATTAAATAAGTCAATCACACAGTAAGGTCCAATAAAAATAACAGCAGGAGAAGCTGAAAAGAAGGCAGCAGCCCACTGTGAATGGAACATCAAGCAGGGAAGCCGTGCTTCCTGAGGGGTGCTTAAGAAGAACTGTGCATACCACCACTTCACCATTTCACCTTCCGCTTTCTTAAAAAGAAAAGGGAAACACGTACCAAAACTCTCTCCCTCCATTCCAATGGGGCCAGGCTGAGGAGTCTCTCCGTTCTTTAAGCAGTTATGAATGTATGCTGCCTTCCACCTGGCGTACTTCCTGTGCTGGGCATTCTGCGGGAAGGAAAAGGTCACCCATTTTAACCACTGACTTCTGCAAATTGATGCATTCAAAACAGAAATATAAATGTAATTTCCACTTTCTCTGCTGTCATTTGACACCCTTTTAAAGATAAACAACGTTTAAAATTAATAGGTGAATAAAAACAATTAAAATAACAGCTCTAACAAGATCTCAGCATGAAAGGAAAATGTGAAAATCTTCAATTAGTGCAGCATATCAGGAAAAGGAAATAAACTGTACCAAGTACATCTATTATGAAAGGCAGAGCACTGTGTAGTAATAATTGACATGAAATAATAAAGAAAGTTTCCTATCTCCATGAACTTAGATGATTATTTACTTTAGATTTAAATACTTGAAACTTAAAATGTTACTGCTGCTGGCAGAAATATGAAATATTTTCTAATTATATTATTTTAAAATTTAAAATTTTATTTAAAAGCATGAATAGAGAAAGGCTGATGCAACTGCAGATTAATGTGATTGGCTTGTAATATTCTATTACATTAAGATCTTCCATTTTGTTTTTTAAAATATACTTTACTGTTCCTAGCTACAACTTCTAACATGTCAAAACATGAAAGGAAGATTGGCCACTTTGTATCTCCTGGGACTCTTACAATAGTGTTTAATCCAGGAAGAGCTGCCAATTGATGCAAGAAATATTAAACTAATTATGCAAATCCACTACTTTGTCAAAAGTTGTATGGGAAACAACCAATTCTGACAGTTATGAGGCAATATAAATCAAGGAACAAGGCTGAATATAAACAGATGAGAAATGTGGAAGGATGAGTGGGATAGTTTGCCCAAATGAACAATGCAGGTTGGGATAGTGTGCTTCACACCAGCATCAAAATTTTAAAACCTAATTTTTTATTTTAGAAAAATTAAAAATTAATCTGGAAATTAAATCCAAAGTTTCTATGAAATTAATAAACTGAAATTCAATACTGTACTTCACAAAGCCTCTTGCACTGTCATCTAAAACAGGGTAGAGAGACACAACGCAAAAGGTATCTCCAGCAAGCTCCCTTGCTCATATTTAATACATTGTGTTACCCAGCATGCTCACGCAATCCAAGAGAAAGATCTGGTCTTCATTTTTGAAAACAAGATGTTCTCCAGAAAAAAAGCCTATTCTGATGACATATTTACTCAAATTCATTCACTCTACCTCAAAAAGGAAAAGTGCAATTGGAAAACATAACTTTCAGTTAAACTTTGTTTCAATAATAATTTCGGGTCCATCAGTGTTACAGATAAAATTCCTTCATTTTTAACGAACACTCTACAAGCAGAAAACACATACCCAGAGTATGCTGCTTTTAGGAAAGATTATTATGCAATATATAAGAGCCTGTACATCTCCCCTCTATTCTAATATGGCGATTATTTACTGATGAAGTGTGAAGATGCTGTTGTGTCACGTGTCCATCCCCGGTGCTGGCACCTCAGCATGGCAGGAATGGTGTCTGTGAGGAGAGGCCAGAGCTGCCTCTAGATAAAACCAGCTCCAGTGTACTCACCTCAGGACACAGCTGAGGCCCTTGGCCACCTGGTGGGGCCCTTGGGAGAGCATATTTAGGGAGGGACCAAGCACCCCTAACCCCCACACCCAAGATGCTGGATGGAGGGAGAAGGAGGGAACAAAGAATTTGATGTCTGTCCTGCATCCCAACTGCAAAGCTTATCATTCCAGAACTGAGAAATGAAATTCTGTTGGTTTTGGTTTGTTCCTAACATGCACTGCTGTCCCTTTTCAGAAGGTTGAATGCCCTATTGAATGAATGTTACTACCGAGGAAAATGAAAAGAAAGCGGCCATGGCAGAGCTTCCTACAGCTCTGATCTAGTCTGTGTCTTGTAATACACATCTTCCAGAAAATCCTTTTGGCTAGTTCTAACATGGAGATATAGAACAACCATTCTTCATCTGTGACACAATCCATTCATACTACCCAATAATCAATCACTTGCCATTTAAAAACATACATAGTATGCTCAACACCCATTTTCTGATTCTAGATGTCAAATATCTGCTTTCTATGCCCTCTGCAGTTGATTTAAAAGCCTTCTAATAGCTGATGGTCCATACATATGAAGGCAATTTTAATTATCTATTGAAAAAATAGGCAGGTGGTCTGAATATAGATGTCATACTCTATAATCAGGTGTGAGGCTGAGCGTATTTTAGGCTGACAAAAACTTCTGCAGAAGTCTAAGACAATCAAGTAATACTTCTCCCATCGTCCCTTTACATGAGACTGGACAAGGAAACTGTTGAAATGATGTTATACAGAAGAGCAAATATTCTCTGCATTTCTTGTACACTCTCTTTTATTGTCAGCGTTCACCAATTAAACAAAATGAGAGAATTCCGCTTCTTTCCAACTACAAAGCATTTCTGTATGTTTAGCACCAACAATAAAAAACCACAACACACAGTAGAAAATGCACCACTGCTACCATTCTGCACTGACATTTGTAACAATTTCTTCCATCTTCAAAGAAGGATTGCTTCAGGTACTCTGGGGACTCAATTGATTAGTGCACTGTGCTGTGCACTGGATTCCTACAGACTAAGATTGGTTTTTCAGTACAGTTCAATGTGCAAATGTGCATTCACTCTCTGGCTCTAGGAAATGTTATTACTGGATCTAGTAAATGATGTCAGGGTACAGAGCAGACAGTTTTAAGAGAACACATCAAAGAGCAAACTTACTTGTGCCCCTCAGGATGAAAATTTTGGATTGGTAGAGCCTCAGGCTACAGAGGATGGAAAATCTTGCAAAAACTCTTCACCAAGCATTTCTCTTGGGTAAGACCTATCTTTAGTATCTACACTTACATCCTATAGTATTCAAGAAGTGCACCATTATCAAGACCATGCTTTTACATTCTTTCCAATATTTACAAATGAAAGTAGCCACAACAACTGCATTTTAAACTGAGCAAGTACAACTGCACTTTAGACACACTTACCAGATTGGGGATTTACACAGAGGATGTCAAGCTTGTGAATTTCAAGCAGGACATGGAAAAAAGTGAAGGTGGACAAAGCTAGGAGCCTCGCATCATTTTTCCCCTATAAGCATCCCCACTCGCTCAATGTAATGCTATGTGTCCCACAGTAAAAATCAGACTTTGAAATCCTAACTGGTACTTGTCATGAAGCATCTTCTAACATATGTCTAGTATTTAATCTACAATTTATGTGAAATACTTAGCATGACTCTTTATGGCTTGCTAACAAGTATTTTGCTACACTAGTAGAACCTATGTTCTTTGAAATTCATATTCACAACTTATAAAAGCAACATGTGTGCTTGGAGAAGCAACCAGATAATACACTCATATGCCTGACACTTACCTCTTCAGAGAGCTCCCCAAATACCGTCAGAACATCTATCAGGAGACTTGCAGTATAAAAGGACTTTATCATGTTTCTGCAAAAAAGAAAGCATTTTGCTAACTTGGTAATGTTAGTCTCTCAGAATCACATTTTAGGATTTGCAATCTTAGACCATACTGGCTTATTTCGAGTCAAACATTACCTTTCTTTTTTTCTTTTAATCTGATGTTAAAGAAGCTGCTTTACAACATTAAAATCTAGCAATACTGACTAGTCTCCTAACTACTATGCAGAAAATGTTCAGTACATGTTCTGCAATTAGTTTCTAGCTTGGAATGTTTTGTGTAGGGTATCAGAAATCCTGTATTAAGACTAGAAAAATACAGAACATGCAGTAGTAATTGCTGTAAACCCAACCACATAATGGATCACCACAACTATTTCACTATCACTGGTCAATAGAAACTATAACATGCTTGATAAAATAAAGCACGGTATTAGCCTGTGGTTTTAGAAGACATGCCAGCAGGTAAGCAATTCCCTAAGGAAAATAAGGAGGAGGAAACCAGTTAATGAGTGAAGTTAGAGACCTAAAGGTAATAAAAAATTGAGTTTTCCAGAACTGAAAAGAATGTATTAAAGCCCAATTCTTGTTTTCAGTCAAATTAAAGAGAGTCTGGATATTCACATTCCCTGACCAGTATCTTCAGATAAGAAAAACAAAGATTTTCACCTACTTATGAAATTGTCCAGCTCTGTCTTCATTGTCTGCATACAAAAACATTTTCAAAGCATAATTCTCCACATGAGCAGAACCAACAATTTCCTGAGTAATTGCTTCATTATCACCAAATTGCTTTTTCATCTGAAAAATGTTGGAAAAATACATTAATTACTTTATTAGACCTTAGTAATTCTGCAAACACAAAAAGAACCTGCTGATTTAAACAAAGTCAAGTACAATTGAAAAAGAGACAACTTACGCTTTGTTTACAAACCTGCAGCTTCTAACATAAACGCTAAAAGCAGCATGTGAAAGAGAAAGCACATTCTTTTTGAGAGAGAATATTCAAATAAGTAGCTCTGAATCTTTGGTCACAAAATGCTTATAAAAACCACCAACACCCCAACATCCTCTGCCCCAAAGTTAAAAATAAACACGACCACAATGCTGTGAAGGAATAGCAACTGATATTTTTCCCCTTAGCATCTGAAAGACCTGGCACTCTGAAGCCTGTGTCAGGATTCAATACAGTTCAACTGGTGAAGTAATGCATGCTTTATAAAGGTGCTGCAGATCACAGTGATCACGTATCTTCCCTCTTGTAAGGTTATTTCACTGCAGTTCATTACATCTTTCAAAGCATCTGAGCCCTACCCTGACCGGTCTAGTGACCTATGGATTTACTGGAATTTTCAGTGTAAGCAGTGTACTTCAACTCAAAGAACTCTTTTCAAAGATGTTAGAGTACAAGAATCCTCAAGTTTCCTAATAAAAATCAGTAAAGCAAACAACCCTCTAACAGTTACAACAGGTGGATTTACAGCTTCTGAATAGTCTTACTGTTTGCACATAAGGAAATCTCAGGTTATCCTTAGAGAACAAAAACAGGAACACTGCATGATACTAACCTGCAGCCTTTTTTTTGCCAAAAGATTTAAAAACAATCTCTGAATGGCAGTTATTTTGCACTGTGCGTGCGAAGAAAATTTAATCATGCAGGCAGCATTTCCATATTTTTAGATTGCTGCCAACTTTCTAAGGCACAGAATGTTGCCAGAAAAGTTACTTGATTTCAGTAGTTAAATATAAGCTTTCCAAATAGAATTTTAAATTTAAAGGCTTTCATCAAATGACTATGTGGTTTTCAAAAAGTATTTGTTTTACAAAGTGGAATTTTCTCATGAAAGTACCAAAATTTGCATGTTCAAATGAAACACTCAAACACTGAAGCTAATCCAGGAAGAAAACTATTTGTATACATATATATTTCCCTAACCTATCTGTATACCTCACCCTCAGAAAAGAACTGGTTACTACACTTGATTGGATGTTCTATTATTTCAAACACACAACAGACACTTACATACACTACTAAAAGCATTAAAGTTAACCAAGCTGTTTACTGTTAAAATTATCCTTCACAAAATCTGTGATTCAACACAGAAGTACCGGTGTTTCAAACGTTGATACAAAATTTCAACCTAAACCTCAAGGCATTTATGTTTAATTTTATAAAAACTTAAATCACACCTCTCTGCGCCCCCTGGTGGTTATGGGCCGGCTGGAAACAGCCGCTCCCAAATTACAGCAGGGGTCCAACCTTTCCATAAACCCAAACTCCCCAGCCCCAAAACTGCTCTATTAGACTTGACTAGGAGTGCTCTCTACATCCTTCCACCACTCGGATACATAGAAGAATCTTCAATACCCGTGCATCAGCTGTCACACAGAAAATCTTAGCAGTAACCAAAAGGTGAATCTATGGATTTTTCCTGATGTCTTTTACATTTTGAAACAGAAGGGTAACTGAACACTGAAGATTAACTGCTGCAGTACCACAAGTAACCCAGAAAATTCCAACAATTCTTAGGAAATTAAGAGCAAAATCCTTTTGAGTTTTACTCTCACCTCTCCTGCCATCTCTCCCCATTTGAACACAAACCCCAGTCCTATTAAAGATGTCAAAATCCAGAGAAATAACATGTCAAGAAATCGCTGTACACCGAATTTTCCATTGCAAAAAATCAGTGATAAAAAAAGCAAGAAGCAAAAGTTATGAAAAAAAGAAGACAAATGGTTCATGTTTCATTTTTTTTTTTTCTGAAGAATCACAGAATGGTTTGGATTGGGAAGGACTTTAAGGGTCATCTAGTTCCAACTCCCCTGCTGTGAGCAGGGATGCCATTCACCAGAAGAGGTTGCTCAGGACCTATCCAACCCTGCCTTGAATACTTTCATGGGTGAGTGATCCATCTTCATAACTGAAAGCTGCTGTACTAGTTTCACACAAACTCTTCAGGCATTTATAGACTTTGGATGGAATCACCAACACTGAACAAAACCAAGAACAGCTGCTTCATTTTTCAGCATTACTTTCTGCTTCCAAATGAGCACTTAGACCTTAAAATCAACAACCTTCTTCCTTTGAGAATACTGAAAACTACAGGCTATGAACATAAACAGCTCCTGGAAACTAAACTGTACCACAGTACAGTACAGTACAGAAATTCATCTGTACCACAACATTACCTTTGTTTAACTCTCTTCTATTTAAGGCTTTATAATAGTATCAGGTCAATTCAGAAGAGCGTGGCATGGCTATCCCTTACCCACACAGATTAGACTGTGCTTACAAGAATTTATAAAATAAAATCTCTAATTTCTAACACAGGACACAATCAGAAGTATTCTTATCTTTTAAAGAATATTTTTAAAAACTCCCTGGATACAGTAGTTTTGGTTAGAGATTTCAAAAGCATCCAAGGACTAGGCTATTAAGTCCTACAGCAGTGAGAATAATAAAACAGACTTCAAGGAATCAAAGGCAAATCAATTAAAAAAGTCTTCTAGAACACCTGAATTAACTTCATAATGAATTATGATTTGTAATGAGAACGTGTATAAATAAAGCATCGTAATTTATGCTGTCTACACAAAATCTTATGGCAAGATTCCAATTATGTTTGTGCATGCATACACACATACAGCTTTGTCTCCTTCCAATCCCTCTGCAATTTTTTTACATACAACTGAAGTTCAAGCAGTATGTTTGCATGCAGAATAGCTGCAGAGAAGAGACAGTTTTTCCAGAAATGTAAATAAAAATTAAATTAGTATCATGATAATTTTTGAGGAAAGCAATAGATTCTACTTACAGCTTCCAACTGATCCATCAGTTTGGATAAAAATTTACGGCATTCTGGGCTTTTACTGTCAATCTTCATCCCTGTCTGCATTGCATACAAACGACCTTGAAATGATACAAAACACACAAAAACACTGAATATGATTATACAAAGCAAACCCCATATGCAATCAAAGCAATGCCCCCAACACACCTGAAACACAAATTCATGCTTTAACCATAGACTAGTACTAGTGAGCAGTGACAGCAAAATGTAAGGTTTGGCCTAGCAGGGATACTAAGAGATATTTTTGGGAGATTTATGTTTTATTTTTCCCCAATGACTATTCCTACTCATTTTAAACTGATGTTTGCAGCACTATTATGCAATATCAAGTACCACCCTCACTTGCAACTCACCCAAATAGGAACTTCAAATTGATTTGAGAGAGGGCATGGATACAAATGGAACTTCATGTAGCAGGAGCCAGTTAGAGCCTTGAAACACTTGAACAAATGGTATTAAGCACCTACCATCTCCATGTAAATGCACACACAGCATCAAAACACCCAAGACACAAACTTGATCTTTAAATCAGACAAGATAGACTTTATCAAACTTCCCCTGTAAGTAGAGCTGCCAGTTTTTAAGATCTTGAAAATTAATGATTAATGATTAATATCTTCTGATCAAGAATTATCTTTTTACTACCAAAAATCTGTGAGTTTTAGATTTGCACACGGCAAAACTTTAGAGGCTTCATGAAAATGTGGGCAAACCCAAGCAAGTATTATTTGCTAGGATTAACGCACACCGAGAAGGGAACATAGCCAGAAACATTCAGTAATCAAATGCAGAACATTTTCCACAAAAAACCCGTTCTTATAACTCTCACTTCTGACTCTCTAGGGAGTACTACAAACACTTTCGAATGCAGAGTTTAAGAATCAAAAGCTGTAACTCCACCAAATATTATCATGAGGTAATTATTATGGAATACCCCATGTCCTTCTTGCAGGATAGAGTTCTGCAAGCACTCCTAACTTGCTTCACAGCTTTAGCATCTCGTTCCTCCCTTCATACACTAGAGAAAATATTTTCTCTTCAAATTGCCTCAATAAACATGAATGTAACACAACTGTTATCACATTGCACTTATCCTGATGCTTGCTGCAGAAGAAAACATTATATACTCAAAAGCTTGTCTGCCTTTTCCATCTATTAGCAATTGTATTAGATAAATTAGTTACCTTTCTACAAAACTTACTTAGATTCTGCTGGTGAGCACCATAATTAAACTATTTTTTCTGGATTTTTAAAGCAGTACTTCCCATTTCGTATACAACTGTTTGTTCAAACCAGACTAAGAATACATTTCTTATCTGGGTCTGCAAAGCTCACTTGTCTTTGAAGGTTAAAGCTGTTGGGCTGCCCAACCATTTAAAGACATTCTCCCTGAAAAATAAAATACTTCTGCTCTCCAATGCCTCTCTAGTTTTACTATTGCAGTGTATAAAAGGATCTAGCATCTTCATATTCAAGTTTTCAGTAAAGAACAATCAAGGGAAAGTCCTGAACAAAACCAAAGGAACTAATAAAGACTAAGAACAACTACAGTAATTGACCATGACAAAAGGAAGAATTGCTATGTAGGTTTCATCAAGTGACAACATTACTATTAAGCTAATTACTGATAGGCACTCTTAAGCCCAACCAATTTATCTTCAGCATGCTGACATGCTAAATATTATAAAACATTTACACATGTAAAGTTGAAATTAGATTTCAAAGAAATTTAAACACAGAAAGATATAGAGAATTGCATGTATGGCAATAAATTTATATTAAAAGCAATCATCAATTAAAATACCATCATCACATGACAAGATGCTAATTTGCAGTCTTCAATTAAACTGATTTTTAAGTACATACTTGATTGTAAGCTCCCCTGAACCCATTTCATAGTATAATTTAACAATATAAAAATTAAGACTTAACACAAGGTTGCTAAACCTATGAGCCATCTAGATCAGTTGTTTCTTTTTGATGGACACTAAGATCAGATATTTTCAGAGGCAAATAAATTAATTTTACACTAATATGCATTAGGGTGACAAATTCAAGATATATTAGGTCGTCATGGAATATAGATTTACCTTACTTGCTGAAGTATGCAACTTCAGATCTCATCCGTAACTCATTTACATAAAAAGAACTATATTTCCATATAAATGGACCTTGCAAATGTCTTTAGCTTTGATCAGTTTAAAAATTAAAATATCTTCTACACTGTAACTGCTACTCTTGTGTTACCTCTATGTAGGTTCTTTTCACTCTCGTTGCAAACACATCCATTTAAATCATGAAAGCCAGATAATTTTTTCTTCACTAATATCCAAAAGGGTGTATTCACAGGACTGAGACATCTGTATGCTTAGTATAAAGCCCTGAAAAACCAGCCCTTTCTCCTCTTAGGATTTCAGAGGCTGAGAAGACTTTAAGACTCCTTCAGGCACTCCAATGAACAAATGCAGAACAACACTTGAACATACAGAAATCACATGTCAGAGAACAACAATAGGTACAGAAACAAGAAAAATGTTTTTCTTGTCTGTATATAACTTTACACTGTGGGTGACCTCAAGCAATCTTCCACACCAACACCTTCATCCTAACCAAAGACTCTAGGACCAAGGTACCCAAGGTTCCTAGGTTGTTAAAAATCAAAGTACTGTTATCCAAAGCGCCAAGAAAGTCGCAGCAGCAGCTCTAAGCTACTAGGAACACAGACATCCTAGAGACAGACTATTAATGTCACCTGAGATAAGATTAAATGTGTTCACCTGTCACAACAACTACATCTCTGTACCACACAACTGACCACAGCAGACAGCACAATCGCCACCAAGTCCCAATATGTATCACTGCCTACAGAAATTGTTAGGATTTCCTCAAAGATCTTATTAACAAGCAAAAGGTCAAAGCACACTTAAGTTACCCTAATAAGAGTCTACTGTGATCTCTAAAAGCTTTCGAAGTCTGGAATTTTCCCACACTCACTTCTTAGCATCCATTTATATGTCTGAAAAAAGGACTAACCTGTCCAGAGACCGATGAGGCCTCTGATGAGGCAGTTGTTCAGATAAAGACAAAAGCTATTCCTTTTTTCTCAACTAAGTGGTGATCAAGAAAGAGCACGATGTCTGTGAAAACAGCTATTGACAGAGCATCACTACCTAGTAGTGTTCCGTGCCAAAAGGTAGTCTTGGCTCAGATACTATTGATAAAACACTGATAAAACCTGATTGCAATAGAAGATGAGGCAACCTTCAGGCCAGGAAATGCAAACCAGACACTACCAGTCAAAATCTTCACAAACATCAGTTTCAGTTGATGAACTGAAGAAACAGAAGAAAAGTACACTCTACCAGTTTGAATCTCATCAGTGACACACAGAATGTTAAGTATGTTTAGGTACACTTACTGCTTTATTCAGTGCTGCTCTAGTCAAAAGGCAGGATTTGGGATTGAAAACCTCTATCATTGAACTTACCAAGCAAACTGAAGGTGAAATAGCTGAAAAACTAAATAGCTGAAAGAACTAGAGATTTCTAGGGACAGAAACAATATAGGAAAAGGAGGAAATAATTTGGTATTTATCTTTAAAAACAACACAAATAAATATAATAACCTTTTAAGGTTTTAAAATTTTGCTTTTGAAATTATCTAGTGATATCTAGTGATTATCTTTTTGAAATGATCTCCTACTGCTCTACTAGTATAGAGCAGTAGGAGAGTGAATCTGAAAGCAGGAAACAAATCTTTGCCTTACTGCTGCCAACAGGAGAAAGCATCTACTAGTTATACTTTTTCCATTTTTGAGTATTTCTAGATCATATTCCTAAGGAAAAAAAATATTTCCAAATGCAAGTTCTTCCACATCTGTGTCTTCTGTTATCCTCTCTGCTCTAATTTTGAAATGTCCCTCGTCTTCTACAAGAAGGCTATCCTTAAGTCTGTGTTGTTTTGATACTACTATCTTTGCCAGTTAAGCTGTTCTCTTGCATATCTTTTTTGTGTTCTTGATCACACAAGTATTTCATATTGTAAAGATACATGATTGTAACTGAAAAATAAGTTTTCACCTAGTAAAGGAAATCTATCAATGTCCTTTTCCTGTCTAACTTACAGCAAATGGGTAAATGCACTTCATTACTAAATTTTCAGCAGCAAGAGCAAAAAATAGCTTTCCTGTGTTAATATCATCAGTCAAATTTTAAACTGGCAATTAATGGTCAAAGAACTGTCCTCCATGTTTATGTTGACATGCAGGTTTTTGTTCATGCTGGTAATCTCAGTAGCAAATAACTCATAAGCAAGAAGTCAAAAGTTTACCACCTCCAACATCTCCACTAAGAAAGCCAACAGTGCCATGAGTTGTTGCCCCCTTCTCCCTTTTCTAAAAAAACCCAAATTATTTACATTCCATTAAATACAGCTGTTCTGGTTTTTGTAATATTGCAAAAGCAATGGACAGTATTATTATTATACTTGGTAAATCACAAAACCTTTGCTTTAATGGAAATGATTCAATTTCTAGTAAGTGGAAAGTAACCCCCTGAACAGTATAGATGCCACAAAAGAAATCCTCATAGTTTTATGTATTATAAATGCATTGTTTTACCTTATAGAATACTGCACTTGAAAGGCCATTTTACATCAAAATCCTTTTGGTTTTCTCTTCAGATTGAACAAAATACTTAAAGTGCATGTCCCTAATGACCAGTAACACACTGTTAAAACTAAAAAAGCTTGACCTACAGGAGGCATTTGTTTGGGAACTTCTGATTAAAAAAATCTCCTGTGAACAGCCAAGCTTCTGAAAAAGCTGATATAAAAGGCAACTAAATCCATCCATTGTAGCTGCAAAAATTTTCAAGTTTTAAAGCCTACGTGTATATGAAGACTGCAGAGAATCTCGGAATTAAGTGACCAATACATCTTACCTCTGTTCACTATTTATGATTAAGATCTGAAATATCTGAAAACAAGCAGGTTAATGAAATTATTCCTCCTTTTTGTTTAATGCATTGAGTTCTATAATAGATACAACTATTTTTTGCCTCCCTTTATTCAAACCAAGTAGCAAAATAGACTCTTATGAGCCAACTAAGTAGTATAGTATGTGCAGAAAGTAAAGCACTAAGGAGGTAAAGGAGGCTACAGAGAGCTAATGTTTAAATATTAAATAACATTAGAAGTAGAGCTAAGTCACTTGTAATTTTATACACAAAGACACAGCTGTTTTGCCAATTACTAACTCAGAGAGTTTGCTCTCAGTTTGTAGACAGGACATTTATCTTCAAATTCATAAAGACTTGGCAAGTAATCATTCTCACAAAAACGTTTTGCCAAGACAACTACAAAATATACATCTTGATTTGCTGCCCTTAATCTTTGTTCAGTAAATACTAAGTGTGGGTGTGCTGGCTGGAATTATACAGTGAGCTTTACAGAAACTTCTCTGCCTTTATTTATGTCACGTAATACCATGTTATTTTTCCTTTGCTAATACACAGCACAATTTCAGAGCAAGTATTTTGTCTCTAGTATGTGCCAGATATTCATTCCTCACACACAGTAAATTACTCCAGATTTATGTTTGGATAACAACTGAAACTCCCCTCACTCCCATTCTAAACTAACTTTGTGCCAAGTAAAAAATACCGAAGGACAAAAGTTCCAGCCAGCAAGCATGCACAATAGGTTGATTCTCTATTTTCTAAATTCTGTCCTACTATCCATCTTTCTTTTTCCTGGTCTAACAGGATCAAAAGATTATACTTCTTTTTCCCTGTGTGTATTTAACTCTCTTGCATAGAAAATAAATTATTAGCAACTGAAATATTTTTGACATTTGATAGTAACAAACTGACATAAAATAGTAACAAATAACATTGTAATAAATTTTAGCGATATTTTGGTTCTGATTAAGGGATGAAAGCTTTACCAGGCTGTAATTTATTACTCATTCATATTCTACGTCCCTTTGTCAAACCACTGACAGAAAAACGTTTGTTAAATGCTTCGTACAGGAAGCCAACAGCTGGAATACAAATGTGGGAAGCAAAGGGCACAAAGACATTAAATTAGATTCTACTCAAATCCAAAACTACTGGAAACATTTTCATATGAAAATTAATTAACTTTGTTCTCATAAACATTAATGTGTCAAATTCCAATCATGTAATTTCTGCACACAGGCCATAAATACATTTCTACATGGCTAAGTCCAAGCTGTCTGAGATCAAAGACTTTTAAAAACAAACTTGGAAGGCCTTACACTGTCTCTTAATTACAGGATGCCGAAGGAAACTCGCAAAAGACAAGACAGTGGGTTGGGAGCTTCAACTGAAAATCTAAAACACTCCAGGGAAACCAAAGTACTTTCAAATACTTATTTTCATGCAAAATTAACTTAGGGAAATATGTAAGAAAAATATATATAATGCAAAAGTGGGGGAAACAAAGACTACAAAAATACAATTAAGAAGCTCAAGAGGATAGCATCATGACCCTCTTGTCCTCTCAGATTCTTTTACAGTATTCTAAATCTTATTGAAGAAAATGAGTGGATAACAGTACAGTATGTTACATGCTAGACAAATTTTATTAAGTCAAAATGATCTCAATTGCCTCTTAGAACTCCTGAAAGTTACAGTAAGTCCCCTTACAATTCACTACTAATAATACTAATACCAACTTTTAGACAAGCTAAATAGGCAAAGCAAAATTTCCAATGACAAACACGACTGGTAGCTATTAAGATTAGATGACAAAACAAATAACATAGTAATCCTACTAAGAATCTCAGGAAATTATTGTATTCTACACTACCATACTTCAGTCTGGTTTAAGGACTTATTTTGGTCTTGTAAAATCTGAGTAAGTATCATATGTACAGCTCATAAGCTTCTAAGCTTTTCTACAATATTTAAACTACCCATATTTTTGAAAGCTTGTGTCTACAGTTAAATAAAGAAACTAAAATATTTCCAATTAAAACAGAAAAACTACATTAACAGGATTTATAGTAATTGAGATATCTAGAATGTAAAAAAGAGAATGCAGCTACTCTGGACTAGTTGTGGTCAAGTCATGAGGATAAAACAGCTTTTAGTGATTAGAGCACAAATCTGAAACACTTTATTAGTTTAAACTGGAAGAAGCCTATTTCATGTCTTTAAACTACTCTGTGAGGTGAACCAAAGCACCCTAGACGAGATAAGCTTCCAAAGCGTGCTCCTGGCCTTACTGGCTACCAGCATCCACAGGTGAATTAGAAGTGTTGCAGGTTGAGGCAAGTGATCTTTCTGCTCTATTCAGCAGTGGTGTGCCACACCTGCAGCCCTGGGCTCCCAGGACGAGACATGGGAAGGGCCACAAAGTTAATGAAAGGCTAGGGACATCTGTCACACCAGGAGAAGCAGAGAGCTCAGATTGTTTGTTTGGAAAAGCAAAGGATCAGAGGGTCTTATCACTGTGATAAGACTTAAGTCAGGTCTTATCACCTGACGAGAGGAGGGAGGCAGTGAGGAGTGAAGACAAAGCCAGCTCCTTCTCAGTGGTGTCCAAAGACAGGACAAGAGGCAATGGGCTCAAAAATGAAATACAAGAAATCTCATTTAAACAAAAGAATAATCTTCTACAGTCTGGGTAATCACACATTGGAACAAGTTGCTCCCAGCAGTCGTGGAGTCACCCTTCGTGGAGATGTTCAAAAACTGCCTGCACAGAGTCCTGACCAACCTGCCCTAGTGACTATGCTCTGAGCAGGGCATTGCACGAGGAGATGTACAAAGCCCTCCAACCTCAACAGTTCTGTGATTCTGCAAATCAGAATGCTGATGCATCCCTTCTTCAAAGGCAGCAGCAAACCTCAGGCAAGAAAAGACAGTTGTTAATTCTACTTCCAGATGTTCAAGTTGAATAAATATACAACAAAAAATGGTGAATTTGATGGTGGAAAAAATGCACCTTAGCATATTTATACAAGTGAAATTTAGAAGTTTGATACAAATACATGTAACTCAGAAAAGATTTCAATCTCTGAAACACACCCGTTTTAGATGGTCTCATTCTTAACTCTGTCAGAACAGATTATTTAAAAATATTACCTATGTAATCAAAGCAAGTGCCCAAAATACTACACAACAGTTAACATCATCTTAATTTTTGCCACTAGCTACAGTTTGCTTTGAGGATTGTGGGGTTTAAACAATTATCTTTGTTATTCCTATCACTTTTTTAGTTTTTCTGTCTCCACAGACAAAGCATTTTTAAGAGCAGTCTTCCCCAGTTACAAATCCTTGAAATAATCAGAGCAAAACAGACCGAAAACAGAAAAAAAAAAATAGAAAGCAAAAGGAAAAGTATTAATTGAGAAAAAAAAATAGCTTATACTCATAGCAGAATCAAAACAAGTTTCACAGAACACTATGAAATTGGTATTTACTTAAATATTTGACTTAAACATATTAACTTATCCTGAGTAAAGAACAGATTAAATCTATTCTTCTGTATACAAGCTCTAATAAAAGCCTTTAAAACATTTGTTGTATTAGTAGCCCACAAAATAGTTTTCTGCCACCAGCAATATGAGAATATGGAAAATATACTTTTACAAATGGACTGTATAAAATTAGTACAAAAGATGAATATTTAAACTGGAAAGCTCAGGGATATTTGATCATATTAGATATGAATTCTACAAGCACATTTTTTATGCATTTCAATTCCAAAATGTCCCAGTACAAATGAAGTCACTAAGTATATGCTGAATCTCTCCAAATACCAGATACTTTAATTTTAGTAATACTTCTTAATTACATGCATCTTCTGAATTAATCATTCAGAATGCATCAAGATACAATAAAAAAATGAATAATTTAAAAGCTCAATTAAAATATATGACCATTATTAGTTCTTCCTATTAAGAAGGACTCATTGGATTGGTCAAGGATAAGAATTGTCAAAAAATAATGGTATTTCAGTTGTAAAATTGCACAGTAACTATACTTCCCGAATACTCAGTCAGGCCATGAACTTCACAGGTTTGGGTTTTTTTTTTTTTTTTTTTTTTTTTTTTTTTTTTTTTTTTTTTTTTTTTTTTTTTTTTTTTTTTTTTTGGTGTTTTTTTTTTTTTTTTTTTTGGTTTTTTTTTTTTTTTTTTTTTTTTTTTTTTTTTTTTTAAATAATAGCCATGATACTAAAAATCTCTTATAATTCATATAGAGAGAGATGCTTGTTTCACAGTTGAAAGTCACAAGACCATCCCATTTAAGAGATGGATATTTCTGTTAAAAGCTGAATGACTTTTGGTTTAAGAAGTTATCAACTAGTTGTGGAATAAAAGTATCTCTTGCTTCTATCTCCCACTTGATTTCATGAAACCACAAATGTTAATACAAGAGTATATCCTTCGGAAGCATTTCTCTGATGCTTTTCCATCTCAAGAATTGAAAACTGAAAATTGGCCTCTTTTATATAGATCCTATCTACTGATCTTACATGATTGTTTTCTGATGTTTAGTAGACTGTAAAGCAAAAATCACCACACTCTGCTTTTTGAAAGTTACTAGAATCATTATTTCTCAAATGAATTGACTATCCAAACACCATTCATGAAACATCAGTTCTTTTCTGGCAGCTCACTGGCATTCCCTCACTACTTTTGAATTGGAACACCAATGTCCAGTAAGTACAGACTACCACTCATCTTTGCAAAGAGATTAACAATGCAACTGGAAAGCTGAAACCACAGCCATTAAGGAAAATCTTGCTTTTAACTTTAAACTTTAAGTTTTTGGAAGATAGTTACCTCTCAAACCTTGCAATTTCTTCAAAAAAAACCCAAAAACACCTCATCAGTCCAACTGCCTCTGCCAGTTGGAGATATTTCTTCAATTATTACAGCCCAAAGATTTTCTTTCTATCAGAGCCTGCCTCCTTGTGTCTGCAAACTAACATCTCAAAGGAGACAAACAGCTAAACTCAAGTAAGTTTTCAACATAAAAAGTTATTTTATTGACTACCAATTACATATTTGCCCTTTGCAACCAATGCAGTGTACTTTTCAGGTATTCCATTACACCTGCTGAATAAGCTGACCTTTACTGAACCTGAAATAGCTACATACATTTGACAGTGATTAACAAATAATACAAAAGTAAAAAAAGTATCATATGGGGAGGAAAGCATTTTAAAACAAGATGGTAGATTACTGGAGTGCTGGACACTTGCACTAACCATTGAATGTCTAACCTCTTAAAAAGGAGAATTATTTTGTGAGGCCATGTCCTACTGAAAAAAAAAAAAAAGAAAAAAACCAAACTGGTTTCTTTATTTCTCTACAGTCTGTGTTCTGGGTAGAAGACATGTTACAACCACGCAAATTTAGAGTGCACACTGTCAGGAAAAAAATATATTTTAATTACTTCAATCAATTATGTCCATCTTCTAAGATAGGGCTAAAAAGGTAACAGTATACACACAACATATAAATCGACTGATCAGATTCTGTTTTGAATCTGAATATCTAAAAAAGAGGCTAAGAATGAAGGTTTTGTAAGGATTACACAGGATTACCAGCAATAAACCAGTTTTTAAATTTTTGCAATGTGGAAGTACCACAACAAAAGTGTTGTGTTACAGTGTACAAGACCATCAGTGCTCAACATTTTATTTTTTATGTGGAGAATTATGTGGCAGTTGAAGAAGACAAATAATCCCCGCTGTAGCTATTTATATTGTGTAAAACAGATTAATGTTAATTAAATTACAGTTTCTGTAAATCAACATATGCCAGCAATACCAAAAAAGCAGGAGTCCTGCCTTTGCCCCAAGCCACTGTGTCTTGTTCCTTTTCTTTGTCTGTGTGGGAACACAGCTGTTTAAGTAGCAGTGAATTGGCCTGGCTGAAAAATAGCTTATTATTGTCTTTCATCATACAACTACATCAACATTTGCTTCTAAAGTACTCTAGGGTTGGGAATGAAAGGCCGGAGAAGGACTACAGCATTTTCTTTAGGTGGCATTACTGATTTATCTGAGCTTAATGCTCAAAATGCACTACACGTAAGAGAAAAAAAAATGGCGTATGCAAATAAATCATGTAACTGCCATATAAATTCCCAGCTTTAAGACTACATCTACAGCACCTATGATGAGAGACAAAACATTAACAAGAGCAGTTTCTCTGAAAATTTTATTGCTAAGGTATACAAAGCTATACTTTACGTTGCGAACACATCTTGCCAGAGTTCACTCACTTCAGATCCTCAAATTAATTTGTGTTACAGCTCTTATTATTAAGCATATAAAAGTGCAATTGAAGTAAAATTAACATAAATCAAAACCTGGCATACATATGCCCATACTGCAAATTATTGTGCCACGGAACAGTTAATAATATTGTGACCAAAGCTTTTTTCTGGGTATGAATCACTTACGGCAACATTCCAAGGCTATAAACACATCAGACTGTTCAGACTGATAGTTACATCCATTGATCCCCCTCACAGAGTGGCTGTGTAAGCAACTTCATGATGGAGCATGGCCTTTCAACACAGGGTGCACCTTGCTGTGCCTCAACAGCCCCCTGGTCCTGGGACATGAAAGATTCCAGGCACAGGGCACAGCAGCCCCCTGGTCCTGGGACATGCAGGATTCCAGGCACAGGGCACAGCAGCCCCCAGGCCCTGGACATGCAGGATTCCAGACACAGGGCACAATAGCCCCCAGGTCCTGGGATATGCAGGATTCCAGACACAGGGCACAGCAGCCCCCAGGTCCTGGGATATGCAGGATTCCAGGCACAGGGCACAGCAGTCCCCAGGTCCTGGGACACACAGGGTGCCAGGCACAGGGCACAGCAGCCCCCTGGTCCTGGGACATGCATAATTCCAGACACAGGGCACAATAGCCCCCAGGTCCTGGGATATGCAGGATTCCAGACACAGGGCACAGCAGCCCCCAGGTCCTGGGGCACACAGGGTGCCAGGCACGTGCCTGCAGATGAGGCTGGTGGAGAAGCGCCAGCACAGAGGAAGCCACACAGTCTAGCTCACACAGTTTTCCTCACTCTATTCCTTCCACACAATATATTTTACATAAAATGTATAGAGCTCCTCTGAAGACCATTTCAAAGGTTCCACAAAGAGATGCTCACTTGTTTCAGTGAAGCATCTAATGGGAAGCATTGCTTTAGCCCTACATAAATCTGCACGGCTTTCAAAATATTATCTGAAAGGAATCCTGAAATTTTTTTGTATACCCTGCTCTACACTTCTAAAAATCTATCTTTTCAGTAAAGCTTTTATTATTCATAGCATGCTAGGAATAGATACATTTTTTTGACAGTAGCAATTTAATAATAAATACTTTGGGATTGCACATAATTATTCCAAACCCATAATGTTAAAATTAATGGTTCATAAACCTTACTTTTGCTTCAAAGCCAGAACTAAATGAAGAGAAAACAACAACAACAAAACCAACAACAATATCAAACAAACACCCCCCCCCCAACCAACACCAAACAAACAAACAAAAAAACCTATGGAACAGGAGTACTGCATTTTTATCAATCCAGACAAATTCACCCACCACAGGAGGAAATAAGTGTCATCAGTGGAATACTGGTGAAAACAAATTCTTCTCCTTTGTGCATTTAAAAACACAAAGCATCTGAGCGAGACCTAACTTGAAAGATGTCAGTGCTTTTTACTTTATGTAATACTGTAATGAAACAGGTATCTCTAGAATACAGTCTTTGCTATATTCAGTAATGAACCAGATGTGTTGAAGTACACAAATGAAAAATATTCAACTACTCATGACATACAAGGCAAACGACTTTACAGAAAACAGTAATTATCCAACACAAGCTTTTTTTTCCTCTACACTAAAACTTAAGTTTCAGAATGCAAAAGACAAATAAAAGTAGAGCTCATACATTAAAACATTTCTGGTTTAAAACAGACTTGTATTTTATCACCTACACTAATGCATGTCTTTTTCTTGTATAGCCAGACAGGTAGTTACATCTCACAGAAAAAATCCAAAGAAATAAAGAAAAACAAAAAAACAAAACCCAAAAACCCCCCAACCAAACAAACTAAAAAAAACCTCCAGTGCAACTTGACCTAGCTGGTGCTTCCTGCCACACACTGTGTCACTTGTCCTGTGTTTTTCCAGTAAATAGAGGGAACACTACTGAGAATGTCCAGGGTTCTAATATGTGGCTACCTCACCTTCTCGGCTGCACTGTCCTATGTTAGCACACTATTCCTGTGTAACACAGAAAATGTAAAATTATTCTTCTGTCATTCAGACAGTTTTTTCAGAGCTACCAGAATTTCACAAATTCATTCTTCTACATTAAGATCACCTTATAAAGAAAAACGACCAATTCTACATCTATTTTTTATTTCATTCTTGAAGACAAGCCAAGTAAACCCCTCAAATGACCTTGTATCTCAATAAAAATACATAACAATGATGTAAAGACCCATTTTCCTCTCCTTAAAGGTGGGCTGTCAACAACATAAACACATTTCCGGTGATCTGCTAGTCTTAGGCTCTTTTCAAGTGCGGCTTAACTGTAACAGGAATTTAAGACTAATAGCAAGCTTGCATTTCTTAATTCACTATGCAAAGTCTTTTAGAAAGGCTCACAGTCCACGCTGATGACCATTAGCTTAGAAGCCACATCAGCTTGAAAAACCTATATATTAATTTGCAAGTTTTACAGTAAGGTTTTGCTGTGTTATTTCAGTGACAGAACCAGAAAAAGAGCAAACCACTCACTTCCTTTGAGAACCCCGAGAAAGTAACAAAGCCTCACTAACAAAAAAAATGAAAGCTTCTATCAGCACTAAAGATTCTCAAACTCAAAGTATTTATTCAGGGTTACACAGGAGAGAAGGGAGGTCTTTTCAGGAGAACACAAACTCTGAAAAGGTTCTTGAATGTTCTTTTTTGCCATACTTGTTAGGACTGTCCCATCGGGACCACTTCACACGGTGCCGTACAAGCAGGCGGCCGCGCTGCCGGAATGCGCATTCCGACCGCCGAGAGGCTTTAGCTCCGCAAGCCCGGAGCACAGGAAAGGCGGGTGGGGCTGCAGCGGCAGCCGAGGCACACCGCGACCACCCCGCACCGCCCAGAGGTGGGGCTTCCCCCCGCGCCCGCGTCTCCGCGCATCCCACGGGCAGCCCGGGGAGGAGCGCTCCGCCCGGAGCAGCGGCGGCCGGGCCGGGCCGGGCCCGGCGGGTGGGCGCCGCGGCCGCCTCTTCACTCACAGTAGTACGCCACCACGGGCTCGCGCTTGTCCAGCTCCTGCGCGGTCCGCAGATGGTGCTGGATGCTCTTGAGCTGCGGCGGCAGCGGGGGCAGCGCCGGGGCCGCCATGGCGCGGGCGGCGGCGGCGGGCGGCGGCGCGCGGCTCTCGCTCCCGGGGCTGGCGCGCGCCGCTTCCGCTTCCGTCTCGGGCGCCGTGGGCGGGCGGGGGGCGGAGCGCGGGGAGCGCCCCCTGCTGGCCAGGAGGGGAAGGCCGGGGCTGTCCGTCCGTCCGTCGGTCCGTAGGGGACCTGTAGCCTCAAACGACTACCTGCGTGGCCCCTTAGTGCTTGAAACGCGTCCCAGAGCAGCCGTGAGGAAAGGCTGCAGACCTCGGGGCTACTCCCCGGCCCAGCGGTGGAACGGCAGCCCGGCCCCGGCTGAGCAGTGACGCCCTCTCCATCCCTTCTGCCTCCCTTCCTTTGGCCGGCTAGCCCAAAGAGCTGTGCAGACCTGGCCTCTGGAGGTGCACCTACAAGCAAAATCCCTTCTCAGATTGAAAGTCCTTCTCCTTGGGCTGCGCCAAGGCTTACCATGGTCCATGAGGCCCGTGGGGCCTGAACTGTGCTTGTGCCTTTACTTCGGGGCCTCTGCCCTTCATCCCTAAAAACTCTTGTCTGCAAAAATCAGATTAGTTAACCTTGTATGCAAGAAGCCAATAAATACACACTCAAGAAAGACATTGATTTTTCATTTCAAATGAAAGAGTTGTGCAAGCCTGTGTGTTTGGGGGTATTCCATAAATCGAGCACCCCAACTATCAACACTTTACTACAGGCTACAGGTGGCATAGTTCTCTTATTAGTTAGTTTTTTGTCTTCTGTTAGTTAATGACTCTTGCTTCTTTTGCTAATTAGTGAGTAGGTTTAGTCTTGTTTGAGTCCCTGGGTTTCTTGGATCACTGGTCCATGAGCTGGTGGCGAGGATCTCCCCCTGCCAGAATTACCTTTTACCCAGTCGGAGCTGATTGCAGCACAGTTGCTGAGCTGCCTTATTAGTGTCTTCTTTATTTTGTGAGTTCGGCCAAATGGCCCTGTGACCTGTAAATTCTGTATTCTTTGTGTCAACTATCAGTGGACATCCTTCTTCCTAGCTTTATTAACCTTCCCCAGGGTCTGAGATCGATGAAGAATGTCAAGCTCTAAACCTGGCAAACAATGTAAACCTCGCAAACAAGTCAATTCTACTACCAAGTGATTTGTTTTTCTAACATTTTCTAACACACACTAAGTGGTTTTTTTTACAACACTTGTTGGTTTTTACAACACTTGGACATCAGTTAGAGCTTGTTTGTTAGCTGCTGTCTGTTTTTAGGATTTAATCTCCCTTGTTGTTGATTTAGTTTGAAAGTATTCAAAGAGTAAACATCAAAGAAAATCCTTTCTTAAGAAAATTTACCATATTCCACATTTTGCAATACTACCATGTGCAGCCATGGCCTGGCTAATAGGACTGGGCTGCTTCCTGGCAGCTGTCAGAAAGTCTGTCAGCCCTGGAACATGCATCTCGTAAGATCATCACTTCCCAGATAACTTTTTCTCAGAGGAACTGCCAGAGATTTCTGGTTTTGCAGAGAGGGGATAAGAACAGCAAAAGAAATGTGAACTATTGAAGCAAAATCGTTTCAAACGGATCTCACAAGTTATTGCAATATAAATTATTTTAGTGTCTATTACCTCATTCTGATTGCATAGTTAAAACGACTTTTAAATTTCTTTCAGGTAGCCCCTTCTTGATCTCAAAGTATCTGTTTGCAAAGGAGGAGAATGTCAATGCTCCAGGGTGTAAAGTAAGATGCGTGTTGGAGGGAGGCACAGGCAAGGAGAGGTGGCTGCATTGTCTCATTGCTGACGTAGGAGTGTGCCAAAAAGGGAACAGAGGGGAAATGATGTCTGAACAGAAGAGAGGAATCCATGAAAGGAACAGAACAAGGACCATGTGGGATGCTGTGATGTTATACTAGAAGCTGGCTTGCCCAGAGCAGCTATACCTTTGATGTAAATGCAATCACATCACAATTACTGCTCTTTGTTAAATGAGAACGAAAATGGTCATGATGTCTGACTAGAGACAAAACTGGCTGCAAACACATGAGCTGGGGATTGCTTTGAGTGCTGTCTGTGAAAATTAGATGGCTAGAGTACGGTGGAAAACAATGAAAAAGTCAAAGAAGCACTTACAGTGTGAACCTGATGTAAGCAACAAAAATGCTTCCTCAGTGTTCTGGGAGACAGGACTTCATGTTCACTGTGTAAAGAAATAGGATTGAATCAAAAAATCCCCAAGTGTATGATATAATTCCTTTCTTAATGGCAAAAAGGGGGAAAAAAGTCTTCACAATCATCTCAAACACTTGCTAAGCAAAATCAGCTCAAGGCTGAGAAATGCAGGAAGGCATTTCAATCTCAGAGGGAGTAAGGGTGGAAGGAAGCTGATAGAAAACAATGTAAATGAGGATGAAAGTGGTGGGAGTTTGGAAAAATAAGCAAAAGAAAAGTTTAGAGACACTTGGGAATACAATGAGCACCAGGAAGACAAATGGCAAATATAGGAAAGAGGAGTGTTGACATCCATGGAGAAATGATTTCTTTACATGGACATAATATCTCCATCAATGTGTTCCAGAAACTAATGGCAGAATCAGGCACAGAAACATTTGCATTAAAAAGCAATAATGGACTTTTTTTTTAAAAAATGAAAGACAGAGGAATTTTACAATTTTAATTCCACGGGAAATGCAGGAAAAAAAAAAAAATTGTGATGTATCTGATGTGGAAGAAGGAAAATTTTTAATGTGCTCCAGAACTTGACCACAAAGAGAAAGGCCATGGTGGTGGGTAACCCAGCTCCTAAAGCACTCCATGGATGCTCAGGCAGTCCCATACCAGTACTCGTTCTTCAAGGCTCTTGATGGTAACAAGGTCTTAAAGAAGTCCTGAGGGCTTGGTAATCTTGGCACTCTTCTGACCCTTCTAAAATGTTTAGAAATTTACAGATGAACAGCAACCAATGGCATATTAAGCACCAGGGAAAATACTGACAATGTTGTGATTCAGTTATTTTATTATTATACAAGTAACTATTATTATACAAATAACTGATAAAGTAGGATTTGTGTACCATTGGTAACAACTGTACCTCACACATAAAAGTAAATTCTTTTTCTTAGTAGTTCTATATATTGTATGTTTTAATAAGTTTTTTTTTTAACCTGAGATTACAAGTTTCAATTGGAAAGAATAATTCCAGATGGATATTGACATATACCGTGAAAAATTAAACATGTATCAACCAAAGAACATGGCATATTATGCAAACAAGAAGTTAGCACAGTGATTTTTATTTCACTTGCAATGCTTGCAAATATCAAATAACTAGTTGAATATTGCATAAATCTAATAGCTTTGACTTTATTTAAGACAACTTACTTCCATAGGTAAAAAATAATATTAATGCTTTAATGTAGTGAATGGATTGAAATATACTGTCTTTTTCTTGATCAGCATATTAAAAAAAATCACACATCTAGTTGTAGCCCACTTTGTTTTAAACAGCCCAGATTCAATCAAATCCAAGACATCTAAAACTTGCTATTCCACTTATTTAGCAGGTTAACTTTTGTGGGTGAGAATTACAAGGCTATGACAATTTAACTATGTTTTGAACTTATTAACTAACATTTGATGATAAAATGTTTGTTAAGGATTTTTCCAGAATTTTCTAAATATTTCTGAAATGACCCAAATTATGTTATCAGGATCTCAGCTTTTTATGTTTGAAAAACAAATGGAAAATGGCTGATTGTTATTATTGCTATTTGTAAATTTTTTATACAGGAAACCACCTCCTCCTGTCTTTCTGATTCTGAAATCTGTTTTATTTCCTTTATCTCACTTCAGCACAAGGAAATCACCTCTAAACTTAATATGTTTATTAGCCTTTAAGAAGAAGCTGGTTGCACACAAAAAGATCTGATGCCTATATAAAGTTTGAGACCTAACCAAATACACTTACTGCATAGAATAATTTTAATATGCAGAGTTCTTTTTTCACTGTTATTCTAGCAGCTTTGGTCAGAGAAAGAAAAAATTAGATGTGATATAAACAGCAGAAAATTCTGTGGGCCCAATTCTGCAGTCACACACAAGCAAAACACATTGAAATCAAATCTTGATTGGGCCTAGGAAAGGCTCTTCTCCAAGATTTTGTTTGGACACTTTTAAGCCGCTTATGCAAAATTGTTAGAAAGCCCTTTTCCTCCTTCAAAATATGATCATACTAAATTGGTGAAAATCTTCTACACGGTAAGCCAAAACATAATGAGGCGTTGCAGTCAGCACAAAGAATACCATACTGCTCTTTCACTTTTAAAAGGAGATTCTGAGCCAGCAGGTGACAGTAGCTGAGCCTCTGCAAAGTTGGTATCCATGGATATGTTGTCACCACAGTTTAACCAGGGGTCTCGGCCCCTGGAGGCTGAGATGCAGGTTGCACTCAGTGGCATCTCAGTGGCACTTCCTGGGAAGAAGCTCAAATGCTTTCTGGTACCCAGAGAGTATCCACTATAATTGTTCAATTCTCAAAGCATAAGGACATGTAAGAAATTTGCAATTATTTTTCCAAGAACCTTATTATCTCTGATGGCATGTGTTCAGAAAAGCTGTGAATAGAAATATGTTTATAAATAACCTTCTCCTCACACACAGACATGCCTCTGGAGGCAGAGCTATCATAAACTGCAGGTCATGAAAATATATTGCACTTGTAGATCTTAGTGCCTTTGACCTTGACATGGAAACAAAGACTATTCTCATAGTGTGCAAGTTTTTAGATGAGGTGTTTAAGTCAAGTGACTATTCTGCCTCAGTAATAATGAGTGTGGTTCTCTTCTGCAGCACTGCATAGAGGACAAGAGATGGTTTTTGCTGTAGTTTGAAATCACTGTTACAAAACTGCAGGTGGACAGAGCAGTAAATGAGTGCGAGTGGTTGACGTCACTGAGTTTTTAAGAAACCTAGCCTTCTACATGAGATCTCAAAAATTTCAGCCACACACAAGATCACTGTGATCACAGTAAATGTGTACATTGCAATAAGAAAGATTGTCTTTTCAAAGTGCTCTGGCACCATGCACCGGGTAATGTTAAACTTTTTTTCAAGTGCTCCCACATCACACATGTAGATTGCATTCACTTTGAAACCAAAGAGCTGAATCTGAAGCCAAAAAGCCACGACTTCAAGGACAATCCTTAAGAAAACAGAGAAGATATAAAAACCAGTGTAGGATGACTTTTGGAGAATATCTTCCTGTTTGATGCTCTTACAAGCAGCGTAAAGGTGAAAAAAGGCACCAGGTACCAGTACAATCACCAGCTGTAGTGCCCAGAATACCTAAAATGTAGCAGAAATGTAGCATCAGATCATTTACAATGGCTTTGGAACAGCTAAAACACTGATTTGAGAAGTTTAGTTGGGTTCTGAAACATGAGGATTATTTTGAAGAATAGGAAGCACAGCTCTATATTTAGTCACAAATAAAGGGATATTTTAAGGAAAATATTAATGAAACAAGCTAGTGATAATTAGCCTAGTCAATTAGTACTTGTATGGAACAATCATGTTTGAATTTTTGCAGTTTACTTTCTTTGCATTGGACTTTTACCATGAAAAAAAAAAAAAAAAAAAAAAAAAAAGAGAAAAAATAATTACCTGAGGAGTTATAGGTCTGAACTGGTTGTAACAGAAAAGGTTAACCTCTCTCTTGTCTGGGTCACAGCTGAAATGCAAGGCCTCATTTCCATAAACAGCAAAGCCCAAAACACCAAGGAAAAACATTCGAATTGAGCCAAAAAAAAGAGTGTGGAATTGTCCAATTACTGTTGGCGGCCTGAGCTGCAAATCAGAGGGTTCGTTCAAAATAAAAAAAAAAATAAAAAAAAAATTGAACAGTGTTATTATTGGAGGTTTACTTGCTCTTTTTCATTATCCAAAATATTTATTTTATTCTACTTGTTTTAAAGGAGACAGTTTGCCTATGAAGGGTGCAGTAGGTCTCTAACAAAATAAAGTCTAACAACATTTTATTGTTCCTATTAACTTTATATAAACGTTAATTTGTCTAGCACTTGCCAGTTCATTTGTTTCACTGCCTTTATCTGTATTCCGCTGCTGCAGAAGGCGCCAGACGGAGCTGAGCGCTTCGACCCAAAGGCTATTCGTTCTGCTGTTGTACTGATTCATTCACACGATGTCAGGTGACGGCAAAGCACGGACCGCCGTGCCACCGTCAAACCCGACCACGCTTAGAACCATACGTATTCCCGCAAATTAAAGTTCAGCTTCCCCAAAGGGGCGATCCTCGCCCCGCTCGGGCCGCCTGTCCCGCCGTGCTCGGGCCGGGAGCGCGGGCGGGCGGCACCGCGGGCCCGTGCGCGGTTTGGGGCCGCACCCCGCCTCCGCTCGGGGCCAGGGGGGCGCGCCCCGCGTACTCACACATCCCTCCGAGAAGCTCCGGATGTAGTTGGGGGACATGGCTGGGAAAGTTGCCCTGTGTGGGCGGCGGCGGCCGGAGACGGAGCCCGCCCTGGCCCCGACCCCGACCCCGGCCCCGACTCGCTCCGCCCTTTGTCCCCGGGCGGGCCCCCGCGCTCGGGCCGGCAGCGGGCGCAGCAAGAGCGGGGCCGGCCGGCGACCGCCGATAATCCGCGGGCAGCACCGTCAGCAGCGCCTGCCGCCACCGCCGCCCCGCCGCTGGCTGCGCGCCTGCCCCTGCCCCTGCCCCTGCCCCTGCTCCTGCCCCTGCTCCTGCCCCTGCCCCTGCCCCTGCTCCTGCCCCTGCCGCTGCCCCTGCTCCTGCCCCTGCCCCTGCCCCTGCCCCTGCTCCTGCCCCTGCCGCTGCCCCTGCTCCTGCCCCTGCCCCTGCCCCTGCCCCTGCTCCTGCCCCTGCTCCTGCCCCTGCCCCCGCTCCTGCCCCTGCCCCCGCCCCTGCCCCTGCTCCTGCCCCCGCCCCTGCCGCTGCCCCTGCCCCTGCCCCTGCCGCTGCCCCTGCTCCTGCCCCTGCCCCCACCCCTGCTCCTGCCCCTGCCCCTGCCCCTGCCCCCGCCCCTGCTCCTGCCGCTGCCCCTGCCGCTGCCGCTGCCCCGCTGGCCCTCGCCAGCCTTTCACCGCTGCCCCAGGGACTCGCTATACCGACCATCATCCCCCGCCCGGCCCCGGAGCCGCTGCCCGCCCCGGCCCCCATCCCCGTCCCGGCCGAGGACCCGGCGCAGCACTCTCGGGGCTGCCGCCGGAGGGAAGAGCCGGGACCCGGCTAGCCGGAGCATGCAGAGCTTATCAACTTGTTAACTAATTCCAATAAAAAAGGATGCAGCAGGACTTGGAAGTTGTAGATCCACGATCCTAAATTCAAAGAAACAGAAATTGAATTAAAATAAATAATATTGTCCACTTCAAAATTGCTGCAAATATCTTACTGGCAATAATTGCTACTAATAATTTGCCCGCGTACTCAGTATGTGGAGTTGAAGCAGCTCCAGAAGAGCTGTGCCTGCGAGTCCGTGCCTCCGCCAGACCCTCCTGCTGGCCAACTGCCGCAAGGAAGTACTTCAAGTCAGTAGTCTGAACCCAGTGAGAGTTTTGTGAGAAAATGGAGAGTGGAAGGATGGAGATGGGAAACCAGTAAAGGGGAAATGCTAATTTGTCATTTACTCGCTAGTATGCGGTAGTTTATTTGGCGTGCACAGGAAATCAGGTTACCAAATCCAGAGAGGGGCGGTTACGCTTTTGCCTCTAAACGCAAAAGAAAGCCTCCCTTGTAACTGGTTGCAGCATGACTTCAAGCTGATGTATCAAAAAGCATTGTTGTCTCATAGGCATTGTATACTCATAGGCATGGAAACATAGGCAGAAGAAGGGAAGTGATGGGAATCAGTGTTCATTTAATGTGTGGATTTAGCTGTTGCGTCTCTAAAACGGGGCTGCAGTGACTGTATTAATGACTTGGTTCAAATAACTGTTGTAAGACATCAGAACGTCCTTTGTAAAGGGAACACGAACTGAAGTCGGTAAATTACAAAGAAGGTGAAAATGCTCCAATAAGTGCATGCTATTTACTACAGCTCCTAGTTCAGGCAGTTAATTAAATGTCTGTCTCCTGGAGTACTGTAAAAGATGCTGGATCGGTAGCACTTGGACTGGCTTTCCAAACTTTTTAAATGCAATCTGCTGCTCTGCTGCATGGAGAGAATGCTGCGGTTTGTGTACATCAAATGAACTAAAAGCAATAATGTCTTACAGTGGTGTGTGATCTGCAATAAAGTACTGTGGTTCTCAGTGTGGTGACTAACCTTCACCAAAATGCAGCCATTTTAGTTACAGTGAATTGTTTTTCAATACATATGGAGCTTAATTATCATCCAAATTCAATTCTAGTGTTCCCACAAAATTACTAAATTAGTTCAGAATGTCTAATAGCAGTACTATTTCAATGATGACTATTTTAAAATGTGAATTGCCTGTTGAAAATCTGCTGTTGAATGTGCCTCAAAAATTAGTTGTATGTGTATTTATTAGGTTCTCTTTAAATAGAAATCTTTAAAAACACAGTAGAAAAACTCAACAACTCCTAGTTTCTAAATGGAGAAAACTCTTTCAAAGCTTTTTGTTATGCTTGGTATAGTAGTGATTATTTGCACATTAATTGATGAACATGAACCCATGAAGTTTGGTCAGCATTTGATTCCACTATAGATAGAAACAATATTTCAGAACACATTTTAGGTAAAAATCTGCACTATAAAAATGCTACTTTTTATTTTTATCTTTTTACAGTTATACTTTACATTTTTACTTTTTACATTTATAAAAATGTATATTTTTATTTTTAGGTGAGAATCACATGATTACTTACCTGACTGGATTGTCTAATACAAGACAATCAACAATCAATCTCAGTAACAATATAGAAACGTGAATTTCTGTCCTGCGATAAAGGTGCTAACAGAAGTCTTAGCTGGCAATGCTCTGATTTTTTTTCTAGGAACACATAAGAAATACAGCTGCACTGAAATAAAAAAATTAAAAAAAAAAAAAAAAATCTGGAGAGGCTGTCAGATAAACCCAATACAAACCCCATGGGTGTCTGCAGTAAAACCCCACAGAGTGTGATGAATGGGCCCACAATAAAATTGTCACTTGCTTTGAAATGGCTCCAGTGTCATGTGAGCTCAAGCACAGGAATCCCATTATCTTTGCACTAGGAGGAACTAATAGCAATGTTTTTCTTTTGTCATGTGTGCTCAGTAATGTGCTTTGTAACACCCCATTAGGAGCATAACGTGAGATAGAAGTAAACTGGCATTGTGCAGTCCTTTTGAGTGCAGTCTGCCGAGGGAACTCAAACCATTCCTTGGGACTTCCTTGACAGAAAATCATTATTTGTTTTGAATCTGTAAGAGCAGCTGTCAGTTAGTTGTCCATCACGGACAAATGGGATGGAAGATGTTGATACCACATTTGTTTCTAAGTGCATCTGAAGCCTGGATTTTGACAGTTTGCAGCACAGTGGAGTGCTCTTTAACCTTTTAATGAGTTGAAGTCCTACTGAATGAATACAGTAAAACAAATGGAATCTAAATGAATGCATAAACCTGCAGTTGTTCTTAGAGAGATGGCCTGTGTGTGTAACATTAAGTGTTGGAGTCCAGGGCATTCCTTTGGTTGCCCTGGAGGGTCAGGGACCTGGGCAGGGGGATCTGGGACCCCAGCCCAGAGCTCAGGGCTCAGAGAGACACTGGATTCGATTTCAGTCCATGGGAGAGGCTTCTTGCACTGCAGGAAGCATTGCAGGCCACAAGAGTGTGAAAATAGTAGTTTAGTATATCACAGGATGAAAAAACAGTGGGTTTGGGATTTTTGGCATTGAAGTGAATGGGGCAAGATGGAGAATTTGGGGCGTTGTCTCCTTCTTCTTTCTTCTTGTTCCCTCACTCCATTTCTGCAGTGACGTTGGCACAAAGTAGTTATTGAGGATTGGGTCAGAGTAAAGATGACCTTTTTAGTAATAGTGATAGACATTGGTAATAAATAGTAAATAAAGAATACGTAGCAATTAGTATAAAAGATAAGGACAGCCCAGAGACAGGAGGAGTCACCAGATGTCCGAGCCGCGGCAAACATCTTTTGGACACTGAGAAAATTGTAAGGTAAGAACTTATAAATGAATCATGTAACCTTGAAGACTCCGTCTTTTCCTGCGTTTGGCACAGAGCTTTGCAGAGGGCCAGAACTCTAAAACCACCTGAAAGCTGGGGAATTTAAGCTCCTGAAAAGGAGCCCCCGACAACTGCCGTCCCTGGGATGGGCAGAAACAATTAAGCACCCAATTCATTGCTTTATTAATGTGTTTGAATATAATGGCACCTGTTATCCTCATGCCATGAATAAAACCAGCACCACGAAAATGGTACAAAAAAATGATTTGGTATCAATAAGATAAGGCTTTGTTTCCCAAAAGAGAACTTGAATGAATATTGGAGAAAGCCACTTCTGCCAGTTTTCCAGCTTTGTCTAGTGCTGGAAGCACCTGAATTTCCATTTTGGTTTGCAGAGTTCCCTCCACCAAAATAAGAAAGCCTCTATTGAAGTAAGAAGAAAAAAACATGAGTTACTTTTGGCTATTGTACATTTGACTCCCTGGAAGAAGTCTCTGCTACTATGCATGCCCACTTTTTCCAGCTGCATCTACTGGTGTAATGTGTAATACTACAAAATTTATTGAAGGTTTGGTTCCTAATGCTCAGTGTTTAAAATCAGATAGTATTTGTTCCTTGGTTGCTGCTTTGTTTCTTTTTAAAATTTGACTGATGATCAGGCCTTCAAACGTGATCACTTCTAGGGCTCCATTTGAACCCAGTTTTCATTTAATGTGCAAGGACACATAATTAAAGTCTAGTTACTGCAGGTAGTTTTGGTGGCAGATATGCTTCGTTCTTCATGGGACTACACATGTTGAGGTGTGCAAATCTAGAGTTAGCCCTGGAATTATCAAGTGCCTTGTGCTGCATGAACATGTGAAGAGTGTTTTTTCCTGTCAGACCCACTTCTCATTAGAGGGCGTTTGTGAGATGCGTGGAGTTCCTCATTCCTACATGAACTTATTACGAATCCTTATGTTTGGGAATTACTGATGAAGTGGTCTTGCCTCTCATGTTTCCAAGTTGTTGTGGTTTCTGCCCTATGGTGTTGCACTCCATCTGTGGTGGTCAATTGTGCCTGTGCAGTTTCTTTCCCACTGGGGAGATTCACCTGTGGCACTCTCTCCCTCACTCTTGTGCCAAGTACTGTGTCAAAGCCGCACAATGGAATTGTCTCTAGGCTGTAATCTGAAATAACATCTAAAAACATGGGTGGACTCTTGTTTGAAAAGAGAATGATGAACTATTTGTATGTGGAGATCTGAATTCCGACTGGTTTATGTCAGATTCTGTGGATCTTCCCCACACACGCCTTTTTACCTCTGCAGGAAATTATATTCATACTGGTTGAGTGCATTCCTTTGACTTTACACAGGCATCTGTTGAACATTAGAAGCATAATCTAACTTTCTGTTTTCCCTGAGCTGGAGAACACTCACTTTCTTCAGAGCTTATTTTCTTGCTGTTAGAGTTCTAAAAAATATAGAATAGATAAAATCAAGTACTGATAAAAATCAGGAATATAAATTTCCACTAAAAATATTTCTAATTCTTCAATCTTAGGAATTCCATCCTGTGGACTAAAGGACAGATAAAATTCACTAGGATAGAACAAATGCCCCTGGAAGGCAGCAGAAGGAGTGGTGGTGTTGTGCAATAAAAAGAAAGGGGACTCACCTCTCTCCATGCAAACTGCATTAAGTTTATATCAATAGAAGTTTTAAAAGTGTTCTTTTGTTGATATTCATGCAAAAAGACTCAATGTCCTCTTGTCCCAAGAAAATCAGTATTAAAGATGTTGAATTTAAACTATTCTCCCAATGGAAATCATATTGTCTGTTAATATATAAACCCATTTTCAGACAAGTTAGCAAAAGGACCATACTCCTAGTGTTAAACTCACAGTGTTAAAGACTTATATTGGATCCAACCAATGGGAATGAAAAAGAGTGATTTGGAGTGTAAACAGAAACAAATGACTATCTTAGAAAATTTCATGTATGCTCAACAAAGTAGAGGGTCACAGCAATTTGTATAAATACGTAAGCCATCAGTAAAGCTGCCTCAGAGGGAGCACTGTTGAATTTAAAACCGTGTGAAGGAAACTTGATCAGTAACAAGAATCACATTCAGAGGAGCTCTGTGGTGATTCTGGTGAGCTGATTGGTGGTAAAGGTGAAGCATCTAGCCTGATCCTTTCTAGCACTGGTTGGGTTCAAACAAATTACTCAGTGTTATATGAATCAGTAATTTACACAACTTCAACACATTTGTATATTCAGAGATGTGAGAAGAGTTGCAATGATCATTCAGAAACATTAATTCTTCTTTTTTAAAATAATCTTAGTAAAAGCTTTTTTAAGAAGAAATTGCTGATTTAATTCCAACACTAGACAGCATGCCATGGACAGGCCATGCACATGTGACATGATTTGCTTCTGATAATTTCAGTGTTGAGACTCTCAGTTTATGGCCATGTCATAAACTCACAGAGCTTCAAGAGAACTGCTGCAGTAATATGAACAAGCTAATTCTCTACAAGCTCATGAATCCTCTCTTTTGAGAAAAAGAAGTAAAGGAATCAGTCTGCAGAGCATGTTACTGGCAAATGCTGTTATTCTTCTACCTTAACATTTTAGCTTGAAAACTTCAGTCCAGTGGGTCTGCCTATCTTCCAGCATATTTACATTCATGGCTTCTGCTGGAAACAGATGGAGCTGTTCAGAAAGCCTGTACATGTGCAGACACTCAGAAGCAAAAGACATTACCTCATTGAAAAGCAATAAACATTAGGGACAAATTCTACTCTTCAAAGAGGCAAACAAAATTAATTCTCCATTGTTATACTATTTGCAGAGTAAGTCATGGATAAAACACATCACCTGTCCCCATTCCCACAGTCGAGACCACTGTGAAATCCAGCTTCGCAAATCAAACCTTTGAACACAGCTGACGTCTTTGAGTAGGATCTATGCGGAATCCGCAGCTGGATGTCAGCAATAAAATTTCTTCATTCTCACGCCCCTCGCTCTCTCCCACCCTGCGTTTCAAAGCACGCTGGTTTCACCTGAGAAAGATGCTGAAAGAGGAGTTTCCGGAGGCGATCCCACGTTCTGTCCGACGTGTCGGACAGCTCTCCGGTTTGCTGTGCAGAGCCTGGCGGGGGCTGCTTTGCGGTGGGCAGCGGCGGGGAGAGAAGCTTTCCTCTCCCCTCCCTCTCACCGTCGTCCCAGTGGCGCTCATGGGCTGGGACCCCGCGGGACGGCGGCGGCCCCGGGATCCGCCTCTCCCTTCCCCGCAAGATCCACCTCGGCGGCGCGGGGCTGGGAGGAGAGCACAGGCGCTCGCAGGAGGAGGGGCGGGGCGGGGCGGGGCGGGGCGGGGCGGGGCGGCCCCTCCCGGTACCAGGTATAAGCCGGTGCTGCGGAGCGAGGAGCGGGCTCGCTCCGCTCCTCGGGCAGCACCGGCGCCGCCGGACAGCGCCGGCCGCTCCGCGGGCGCGGGGGGAGCGGCGCTCCCGGGGACGCGGGCAAGTGGCGGCTGTCCCGACGGCGTTCTCTGCCTTCAGGATCTCCTGCCCGCCGGTAGAAGCTTGTCCGGAGAGCCGAGGGGCAGCGCATGGGAGTTTTTAATTCCCTGCCCGGCCGCTGCGCCGGCGGACATTCCTCTGCATTTCTTGAGGGCAAAAACTCGGCAAAGGAGGGGTCGGAAGAAAGGCAATAGAGGAAGGGGGGAAAGTTGATTGACTTGCCGAGAGGTAAAGGTTTCCTGTGGCTTCCACTGCACTTTGCACTGGAGACCTTCAGTCCACGCGAAGCTGGAGAATGGAGCCAGAGCCCCCGCCCGAGCTCACAGCAATGCTCCTCGGGGAGAATGGGAGTGTTCACCTGGTGCCCGACGCAGCCTTGCTGTCCCCGGGGAGAGGCACGGCCATGTTCATCATCCGCTGTGTGATCCCTTCACTTTACCTGCTCATCATCACTGTCGGCTTGCTGGGCAACATCACCCTCATGAAGATCTTCATTTCCAACAGCGCCATGAGAAGCGTGCCCAACATCTTCATCTCCAGCCTTGCTGCTGGTGATCTGCTTCTGCTAGTGACCTGTGTTCCTGTGGATGCCTCCCGGTATTTCTCTGAAGAGTGGCTCTTTGGAGAAGTGGGCTGCAAGCTCATCCCTGTCATCCAGCTGACCTCCGTTGGTGTCTCTGTCTTCACACTCACTGCCCTCAGTGCTGACAGGTAGGAAAGCTGGGCTGCCACCTCAGCTCCCTGCAACTTGGGATGAGGCTTGGTGGAAGGTAAAGCGCCTCTCCAGATAAGGTATCCCTGGTTTGCAATCCCCTGATTCCAACCTGTGAGGCGCCCATGCTTCTTTCCTCCCTGGCCAATGGCAAGTGTTACTAACTGAAGTTAAAGGGTATCTGCAAATGGCTGTGCCTGGCCCCCAGCTTCCAGGGTGTCAGCTGCAAGAAGTGAGTTTAGCCCTGTCTTCTGCACCTCTGGGATTGTCCTGTAACAGTCCAGAGACTGAAATTTTATTCATTAGAGTAAGGTTTTGGATGCCAGATACGACCCTGGCCAAGTCACAGTGTTGTGTCAGCAGGCAGTGAGTGACTTAAACCAAGTTACGCACAGGTGTATATTTAATCAGTTAATTTCTTTCTGCTGAGAAGGTGTACACATGTGGGTGTGTATGTGTGTCGGTGCCTTAGTAGAAGAGCAGGTTGCCAGAGGTGATTGCCAGAACTGGTTTAGCTTCTGGAAATTTAGGGACACCAGATTGCTCTGTTTTAATTGTCAGTCTTAAACTTTTGTTCAAACTATTCTTATCTTCTGAACTTTTAGAAAAGAAGAATAAGGAAAAAAAAAAAAAAGAAAATAACCCCACACAAACTAGAAAATAACACTTTTATCTCCAGTACTTGTCAAATTAGGAAGAAACAAAGAGTTGGATCCCTAGTTTTTCCTCCCAATTACTGTGAATGAGCACTTAAGGAATTTATAGCAACTGAGTGTCTGTAGGACTATGCTTCAGCCTCTGAAAGACAAAATCTTGCAGTGTAATTGCAGACATAAATTATATGAAATTATCTTTATTTTTTATCTTAGCAATTTTTTTGGAAAGAAAGGAAAAGGTTGAATTCTTTCTCCATATAAATTCTCCCATTTTCTTTTGTTGGGTTTTGAACTGAGCCATTGCATTATATTGGTGCATGATGAGTTGAGTTTAGAAATATATCTTCACACTTAGAGTAATGTTTCTTTAAAATTTTTAATCCTTTATTTTCTTTAATAGACTAAAACTTTTTTTTTCCTCTCAGCTAATTCAGTCAATTGTTTGATTTCACTTGAGGGTAGTCTTCCATGAACATTAATTTCACTTCTGTTTGAATCAGGACCTAACATATTTGTCTATAAAGACTGTAACTTGTGGAAATGGTTTATGGTTTTGAAGAGCTTGCAAAACATACCTTAAAGTGCACACCTGTAACTCTCTGATTACCTCAGTTAAATGGTATTTCAAAATCTGTCCTTACAGATCCAAGGAAACCCTGCAGTTTTCTTTCTGCTCTATTTCAACTCCTTAATATCTTTTGGTGTACATCTTACTTGAAAAGGGAAACAGTTAGTGGAGATCATCTCTCTAGAGAAATGTAATGTGAGGGAATGCTGGTAATTTCATGTTTAAGGATTCATTAATTTGCTTTTTATATAGCTTTGGAGCATTCATTGTTTGATTTTCCAGATAATTTTATATCCTTCTTTTTACATCAGTAACGAGTCAAGAATTTATAATACTGACTCCATTTATGCTTAATGAATCCAGAATTGCACATACTAAAAAAACAGTTACAGTTTGTGTGCTGAGACCAAGTAAGCTCATACTAAATACATTTCTCCAGCATTTTGGACTCCACAGTATATGCCAATGTCAGAAATGGTTATACTAGGAATTTACAATGTTTCTTTAACCTTTGTAGTTTTATTTTAGGTAACTGAGAACAAAAAACTTTTATTTTCCAGTCAGAAGATCTTCCACTGACTTCAGAGACCAGTCTCCTAGGGCCCAGGAGATTGCTGAGTGAAGCTGGCTGAACTTTCAGTGCTGTCTGGGTTGGAGCCAAATCTACGGTCTTTGTACAACACTTGTGTTGATCTAGAGGCGAGGCACTGGTGTGGAGGGGTTTCTGTGACACTAATCTGTAGCCCGATTCTAATGTGTGTTGTAACTAGATTAGTCGTGGGTGGTTATGCTGGCAGATCAGAAGTGTTGGCAGCATCCTGCACCCAAGAGGGGCTGAGGAGGTGAGGCCTGGCTGGGAGCAGTCTTTTCTCCAGATAAGTTGATCTTATCCTTAGGGTAGGATGTTAGCAGTTTGTAGGCAGTGATGTCACCACGAGGGCTCCATCATAATACAGTGCCTATCTGGTCTGGTACACAATGTCTTCTTAGTGGCCCCTTCTTTCACAGAAAATGTTCAAAGTTTATTAAAATAAAGATAATTAAAGCCCTTCCTGCTTTTTGCTCCTTGTAACCATGAGGCTGCCAGACATTGATTACACTAAAGAACAGATTTAGGAATACTTAGGATTCTTTGGAGTATGACTGTGTAAGTTAGGATAAGGGAGAATGTCTTGGTTTCTACAGTCTAATTAACACGTATTGTTTATGTGGAAATTCTGCATGACAATTTCCTTATGTGTGATGCATTCAACAGAAGTAGCTACGGAAGCCATAAACTCTGAATGATTGTTGCCAACAAACTGAAGGAAGAAATAGTAGTACTTTTACTACTACTAAATGTAATACTATTTTAGTAAAAGTAGTATATATATATTCTAAAGTTGCTTTATTTCATGCAGATTTTTTTGTCCCGGGGGAAAAAAAAAATCAGTAATGCTTTCAGTATGACAAATATGCACCTTTTATTCAGAAGCTTCATTATCGTGTATTGAGATCATTTGGATTTTAATTTGGGGATTTTTGTGTTTGTGTACAAATGTAAAATGTAGTTTTTAACAATACTTTCCAGACTTTCCTTCCATGCAGATGAAATTTAGCAGCATAATCTGCCTGAGGTTGTCCATCCCCATCGCAGGAATAGCAGCTGGCTCTTCCCACCCCTTAGTTCCTGGAGGTCTGGCTGCCAGGGCTGCTGCAGCCCCACATGTGTTGGGCTGGAAAGTCGGTGGTGAAGGTGAGGATGGTGGCAGCAGAATTGATACCATGGTGGCACTGGTGGTGCAGGGTTTTGGTGTCAGAGCAGGCAATCTCCCTCTCCTATGGGGTGGAGAAGGCAGCACAGGAGCTGTGCTGCTGAGCCAGCTGTCCCTTCTCACTGCCACACAAGAGATATGTAGGGACAGCGACCCTGCCCCTCATGGCCACTGAGCTTTCTCTATTGTGGAGAAACCAGACCACCTCTACAAACCTTAATATTTATCATGTTTATAAAACCAAAGTAAAAAGAAAGAGCGATTAACAGAAAGAGAAATCTTAATAGAGTGAAAGACAAAAGAGGAAAAGGAAGCAGGCTGAAAGACAAAAATGTACTAAAAAAAAAAGAGGGGAACTAAGGGGAGTGTAGAACAGCACACTCTGAAAGTGCCCAGAGCTGGAGCATGATGGCCAGGGATGCGTTTCCTAAAGATGTGGTGGGACAAGAATTGAGAAATGGAGCTCTGATGAGCTTGTGTCTCCAGGGTCAGTTTTGACAAGGGCTAATGGATGTTGATGAGAAAGTCTCAGAACTTGGTCTTTGATAAGGAGGATAAAATAAAGAAGTGAGAAGTGTTTGCCAGAGGGACTGCAGCATGGCACACGTGGAGAAAATGTGTGTCAGTATGCCCTCACTGCAAAAAGGGCAGAAGCCAGGGATGAACCTAACTTCACCCATCCAGTGATGGTTGCTTGCACTCGCTCAGTTCTGCACAGAGTGTTTTTCCAATTTGTGTCCATGATGGACCATACATTTAGCATAGAAGGCAAACTGGGCCCTTGTAGGGCTCCTCAGCTTTTTCTCAGTGAGGGATCTTACTGTTTTGTGAAGGGGAAGGAGTCTAGGTAGGGTGAGAACATAAGCAGGGAGGTATGGAAAGGTGTTTCCAGGATGCTTTTCAGGTTCAGAGGTCTGGATGGCATTTTAACCTTAGTGTGGACAGCTCAGGGCGTGAATTAAGACTGGGTGCTACAATGTGCACCTCTGGCATTACTGCATTATTGTGAGGTACCCACAAAATGCCAAGATATCCGGAGTGAATAGCCTTTGGAGGAATAAATAGCAGCCCCTTCAAACAGCTTTAAATTTGTCCCATATAGTCCTTCCTTTCCTCTTTAGCTGTCATTTATGCCTCATTTTTAAGTGATTCGTAAAAATAAGATTAAATTTAATTCTGTTTCTTTTCCTATGCTGAAATTTCTTTCTAATGAAAGATTTAAATATGTTAGCTCTAATGCAGTTCTGCTGCACTCTAATGGAGACAGCAAAGCTGAATCCACCCTACTCAAATTGGAAAAGCATCGTATTTGCTTTATTCCTAAGTAATGTGACATAGACACCTTTGATGAGACAAGGACTTGAATAACAGGGTACAGTTTGAAAATTTAAATTCATACTTAAATAGCTAAAATAGCTAAATTTTAAGCCTGAGATGCTTAAAATATATTCTATAGATTTTCATAGCTAAACTATTTGTTCCTTCTTTTTTTCCCCTTTATTTATTTGTTTTAGATTTGCAAGACTGCAATCTATATTAAAAAAAAAAAAAAAAATCAAAAATTTGTTTTGCAAGTTTGCACCCTGTGCTGACTTCTGATGCCCTCTGATAACAAAATCTGTTTTGGCTCGGTTTGCTGGTCTATTATCTTATTTTTTTTTGGGAACTTTGGAAATGCTCTGAAGTGTGAAAAGCTGCCCTAGTAACTTCTTTGGGTATTTCATTAGTAATATCACCTTAATGACAACTTCTTTTTACTTTTCTCATAATTAATTTTTAGTTTTTTCTTTTATTATGGCACATGCAGGCTGAAATACAGTGATTTAAAAAATATAAAATCCTCATTTCTTATGAGATGTAGTAGAGCAGGTGAAGCAGGACAGTGGACATGATTGCCTTTTGGGCTCTAATAGCTGATAGTGAGGGACTAAGGAGTCCTTATGAGGAAAGTAGTATTAAATGACATCTTGAAAATTACTTATAATTAACTAAAGAGTAAAGAAAAAATAATCCAAGGTAAAAGGGAAGATTATCTGTATAAGTTAAAAACAATGCCTTAGCTGTATCCAGTAGATGGAAAAACAAAAATATATGGGCCAAGTAGAACTATAGATGCTATAAGTATATATTTTAAAAACCTTAACACTTCAGGAAAATGTACTGAATGAATGAATTACTGAAGTACATTAAAATAAATGATGGCCCAGATGTTTCTCTTACTGTAGGCTGTAGCAGTATGAAATACCAGGCAACACAAAAGAAATTTAGGAGAGGTTTGCAAGGTTTGTCTGTCACATTTATTAAACTTGCCTTTTAGTTCATATATGCAAACTTGACTCACAAAATAAAGCTTGCCAGAAAACCTTTGCCAAATTAAGCAATGAAGCCTGTCCTCTCCTGTCCCCACCCAATAATTTTCCAATTAGTTTATATACATCTTATGCAGATAAAAGGAATATGACATAAAATATTCCAGAAAAAAGAGATGGCAGAACCACCCCCTCTCCAACAATGCAGAAAGAATTTTATATCTGGAGCAGATTAAGATTAACTATTAGTAGATTAACTATTCTAGGGTAATACTGTCCCAGCCGGCAATTCAAGTCAGCTGTTGGAGAAGTTCCTTTTGTGACTGTCTTTGCACAGCTGAAAATGATTTCTCAGCAAATAACATTTTCCTGCCAAGTTAGGCAACTGTTTCTCAAACTTCATACAGACACATGCGTCTGTGAAACTCCTGCTTTTTTGTGTGTCCTGTGTGGACTCTCCGATACAGAGACAGCTTAGATTGAGGATGGTGAAGTGGGAAATGGCTGTGGTGTTTATCCCAGTCAGTGATCAATGCAGTGCCTGTGTTGTGCTGGTAGAAACCAACTTGTGTTAACTATTGCAAATGCTGGTGTCTGATTGCTTCTTCTGAGCTAAACACAGAGAAACAGCTTCAAAATCATCCCTCCTGTCTCCTGCTTTTATGACCTATCCAGTAAAAGCCTGTGTCTGTGACAGACAAAATAGCTGCTAGACAGCAGATCCAGCCCAATTCTTAACAAGTATATCACCATTAATTTATTTTGTTTGCCCCTCAGCATAATGGGGTACATGATTCCCTTATGTGTAACACTGCAATGGGTTAATACAAATTGGAATGTTAGAATTCTCAAGTCTGCATTTAGCAGATCCTCAGAAACTACGCCAAAGATCAAGTATGCTCTACCAATGCTTTGTTTAGGAAAAAAGACTTCACATGATAAATTCATTAAGAATAAATAATACACCTCTGTATATGTGTGTAGTGTGATGGAACTCTTCAATATCTTCCTGAAAAGGGATAACTTAATTGAATCTTCATTTTAAATTGTTTAATTACAGAGGAACTTTTGTATTTATGAGTTCTGCTGCAGAACCAGACTATATATTTCTGGTGCTAAATTATTTTATAGGTTTTTATATGTATTAATGAAACACAATATATGCAGTCATGATCCCTATGTCTAAACACGTGTCACTAGCAACTTCTAAATCCATGCTGAGATTCAGCATAACTTGACAGTGTAATTACAAATAGCAAGTAAGTTCTTAAAAGTTCATTACATTTGCAGAAATTAGAGGAAACCTACTTTGGTGTCCACTGAAGAGAAGCATATTTTGGAATTAAGTTGCCATAACTTTTCAGATATCAGAGAAAATAACCATGAGGCAAACAGTCCACATAACCTTTTCATAACTGCATCTGCTGCATATAGATTTGTATATTTCCAGGTTTGTATGAGCATATATTAAAATAAATTTGTGGTGTGTGTATAAACATGAGAGAAATGGGTTATTCTGATATGCTGTCATTATATCTCATAAATTTTTTTTTCCTTCATGTTATTATTCCAAACATTGTTTTGTGGTTTTTTTTCCCATCTGCTTTTAATAGTATTTTTTAAAAAATAGTTTCATGCTTATATTTTAGTTCCAAGTTTGTTTGATTAAATGCATTTTAAGGATTGCTATATTAACTTTTCCCTCTATAATCTTTTTATATTCCTTTTTTTACCATGGTGTGTTCTTGTTTATTTTCCATCTACATTGATTTCAGGGCAGACCAAGATCAGAAGTTGCAAATATAATTGACCTGGAAATGTGTTTAAAAGTATAAGAGTAGAGCTTTTATATGATAATACTGGAGCAAATAAATGAATTTGCTGATTTTTGAATTTAGAAATTAGAGATTTAGGGTCTACATCCGCAAATAGGAAATTAGTTCTAGATATATTAATAGAGGTTTGGTTATTTAATTCTTCCTGGCTTGTAACATTTCTAAAGATCATCTGACCATGTAATGTTCACCACAACAGTATGTCATCTGCCATGGCCTGGACTATAACTGAATTAATCAACAAAATGGGAGGAATTGTTTTGTAACAGCAAAAATTTTATAAAGGTAATCTGGCACTAAGCGTATTTTACACTTGGGATTTCTTCTTTCAGACACTCTAGTTTCTGTAATTGATATTTTTATTGACCTTCTGATCCAGCAATGATGATTTTATGAGATCATTTTCATTCAAGTATGTAGATATTTTTGCTGAGACATGCAGTAAGCACATAGTAAATATGGAGACAAGCATGCAACTGTCTCATCTGTCTAAAGGTGGAGGTGTCGATGGGATTTGTATCAAACTCATTTGGAGAAGTGGATTTCTCTTTTCTCAAAGTCCTTTGACCCTTCAGGATTGAGACTATAAACCCTGAAAGAATTAAACAAGGTTAGTTGTGGTTTTCTAAGTTTTTTTTAAAAGGACAACAGAGAACTAGGGGACAAAGCCAAACAGTATCTAGGCTCATCCAGGCTGCACATTACAAGGCCTAATATCTAGCCTAGGTACTGTCATTCCCCTCATCCTATCCACCCCTCCTGAGCACAATCCAAAATCCAGAATTCCAAATTAGTGTTGGAATGAGATAAATAGTGTTGGATGAGATAAATAGAAAGGTGATAGAAGCCAAGAGAATACACATACTGAGTTCCCTTATACTTCCCCATTGGAAATAGTACATCCAGTTGTTTGTATGATGCAGTGGGCTAAGAATAAAGTTCTCTCCTCACAGATGAAATGTTAATTTTGAGCCACTGTCTAGCAGACCTGGACAATGGCTCCCAGACACCCTAGATGCATGAATGGTCCCATTTTGTTCCTCGAGAGGCACATGCCAGAGCTGCCTTTGCTCTGGCATTTTTGTGAAGGATGATTACTTTGGTGTTCCCCAGCCATTATTTAAACATAACTTTGAGATGAGACTCCTCAACTTGCCTGTTTCTTACTTAGTTTCAGGATTGTAAATGAAGCTTAGGCGCAAACAGAGTAGGTGCAATCTGGGGAGCTCCTGGCACACACAGCGGGGAAAATACAACTGCTCTCTCGTTTTAAAAATTAAGAAGGAATTGGCACAGTGGGTTGGTAGGGGCCAGCCATTGTGTGAGGCTTCTGGATGATGTTTTCTGGCACCTGAAAGTGTGGGGGTTTTTTTCTATGCTTATACATTTGTCTGTGTATATCTATCTATCTGTGCACAAACCCATATTCAACAGTACCAGAGCATGGGACAAAGGACTGGTACTCAGACACTTGTCAAGCTGGTTTTGTAGAAGTCCATGATGTGGTTTTGACCTGGGTCAATCTCTAAACAGTTCTCTAAACAATTTCTAGACATGATTCAGGATTACACACAAGCCCAGGGGCCATTACCAACAGAAGTGTAAACTGACAAATTTGTTTGGATGTGGTGGTCTCGTACTGGGCTGTTAAAGAGATTAAATAGTCATGGGCGTACAGCCAATGACACTTGGCCTCTGGACCTAAAAATAACTATAGCACTGTTTAGTTTGCTCATATAGATGTAGCATCTTTATTAGATTTGGTTCCTCATCCCTCCCCTCCCCCTTTTCACAGCAAAAACTTAGAGAAACTGCAGCTCTAATCATAACCTATTAGTCTGTCTTAAGATATGTAAAAACATGTTCATCAGTGAACATGAAATTATCAAGTTCACTTGAAATTATCAAACTTAAATATAAATTTACTGGGAGTACTGACATATATGAACTTTTCTGAATAATAGCTGGTGAAACAATTTACTGATATTGGTTTCAGGAGGAGAATTGAGCAAATTACTTATGGTGCTTTTAACTAGTGCAGATATAAAGGAATGACTTTAGAGAAGGAGAACTAAAAGTTCAGATTGCAGGCAGTGAGCTGGCATTGCAAGATTTGCACAAGATTGTAAGAAGCATAGTTAGCTAATGTGAGGCAAATAGCAAGTAGCAGAAGTAGAAAGAGAAGAAAAAGTTAAAAGGAAAGGGAAAATGTCTCCTCTGAAACACTGGGTGGACAGGACAGGTAAAGTATTTCATGCAGAAAAAAACCCCTCCACCATCCTGGGAAACTTATGGTTTGATTCTTTTCAGGGTGGAGAAATGATCAATAATTGTTGAAGCATTTTTTATAGTTTTTGGCTCAGAGTGTATTTTTACAGAGCGGAAAATATTTTCCACTTTGAAAAATCTTAAGTTTTCCCCCCTGAGAAACATAGAACACATGTTATTGACATTGACTTTAAGTGTGTTTACACATGGTCTTCCAGTCTTCATTTCATATACTGTTCATTATATTCCCTATCAGACCTCAAAGATGCTAATTACTCAGTGAATGAAATTCTCTGCTCTAAAGAGATAAGCACAGAATAAAAATATTGATATTGCCTGGAAAAAAAAATACTTTACATTGCAAGAATTTATAAGAATAAAATAGAACAATGCAAATCTCAAATCAAATGATAAAATGATCCCACAATATTTTCAGCTAGATAAATTGTTCTCCTCTTAATAATGCAACTGCTCATACAAGGATAAGGGCTTTGGTCCCATCCAAAATTTCATTTTACTGTAGTTGAGTGTACTGTAACTGGACATGATATGAGTATTTTTAACAAATACTGATTATATATCCACGTTTCCTTTTCACATATATTTATAAGCTTTTATGTTGTTAATTTTTTTCTGTTTGAAAGCACCATGAAGGGACACAATAAAAGACTAACAACACATGAATGGTTTTGATAAATTACTCTAGTTTGCAGGAAATGCAGTACAATGGTACAGCAATATCACTTTAAAAAGCTTATTTATAATGAGCAAATAATACCAACACCTCCAGCTCCAGGATTCAAATATAAATTAAAGCAAAGTAATGTGAGACTCCCCTGTCTGAACTGTGTCTCTGCTTGGTTTCTGACACTTCATTGTTATATTTATTTTCATTGTGATGTCATGTAGGAAATTATGTGATAAATTAGCGTCCTAATTTTGGTAGGTACTATATAAACAACAACAAGAAGAAAGTCCTTGGCCTGAAGGGCTTTTAAAAAAGGACAAGAATCAAAAGGGCAAGGAGATATTGAGGCTAATCTAGTTAGAATGGTAGGCTATTTTCCAGTGGCTGCCTAAGTATTGACTAGTTGTTTTGGATTTTTCTTTTTAGGGCTTGTTGTTTGTTTTTTTTTAAGGTCATCACAACAAATTACTCTAGACAAAGACATAGGAAAGCAAAGGAAGGAAAGCACAGGTCTAGTAAAGGAGCGCCTTCTTTTGAAATCAAGTGTGTGGGAGGGGAAAAAGCATTGTGGATGCAGCAGAAACAGCAGTAGTGCCTTCCATTCAAATGGAGCTGAGAAATACCTTTAGAAAGTCTTGGAAAACAAAAGTTAGGAGAAGTAGATAAAGTAGATTGGAGTTTAGAAGGTATCAAAATGTTATACCTCTGGAGAAAGAGGATATTCTTTTTGTGAATTTATTTTGGGATCGTGTAGAAGGGAGGAAATTGCTTTCAAATGGAAAAAAACCCCACTATACAAAACCACCAATCTGCTGAAGGAGAATGGGTAAATTTGTGCTTGTGTCTGTTGGCAGAAACCACAGCTCCAAAGACAGGAAGGGTTTCCTGAGTTGGGGTCCCTTTGTCAGCAGTGATAATAACAGAGGATATAAGAAGATGGAATTTAAATAAAAGCTTTTAATTAAAACCAAATGCATACTTATAATTACTTCCTGAACTTCATGGCAACCTATAATTTGTTCCTTTTTCATCAGTGAAGTAAAAGAAAAGACAAATTTACTTACTAATTTGACTAATTTGCACCATTAGTCTAATTTATTGCCATTGTTTATTGATGGAAAATATGGTCTTAGTAATTTGAATGGTTGGTGGTGTGTTTTAGCCTTACACTGGTTTTATACAAAGGAAGAGAACTTTGGGAACATTTCTCATTACACTCAGTTTACATTTCATTTTATCTGTAACCTGTTTCTTTTCACTCTATAGCTTTTTAAAGATATAAAAAAGATGACAGGTTTTGTAGAACACAGTGCATTTTTCTTCCCGTTGACACTGACTAGGTTGACACCTAGTAGAATAAAAGAATGGGTTTGTTTTGCACGAAACTCAGCTGGTTTGTGAAAAAGGGCATTCTACTCCAATGCCTTTCCACTTGGAGTAAGTTATGGCTCAGGGAAAAGCATTCTATTTGCTGAATCAGCAATATATGCCAAAGTCACATCTTCTGCTAATTTAAAAACTTCTGAAAAAGTCTTCCATTTAGAGATTAACTAGGCGAATTTGCTGCTAAAATGATTACTATCCATGACATGGTCACTTACTTGGGTCATAGGACTGTGGTCAAAATATTTTGAAGCAATGATATGGAAAAGGAGAGGGAAAAAAAAGGTACTACAAAACATTATTTTTATCCAATGTCCTCCCCCTACCCCAAAATCCCCAAACCAGCTCTTCCCTGAGAATGCAAACTTTTTTAAAAATGAGCAGATGTAAGGACTTGATATCACCTCAAAAATAGAGGGTCTGTCTTCATGTAATGAAATAGAGGCAGACAGCAATAGGAAGCAATTATTGAATAATAAGGTCACAGTTTGTGCTGGGTAGTACTCGTGCTTTGTGCAGAAACTTCTGCCCTTCCTATGGCAGTATAAAGGTTTTCTTTACAATTTAGTATCCAGGGAGTTTCTCACTGTGTGTTAGCAGAAATGGTAAATATAAATTAACAGAGACAGTTTGCTGAGTTTTGTTTTCTATTCCATGATAGGTGAAAATACAGTAAAAATTCTCTCTCTGAATTTAGAGAGGATATGAACATTAATAGCCATTATTTTTAATTATTTAATGGTCAAAAAATTTATCAGAAACCTGAGAAAGAGTATCCCAAGGCACATTTTGACTCATATATTCTCTGAAGGAAAGGTTTCCTTGTGTACCATGAGAGTGCTCTGCTCCAGACATTTTCAAGTCATAGTCAGTTGCAAACATCTACTTAAGGTGTTGAGGGGCTAGGAACTACCTGTCAGGACCTGCAAATTAGCCCTAAGGGGTATTTGGGATCACAGCTCCATTTATCAGCATTCCCTTCAGCAACCATGTTATGTTTGGGTATAAACTTGGTAAGTACTTAGACACTTGCTCATACCCGTACATATTTATACATCAGTATGCATGTGTATCTATCTACATGCATGGATATGGAATTTTATCACAAAGCAGAGGCATCTATCTTACTGTTCTCCTTAATCTAAGCTCATTGTGTAGCTAACAGAGAAAAAAAACCAAGCACCCTAGAGGGTGATTTAATATACCTAAAATTTGAATCATTCCTTGAAAGTATTTCTCCACTGACTGCAAACACCTGAGGATGTTATGGACTTGGACTATGAATCTCTCCTGACTCCCCTTATTTTGTTAAACTTTTCTTTGAATATTAAAGAAGAATATTTTTTCCGCTTCTCAAAATTTCTTCTCTTTTAGAAAAAATCACAGCCATCCCAAATCAAATTGAAAATAGAAACAAAAATATAATGAAGTTAAAAAAAATCCCATGAACAGACATACTGAGCATAGACAAAATGAAATGTTTTGCTTAACCTTTGTTTAAGGTTTCATTTTTATTAAAATCATTAAAGCATAGTTTACTTACATTTAAAAAAATTAAATAAATTAAAAATCCAAGTGGAACCTTAAGGTATCCTTGAAATATTTTTCTCAAATTATATTTGTCCTTATTACACATGCATTTTCTTGTGGAAAGCCTGACTTTGTATCACCTCCTGCAATGATTTTTTTTTTAATAAAAGAATTCTGGACCAAAGTCTACATCTATTAATTTATTTTATTTTGGTCTAGAGTGGTATTTCCATTTTCTGCAATTCTTCCTGTTTCTATTGCAGGGACTATGAAATTATCAGTTCCACAAAGGTTTATATGCAATCATACATTACGAGACAGATTTCCAAATTGCAGTGTAGAGCAGCAGCTTCCAGCTATTGATATGGAAATATTTACTTTATGTAAGAGTTTAATACTTTCTGCGCAGGCCGTGGGGAGTCATATATGCCTGACTTTATGATGATGCATATATTCCTCTGAAGGGGGCTGGGAGCATCCTAGAGTGGGAAAGTTGTGGTGGCAGCAAGAGAGAGCCCTGGGCTTCAGGAGCCAAGGAAAGAAGGAAGGAAGGAAACACTAAGTGTGCATGGGCTTGTACACGTGGAGTATGGAGCTAGGAGGCACATTTGGAGATTTGCTGGCAGTATTTGGAGCAGCAAAGGGTAGAGCAATGGCTGATTCTTCTCTTTCACCACACTGGCACAGAATGGCCACCTACAGCCACAGGTTGTATGCAGGGCTCCTTCTGCCTCCTCCTAAGAGTGTATACAGAAAAAGGTAGAGATTTAGAGAATGCAAGTTAAAGAAAGATTACAAGCCCCTTGACATTTTAAGCAAGAAAAAATTACATTAGTTTAATCAAAGAAGTGAAGTAAGCTTGTACATTGCATGTTGAATTTGAATACCTTTTAACTTGCATCTGCATTTTGATCAATTTCAGATACAAAGCAATTGTAAATCCCATGGACATCCAGACCTCCAGTGCAGTGCTATGGACTTGTCTTAAAGCCACTGCCATCTGGGTAATATCCACGCTCCTAGCAGTTCCTGAAGCAGTGTTCTCCGAACTGGCTCACATCAATGACACAGATAATGCCACGTTCACAGCTTGCATACCATATCCCATGACAGACGACATGCACCCAAAGATCCACTCTGTGCTGCTTTTCCTTGTGTATTTCCTTGTCCCTCTTGTAATTATCAGTATCTACTACTATCATATTGCAAAGAGTTTAATAAAAAGTGCTCACAACATCCCAGGAGAACACAGTGAACATTCCAAAAGACAGGTAAGCAATTTGCTTTTTACATCCCGGTAAAAGATTTGTGTGCTGTATACACTTATAAATGAAAGCCAAGGAATTATAACATCCAGCTTGTTGGATTTTGCAGAGGATTAGTTCAGCTTCCACATAAAATAGGCCAAGAATTATCTCAAAATTTTTCTTGTTTTCGCAATTACTCAGTATTAAGCCCAGTATGTGATTATGAACAAGGAAAATTATAAATTCATTGCCATGAATGCACATTCCTAACAGCAAATGAGATTGGCATATATGTTTCTATGTGCTGTTACTGTAACCATTACTTGTATTCTTACTGAGGAATGATGTTTTTGTAATTCATGATGGTGGCTTCACCTGTCTCTGTAGGCAGTCATTTTAGGAAAGAAATCTTACATTAATGTTTTGAGAATTGTTCCTTTTTATTTGTGCTTGGAAATGGGAAAACTGACATAGGCAGGGAAAACTTTACTTAGGGGATTTGAGATTCTTCTCAGATGAAGGAGTGCTGGAAATGTGAACATAGAGGATTAATTTTTTTTTTTTTTTTTTTTTTTTTTTTTTTTTTTTTTTTTTACTTTCTTGAATACAGTACTGAACTTGCACTTTTCTAATATCCTTTCTGCTAGAGACACTATAAAACTCTTGTTATAGATTCTGTATATCTTTGAGACAAAGCATTTTAAAAAGCTGGACAAAGCCAATCTTCCCTGTAAGGCACAGAAAGCAATAAGATAGTAACATTAGCAGGAACACACGTATGTACAACTAACAGCTTTTGCAGTGAAAGTGCCTCAACTACTTTGCAAAAGCATTAGTATTGATAGAGAAAAATACTTATGCCCATTTATACAGTTTTGAATGGTTTTCTCTGCCAGTAATTTAGAAAAATTTCATAGTCACAGAAATCTGTTTGCATGAACACGTTCTTTTAGAAAGATTACATTCCTTTATGTCCTTTTTGAGCTACATTTCATTTCTACTCTAGTCTGTTTCTTGTCAAAAGTGCATACATATTAGCACTCCATGTATTATTTTATTTGCCTGTGAAATATAGAGAGCCTTTTGGCTGAACCCTCTGGATGGAAACAATATTTAATTTATACCACATTTCTGAACTCACATGCATTTTCAAAGTAAGAACACATTTTTTTCATTCTACTTAGGTTTTTTTCTCTTTGTTAATCTATGAGGCTCAGAAGAATAGAAAATTCTGGTGAACTTAAATATCTCCCTGCAAGAGGAAATAAATTCAGACTATTGCTATCAGCTCATGTTACTTTAGGCTGAGTGTAATATTCATACTATACTTCTTATAATTTTACTCTGCTCTTGCAATCTGTCTGAATGTCAAAGTTTTTAATATTTTTTTTTTATTTCCCCACTGTTTTTTGTTTGATAACAAAACAAAAGATAGACCCACGAAAACTATTTAAAGATTAATTTCACAGATTTTGAAAAACCATTTGAATAAATTCAATTGATTGGGGTTTTTTTCCCCCAGAAAATTGAGTAGAGTAGAAAACTTTCCTTGCTCTGCAAAACCTTCATGCCTGATATACATAATAAGTCTTTTAGGAGGAATATGGGGAAACTTTCTGCCCCTCTTTGGTGCCTTCTACTTGGGCAGTTTATCTCCCTCTCTCAGTTTGAAACCACTGTGTAGGCTCATATCCTGCCATCTTTTCAGCCACTCTCAGTATCTACAATGTAATCTGTTATACCTTAGCACGGCAAATAAAGGTACGTTTCGTGATGTTATTGCAATTAATGTAACCTTTCACCATGCCCTGGAATTAAGATGCTTCAGATGGTGTAATGCAATTTTGGTGATTTCCTTAGGAGAGAGGTGCAAGCTGAGATGCTCAGTGAAAAACAAAGGGATATAGGTACCACTCAATAGCTAACACCTTAGTATCTATCTCATGATATCTCTAGATTTTGAAGCCAACAGTTTCTAAATAGCTTTCTAACTAAAACTTAAGTTTCGAGCCAAGCACTGAGATCTCATGACATCCTTTGGTGCATGCTTACAGGCTAAAAGCCAGTGTTTCCTTGGGTCATGAATCAATTACTCTTGCTGCGTGTACCATATAGAACAAGCAACCTTCTGTAACCGCAAACAACTAAGAAAGTTCACTGAAAGTAAACTGAAAGAGGAAAAGGAAAGTAAATGAGACAGCAAAAGTAATTCAGGCCTTGGAGGAAGCATTGAGTAACCTGGCCTTACTCAAGACAATTGTTGAAGCTAATATAGAGCAAAATGTGACATTTTAATTAAGTCTGTTATGTGGCGTAGTTCTATTGGTTGTTGTTCATTTGGGTTCTCTTCATCTTTTTAGATGGAAACTCGGAAGCGTCTGGCAAAAATAGTTTTAGTTTTTGTTGGCTTCTTTGCTATCTGCTGGTTTCCTAACCACGTACTATACATGTACAGATCTTTTCATTACAATAAGATTGATCCATCGATGGGACATATGGTTGTTACCTTAGTGGCCCGAGTGCTAAGCTTCTGCAACTCTTGTGTCAACCCATTTGCACTGTATTTTCTCAGTGAGAGTTTTAGAAGACATTTCAACAACCAGCTTCGCTGCAGGAAGAAAGCTCAAAAAGAGAGATCTGCCAGCTACTTGTGCAACTCTTCTGCCATTCAAATGACTTCCCTGAAAAGCAATACCAGGAATACAGTAACTACCATGACACAACTGAATGGGCACAACTTGAAACAAGAAATGTCGTTATGATCTAATGAGTGTGATTTTTGACTGTGAAACAAATCTGAACTTCGCAGCTTGTAACTCACTTTTGGATCTCATTCTTAGACAGTCCTCAGAAGAGAGGATCTGTTAAATTCTGGCCAATCTGAGGTTATTTCACACTGTCTGACTCTTAGATAGAGGTGAAGAGTGTTTTACTGACAAAACAAAACTGACTGCCATCATATTGTACTTTAAAGGAGATGCTGATATATGTTTTACATAAAGGGAAGCAGTGTATCTGATATAACATTGCTTTAAAATGTATAGATTTTTGGATCTTAAAATATGTATTTTTAACTGAATATTGATCCAGGTTTACATTTTGCTTTAATAGATTTTGCATGATTTTGGCTCTGTGGTATGTGCTAGCTTTGCTGGTTAAGACTGTTAGGCATTTTGGATTCAATTAAACTTTTATTTTTAATTTATTTTTTCTTTAACCAGCTCACATGTCAGCACAGGTAGTCAAACAGTCACAATGTCTGAAGCTTATTGCTGCTACTTATACAAGGCTGTTCATATAAAAGTTTGAAGGGGGGTGTCAGAGCTGAATCCCTCCTTATACAGTGGGATAGAATCTGACAAATAATCATTCCTAAACCAGGTGAGACTGTCACTGAGACACACAAAGCAGTCACACGCAGACGAGATTTCGCAAGGCAGAGGTCCTTCCGATCCCAGCTCACAGCTGAAAGCCGAGAGAAGAAGAGCCCCTTTGTTTATTTTTTACTTTTTATACATTTGTGGGTCTAGCAGAAGATTGGCTTTTTGGAGTTTCCACCCCTCAGCCTCAGTGGCCAGATGAATTGTCAGTTACAATTGTTTTCAGGTTAGAAATATGCAAACAAAGGACAGAGAATGAAAAACAAAGGATTTGTTTATATTACTTCTGTGGGAAAGGTAGAAAACTGCTCTAATATTCTACAGTAACTAAAAGATCTGACTCCATTTATGAAAATCAAAAGGCTAATAAAGAAACTCAGAAAAACCAGGGTAACATGAGACTATGAGCTCCAGAGAGAAGGTGCTCACAGTATATTTCTTAGAAGGGGCAGTAACAGCAGACAAAGGCACCTTGTGGAAGTAGTTTATTATGGCCAGTTCATGAGCCAAATGCAATTTTAAGTATGTTTTTCTTTACAATTACCCCAGCTCCAGCACAGGTCTGTCTCTGTTACAACACTGTATCCTGTACTTCTGCAGTGACTTCTCTAAGGTGAATATTAGAGAGTACACTAGAAATTTAGGTTGGATTTTGGAATTAGTTGCTAGTCTTTTAATTTCAAAAGCTGAAGTGCTAATGCAGTAGTTCATTGTTTGCTTGCACTTATTTAATTCTGTTTGTAACTCTGTGAGCCATCTGACGCTCAGAATTTTTCTCAATTCGTCTTCAAGACTAGTTATATCCCTACCCCAATTTTTAAAGTGGTGAGAAGTTATATTGATGTAAACTGTAAGTGTTCTAATTATTTGGAAAAAAAAAATTAAAAAAAATCCCCAGTTATAACCACTCAACAGGGAAAGTAACAGATTGAAGTGCTCAATGTAAACCAGCATGGTCCAGCTGGTGAGACCAATAGGAGGATGCAGTGTAGTTAAAGTTGTATGCAGCATTCAAATGAGAGAACTTACTAAGTTCAGTTTAGACTGGCTCCATGTGGCCTACCCTACCTAGCTGGTTAGAGTTGTCCTCTGGCTTCAGTTGCTCCTTAGAAGCCTTTATACAATGGAGCTGATTAACATGAACTTGTAAATCTATGTAGAATGGTTTACAAAATTGTCATTTTGTCATAGTTTAGGAATGGAATTCCCCAGTTTAGTGTTCCCACTGAAGCACTTCAAACCATGTGCCACTGTCTCACTCCACACTTCCCTCTCTCCCTCCCCCTGCAGCGGGATGGAGAGGAGAAATTGGAGGCACAAAAGGTACATATCAAGGGTTAAGATGATAGTAATTTACTAGAAACAGCAATGAAATGAGCAACAAACTACAGCAACAACAATATAAATATGAGAGTGTTATTAAAATTTAATAACAAGAAGTGAAGGATTCACATGCAAGCATTTACCATAGGGAACTTGGCACTGGACCTGGACCACTCACTTCACCATTGGCCTGACTGGAAGGAACCCATCCCTCCCCTGCCCCCTGCTCAGGCATGAGATGGTATAGAGTAACTTTGGGGTCCTGGTCATGTCCCTCCTGGCTACTGCAGAAATGAACCCTTTTCTGGTTGGAACAAGGACACATCTGTAGCTGCCTAACAATGCCTCATCCTCATTTCTTTCCATTTTGCCTCTTCTCTTTCTTAATGCCTTAGTTTTGTATGAACCCATATGTTATCCAAGATGCTTTTTAATTTTATATCACTAATTTCTCCTGGATGCCAGACAAAGTTCTGGATTCTGGTCTCCTGATCAGTCTCGAGTCCTTTTCACTCATAAATATTTCACACCTGCAAAGCACTAATGCTTTAAGTCTTCCTTTGTCAATTTTTGATGCTTACCATTGACGGTGATCAACATTTCTGTTTATTTCTGCTGGGCTTTTTGTGGTTCCCTGCTCCTAATTTTGTTTGATTCTTTCTACACTGCATACCTTTTCACAGAACTTCTAAATCCATTGCGCTTTTTATTTCCTAAATGAATTTTTCTGCTGTGGACATTACCAGATGATACAGGTGCCCTACAGGAAAAATAATAATCTAATTTGTAGTAGATTTGATGCTTCTGTTTGATTCATGCTCTCCACTCAATGTCTTAAATTTCTGTGTGGTGTGGACAGCATGAGCCAGCTTTCTGGCAGAATGGAAAACTACAGTCTGTTCCTTCTTATTGTGAAGGAAAGGTGCTCCGAGGTAGATTGTAACTCCTTCTTGTCAGGAAATCAGTGCAGTTTTGCTTTATTGTTTCCCAGACCTAACATTCAAAGTCTGTTTCAAGTAAGTAAACTAAATTGTATATAGCTCCTTTTCAAATTCTTGCAGCATGGGGGAATTAGTTAATCTGTCTGGAGCTTTACTAGGTGTGTTGCTAACCCAGTGTGCACATTTTGGAAGTGTCTGTTATCGTGCTTCTGTACACATTGTATATAAGCTGTATGTATAAAGCTATTTTCAGACAACTCTGCTTGCTAACAATTAAAATGATTATAAAATGCATTTTATGAAGTATTTTCTTCTAACTGTAGTCAAAGAAACAAAGGAAATCTGTAAATAAGATCATGTCAGCTTTACATATACTACATTGAGATCTATGCCAAAACAGTTGTTAAAATGCCATCTAGTTTTTTTTCTATTATGAAAATTTTCTTATCTCAGAAATGTCAGCTCTTTTCTATCTTCCTCTCCTGAGTTTTAAGATGTTTTCTTTCAAAAATATTTTTGCAAAAATTGAGAAAACTACCATCCCTTCTTAGTCTTTGAAAAATGAGAGAATAGAGGTAATTACGGTTTCATCAGTGTAAGACATTTGTTTTTTTGTAGACTAGAGCAAGTACAACGTAAGTCTGATAGTATCTTCTCACTCCACCCTGTCAATACTAGAAATATTACATGCACTGCTGCATCCTGAAATGTCAGCATGGTTAAATTCTCAACTCCCCTGAGATGCCTCATTTAGCATTACACTGTGATGTGATAATTATCTTCAACAAAGCCACTTCACTTACAGTACGGGACAAATCTTTACAACACACCTACCCCATAAATATTTTTAACTCAGTCAAGACAGATTTTCAGAAACTATGGCCCAAGGCTCAAGCACTATTAGCAGGGCTGATCAAGATGTCTTAAACCATGCTCAAAGGGGGAAAGAGATAAGACCAGGCTACTAGAGATCAGCCTAGGGGTAGCAGGCTTGTGATGAGGGCAAAACCATTAGCCCAGCTGAGGGGCATGTACATCAATGCACACAGTATGGGCAGCAAGCACAAGGAGCTGGAAGCCATTGTACAACAGGAAAGTTATGTATTTTCTATCATTGAAACATGGCAGGATGACTCTCATGACTGGAGTGCTGCAACTGAGAAGCCCTTTAGAAGACACAGGCAAAGCAGGAGATGTGGTGGGGTGGAACTGCGTGTGCCTGTGGGCAAAGATCAGGGGGACAGCATGGGGACATCATGGTGGTGGAGTCCGTTATATTCCACCAACCAGGATGAACAGAGGAGGCATTCTACAAGCAGCTGGCTGAAGTCTCATTGTTGCCGACCCTTGTATTCATGGGTAATTTCAGCTTGCCAGATGGCTTCTGGGAATGCAACAAAGCAAAGAGGAAACAATCTAGGAAGTTCCTGGAGTGTGTGGAAGACAACTTCCTAACACAACTGGTAAATGAGCCTGCCAGAGAAGGTGTCCTGCTAGACCTGTTTGTGAACACAGAAGGATTGGTGGGTGATTTGGTAGTCAATGATTATCTTGGGCATAATGGCCATGAAATGTTAGAGTTTCAGTATTGGGTGAAATAAGGAGGGGTATCAGTAGAACTTCCACCTTGGTCTTCCAACAAGCAGGCTGGACTGTTTAGGACACTGATTGACAGAGTCCTTTGGTGGTCAGCTCTGAAATGTAAAGGAATTTAGAAAGACTGGATGTACTTTAGAAAGGAATTGTTAAATATTCAGGACCAGGCTGCCCCCAACTGTAGAAAGACAAGTCATCAGGGGAAAATACCAGCCTGATTTAACAGATAATTTCGGCTGGAATTTAGGGAAATTCCTTGAAGGAGGGTCAGGTAACTTGTAAGGACTATAAGGATATTGCAAAGTTATGTAGAGAGACAATTAGAAAAGCCAAACTAGAATTTGGATGCATTTTATGAGATGTGCAAGTCTGGAGTTATACTCAGAACTAAGGGGAGATGATCTCAAGGCAGTGCAATATAATCAATACAATCTAAAACCTCTGCTAAGTCTAAAATTATAAAGTACTCTTACTTTTGAACATCTCAATGTCTGCAACAAAATGTTGATGAGCTCTATCAGCTTTGCCTGTCTGAGAGCAGATTTACTTAACCTCTGTAACAATGCACACTTTTCAGAAAAGCACAGCATAGATTTAGGCAGGCTCGTGAATCTTCAGCAACTTCCCCAATCTGATTCTGTGGCTGTGGAGAATGTAGCTCTGTCAGCAGCAGAGGAGGTATCTATCTGTAGAAGAGAATGCCAGCAACGGCAAATATTGCTTTCACTGTGCACCAGCCTCTCTTAAATGCTCCTCCTATGTCTACACACTATTTGCATTCTTCTCTGATGGCAAAAGCTGATGTGTTTGACACATTTAATTATTACCACTTTCAAACAGATACATTGATCAAAACACATGGACTGTAAGTAGATTTCCACACAATGAAGGAATGGCAGCGTTCTAAACTGCTTTTGTGCCTCCAGAGGCAATATGGGCATCATTATGAGCCAGGCAGTAGTCCCACCAGAGGGGATGTGTTGTTACTGAATCTGCTGGTAGCCAATGCAAGTGAGCTAGCTGGGGATATCAAGATTGCAGACACTGGGCCACAGTGGTGGAGTTTGCCGTCTTTAGGAATATGGGTGAAGTAAGGAGTAAGGTTAGATCCCTGAACTTTAGGAAAGCAGAATTTCAGCTTTTCAAGGAGATAGTCACTGGGATCCCTGGGATACTGCCCTCAGGGACAATGGGCTGGGTGGAAAAGAGATGGTATATTTTTAAGGATGTCTTCAACAGAGTGCAATAGTTAGCAATATGCAGGAGTAAGAAATAGGGCCAGGAAGGCAAGGGATCAGCATGGCTGAGTCAGGAACTACTTTTCAAACTACAGGGAAAGAAGCACATAGATAGTATAAATAACAACAGGTAACTGTGAAGAGTGTAGAGACGAAGTTTGGTTGTGTAGGGAGGGGTTGAGGAAGGCCAAGGTGAAGCTGTAACTGAACTTAGCAAGAGACACAAAAATAATAGGAAGAGCTTGTACAGGTATATTAACCAGAAAAAAGAAGTCAGAGAGGGTTTACCCCCCACAATAAACAATCATGGAAAACTGGTAGCAACGGATGAGAAGGCTGAGTACTCAAGAATTTCTTTGCTTCAGTCTTCAATGGCAACCTCTCTTCCGGCACATGCCAAGGGGATGGACAGCAGGACAAGGACTAGGGAAGTGAAGTCCCTCCTACTGTAAATAAAGATCAGGTCCATGACCCCCAGAGGAACTTGAATGTAAGTCAGTGGGATCTGATGAGACAGAGTTCTGAGGGAATTGACTGATGTAGTTACCAAGTCACTTTCCTAAGTTTGAAAAGATGTTTCCTTTTCAAACATCTTGTTTCCTAAGATGTTTGAAAAGTCATGGCAGTTAAGTAAAGACCCAGGAGTAAAAGGGGAAAAGACAGCCTGAGAGAAAGATGGAGAGACTGTTTACAAGATCATATAGTGACAGGACAAAGAAGAATGGGATCAAACTGAAAGAAAGTGGTGAGGCACCATAAAAGGTTTCCCAGAGAGTTGTGGATGCCCCTTCCCTGGAATTTTTTTGAGACCAGGTTGGATGGAGCTCTGAGCAACCTGGCTTAGTGAAAGGTGTCCCTGACTATGGCAGGGAGATTGGAACTAGATGATTTTTAAGTTCCCTTCCATGACTTTATGATATATGGTTGCTCTAGCAATCTGCTCAGCTGCAGACCAGAGCACAGACAAAGAAGAAAAGGCTAAAATCAGTGGTGCATCTCTTTTAAATTTTGAGTGAGACATTATTGATATCATTACTTCTAGGACCACAATCTCTTCCAGTCCCACAGGACTTCTCTTTATGCTCTGCACAGGGAAGGAGATAAACATAGGATCACTGTAAATCCAATATTTACTTATTTTGGAGATCTTTGCCTTGCCACTTGAAAAACGACCTTTTACTATGGTTTTCTTGAATGCTCCGTGTGTTGTTTATAGAGAAGAGCAGTTTTGTGGATTTAGCCTTTATTGGAAAAAAGTGTCTGCATCACCCTGGCAGTTCGTATCACAAGAAGTCAGGCTGCATTTTCCAGTGTGCTGACCAGTACTAACAACAGGCTCAAAAATGCCTTTCAATTAAACATCAAAGCTTTAAATCAGCTTATACCTGGAAAGGATTTAGCAGCAGCTGACTAGAAAATCAGCTAATCAAGATGTATTTCTAAATAATATTATTAAAACCTGAGCAGATGCAAACTCCCAGTTTGATTCTTTTGCCCACAAGTGCAATAGCGAACAGAGACTACGTGCAGAGAGGAGGAAATGATCCTTTTACACAGTGTGCATGGGAGGAGCAGCATCCTGATGATCACGCCCTGTGAGACCCCCAAATAGGAAAGCACATGCTAGGAATTTACCCAACTTCCGAACTGCTTTTCATAGATGTTAAGATGTTTTACAATTATTTTATAATGACAGTATAAATTGAATTGGGCTAAAAAATACAGAGTACATTGCTAAGGAGTTTTTGGTAGTTGTTAACAGTATGTAATCAAGCACTGAACTGAAGACATTAAGATGATGGAACAAGGTCCAGAGAAGGGCAACAAAGCTGGTGAAGGGCCTGGAGCACAAATCTTATGAGAATTGGCTGAGGGAGCTGGAGATGTTTAGCCTGGAGAAAAGGATGCTCAATTAGGACCTTATCACTTTCCACAGGTACCTGAAATGAGGTGGTAGCCAGGTGGGTGTTGGTCTCCTCTCCCTGGTAATATGTGACAGGATGAGAAGAAATGGCCTCAAGTTGTGCCAGGGAGGGTTTACATTAGATATTAGGGAAAAAAATTACAGAAGGCATTGTTAAGCATTGAAACAGACTTCCCAGGGAAGTGGTGGAGCCACCATACCTGGAAGTGTTCAGAAAACATGTGTCTACAGCACTTCAGGACATAGTTCAGTAGTGAACATGGTGGTGCTGCTGGGTTGATGGTTGGACTTGATGATCCTAGAGGTCTCTTCCAGCCTTAGCAATTCTATGGTTGTAAGAATGCTGTAATCAATTACTGTTTACACGGTGGGTTATAGAGTCTTTCCTCCTCTTTAGGAACTCTCATCAGGTTTCTGTGATAGTGCTTGGATTGTAGATGCAAGTGTGATCTGAGAAGTTATGTGGTGATGTACAGTATCAGCATTCAGTGACATTCAGCTGCCAACAAATATAGCTGTAGGCAATTCCCATGACTTATTAGATCTGCAATCAAACATGCAACTGGAGAAAACAGATACAATAAATATGTTTTTAAGCTTCTTGGATGTAAGATAATGAGAGGAAGTCAGAGGAGCATTCCATTATGGGAAAAAAAAAAAAAAAAAAAAAAAAAAAAGATTCTTATGTCAGGACACAACACTTAGTTCTTGTTATCTTACTGCCATTTAGCTAACCTGCCAAACCTTGTCATCATGTTAATCATCCAGAAAATAGTTTTTAAAATATAGATTACTATCCTACAGAAACCATTTTGAAAACACAATATGATTTTTGTAGAAAATAGCTTGAGCTTAACAACTAACCTAAGTCCACATCAAATTACCTTGTAGGAAATGCTAATCAGGCAGGTAAATAATTACCATTTAATTGTTAACATTTCCTGTTAAACATTAAGAAATAAAGAATGGCAGCATTTTGTGACCAAAATTTGACCAAAAATAATTAGAACATGAGTCAAGAAGGACCATTTGTTCAGGTCTCTGTTTCTTTATTGTTTTTGACCCCTCTGATTCTCCATTGTCTTGTACCTTATTTTGTGCCTTATGTAGAGAGAGAATGAATGCTCTAAATTCTAGTCATGTAAATAATTAGAAATCTCACATAAAAACCCTTTAAAGCATCAGGAATTTCCTCAAAGAAAAATGGTGGAGGTAAGAAAATAATCTGGATCTCTGTGCTATTTTGTTGTCGGGGATTTTTTAATAAATGTTATTTTAATGGATTCACATATAGCTTAGAAGTATTTGTTAAAACCTCATTTTAAGTCTGGAACAACTAGAAACCATGAGTTTAGAAACGTTACTTTGGGCTCACATTGGTGTGAGTACAAAATAGGAAACCTTATTTTGTATTTTCTAGGAAGCTTTTTTGTACTAAGGAATTAAGGTGATACTTGTGTTTTCTGAAAGATTCTCTAACTTTCTTCTTTATCTTTCCAACAGAAAACTCTCAGGCCCTGAAATATAACAGCAATTTATGCATGTTTATTCTTAGCAGTGTAAAGTCTTAATAAATATATAGTAAAATAGACATTCTTATATAACTTTATTTTAAATGTTTTCTGAAATACAAAGCAGCCATGTAATTCTAATTTATATTAATAGGAAACGCATATAAATATAGAGAAAACAATGAGGTAGTTCTTCAAAGTGCTTGTGGATTATAAATCAGACCATATGGGACTGAGTATCCATTGCACTACCTCAGCAGTTACCTCAATTTCAGTATAATTGGGTTCTAATTAAATTTTACTTTTGGAGAAAGGCAGCTAAAAATTAAATCTTAAGAGCTTTATGTTTCAAGCTGAGAACATGTTGGCAAGTGTTCATTGTAATAAGCCTGTTAAAAATCCATTTATTCATCTCATTTAGCTTCTCTAATTCCCACAGAAGCACAAAACCAACAAAGAACAACTAAAAACCAAAGTGTCCTGTGTGATGCTTTCCACTAGGATAGTCTTAAAAATGGTAAATGCTCCCAAGAAGAGAAATTATGCAAAAAATATCGACATTTTTTCTTGAAAATGTCACATTTTATGTGAAAAAACAAATTATAAACCTTTTAAGCAAAAGTACAGTACCCCTTGAATCTAAGCAAAAAAGCAGAGAAAAATCAGATTTATTGCTTAATGACAGAAGTTTTCTGGTTTTGAGAAGAACATTTCCACTTAGCTCAGTTGGTTAGAGCATGCTACTAATAATGGGATGGTTGTGGGTTTTGACCTCTGTAAGGGCCATTTACTTAAGAGCTGGACTTAGGATCTTTGTGAGTCCCTTCCAACTCAGACTATTCTGTGATTCTGTGAACCCAAACTGCCCAGTTTAAACTCTCTGGCATAAATCTTAAATCTAGGGAACTGTTTGACAGTCCCCATGCAGAAGTGATATGTGTAAAAGGTCAAGTTTTAAAGGATCTGTCATGTAGACAGAGAATTTTTACTAGAGGGTTGCCTTTATATTTAGCAACATTATGTATGGTTTTTATTTAATGTGAAAGATATTGATATGAACAAGCACAACACAGTAATTTGACTGAAAGGCAGACAGCAAAAGTGCTTATTCCATCAATCTGTCAGATGAAAACAAAGATATTTTCTGACACAGTCTAATATAAGACACTGAATGAGTGAAGCCATGACACATCAGAACACTTCAGTATTTTCCCAGAGTTTGCACAATGGCAGAACCAAGAGAACCCTTCATTGCAAAAGCAGTTTCTATTCTTACTGAAGCAAGAATATACACAGCAGGTATAGTCCTTGGGTGCACCTTTCAGACATGTCAGATAGATAAAAACTTTCCTTTTTTGTAGCTGTCTTTCATGTAATCCTGTTGGATCAATGGCTGTGTGCAGTACTCATAAAGGATAAGAGAAAATGTCAAGTCTGTGACTTCCACATTCTCTTGTGTTTTCAAAAATGCAGCAAATAATGTCTGATAAGTGAGCAGAGAATGCTGTGGGGGTGTGATCAATGGGAAAATACTATTTTGCAATGCATCTGTTTTGCACTTTTTTGCTAAGTGACAAATAGATTTGAAAAGATACAAAATTGTCACAATGAATACATGAATACAGAGAACTAGAATAAGTCACATACCTGATACTGCTGAGTAGACACTCCCAGAGGACTGCTGTGGGCTTCTGTACGCTTCAGAGAATGTGTTTCCTTATGACATTGGTCAGAAGTGGGAATGGATAACAGCACCAGACTCGCCAGGAAAACGCACTTGGCAAAACCCCACAAAACCAGGTCACTTCAGTCTTCTGATAAATCAATTAAGGTATTAAATATTAATAATTTTAATATATCAAAGTTAATGTAAAAATTAAGAGTGTGCTTCATCTGGCTGTAATTATTCATCCAAATGTAGTCTAGACATGCCTTCTAGGATTGGTGTTCATTTTATTGCAACCCACTCCACCTAGGATAGATGCGTAATTCACCTTCTACAGAGTGTGTTGCTCTGTATATGCCTATGCCCTCATCCAGAGTTATGCACAGGCTGAATGCCTGAATATTTACAGTCCTTTAAAAGCAAGGTGTTTGCTGAGCAGTCATAAATGAGCCCACTTTGTTTTCTGTACACAGTCCTTTCTCACTATAGTCCTCAGAACTGTTGCAAAAAAGAATGTGGAAAATCCTTCTTGCTTTTGAAGACTCGTTAACAGAAGAATCCCATAATCTACAAATCATGGTGTTCTGCTGGGACAGAAAGGCGTAACCTCTGTAAGACCAGTGCTGAGGCAGAAGTGGTTGAATATCTCAGACAACACTGTATCACTATTGTGCAAGCTTCACCAATAACCTGAAAAAAATCTCCCTTCTGTGTCTGGAAAAGAATTTGATCAGTCAGTCTTGCAGCCTCTCCTGTGCAATTCAATAGCTGCTCAGCATGCCCAACAAGCTGGGCATAACACATGCTCTTATGAAGCAATACAGTCAGTCCTACATGCTCACCCAGAAGGAGGAATTCCTCTGTCATGAGATGAGGAAATAATGAAAGAAGACAATAGGAAGGTACCAGAAGAGAAGCCCCTAAGGTTCCTCAAAATAGGAGACATTACTCTGAAAACCTGACTTCGATTCATTCTGGACTCCAGTCCAAGTGGAAACATACTTCAGGGACCTCATTGTATTTTCTTAGGTTATGGGGAACCAGAACAAGTTAATGCTGTATATGCACATCTTCCTGAGTCTTTTCTACTGGAAGATGGTTGGGTTAAGGGTGACATGAACAAACAGGAAGAATCTAGCAATAAATCATTGGGGATTTTGGACAGAGATGGAGCTTCTTTTGCTTCCTTTCAGCAGGCATTTCTAACTGTGTATTGCAATGTAATGCACACACAAAGACTTTCCAGTCTGTCAGGCATTCTGATTGTTCACACCATGAAAAACATCTGAACAATTACACATTCTGCAGTTTGTTCTGTAGCAGTTAAGAGAACTATTTTTTCTCTTCCTATTTAAATTCAGTAAGTTTTTCAACTCCACAAGAGAAAGAAAAACCCCAAGGCTAGAAATTAATCTTTTATACAGTAATATCATGATAGAAATGCCTTAAAAGAAAAAAGGAGGAATATGATATTCTCAGTCTGTTTTTACACCCCCAGGCTATGGCGATAAATAATATTTGGCTTTTCCTCCCCTTCCCCATTATAGTGGCAAAGTTAGTGTTATTCTTTCTGGAAAACTCCATGGTGCAAATAGCAGGACAAACTTACTTTCACCATGGTGGGAATTAAAGAGAGAACATTAATTTGAAAAATTAATGGTCCTCATAAGATTATAATTTTATGGATGGGGAAAGAAGGCATCTGAGAACAGCCTTCAAGTCTTAAGAGGTAATATATGAGACCTCACAGGCTATGTAGAACTAACTTTACCTCCAAGATGTTTACAGTGTTTAGGAAGGAAAATTCCTGAAGCTGTCTACAGCTTCCTGTCTGTGATGTGCTGGAGGATGTAGCAAGTACCAGAGTCTTGCGCTGATCTGAAGATGGGATATAGGTAGAACGTTCACTCAGACCTGGAAGTTGGAAAATCTCTAAAAATGCACTATATTCTTACTGCACTGGTATGCATTCCAGGAAGAAAAAATACAATAATGTTAAGGCTGGTCTTGAAAACTTACCACATGGAGTTTTAGCAAAAAGGAAACTTCTCTTTTTAGTGATTTGTAAAAAAAGAATGGTAGTTCTTTGTGGTAGGACCCTTACTGTGATCTGGATGAGCACTTTATTAGACGTATGACAGAGAGAGAGAGGCAAGTAGCTGAGAAAGTAGGCAAAAGGACCTTAAAACACTATTATTTACTTTTAAAAGTAAATCCCAGCACCCAGTATTGACTGAAGAGGTCCTATATTTGTTTTAAAAGCCTCACTGAAATAGGACACTGTTACTTTACTGAGACCAGATAAAGGAAATTTCAAGGGCAGATCATGTCTGGAAAAATTCTCAAACTATTGTGGCCCCAAAGGAGAATGAGAAGCATCAGGCTGCCCGTGCATGAATGCGCCTTTTGTGCTGACTGAGCCAGCCTGACCTTGCTGCAAAAAAACAGCCTTGGGAGAACTGGAAACCACAGTGCATGTCCTGTGTCCGGTTGTGTCCCCGCTCCGGGTGGGAGCTGACCCCCAGCTAGCTCGGGTCAACACAGACACAAAGTTTCCAGTTCGTTTTGGCTTCTCGGCTTAGCAGCTGGACCCAAAGGTGACAGTCAACAGCAGCAGAAGAGAAAAGGCTGGCTCTCAGCTTAGCAGGTTAAAAGATGTTTATTAGCAGAGATCTCCAAGCTCCGAGGCGAGCGGCTGAGAGCTTCCAGGCTCAGAACCCAGCGGCTGAGAGCTTCCAGGCTGAGAACCCAGCGGCTGAGAGCTTCCTCCTCCCTCCTACCCCCTATAAGTGGGGGAGGGTCCCAGGGAGGATACAACAAGACAACAAATCAGGGGATTCAGGGGGTAACAAGGTGTGCCCACCCCCAAGCTTCAGACCACTAAAATCCAGAGCCAAAGGAATTTCCCCCAGGCTACCTATCACCTGAAGCCCTCTGCCGGAGATTTCACAATCTGGGAGGGACCCCGGGAGTGACTGACAAGCTGCCCCAGAGAGGGGGGTTGGGGCAGAGGGGATGTTACATGTCATGTGAGGTATGGGATGATTGACACAAAACACCTTATTATACAGACAACACAAAAGGGATACAGAATTGGGGATACAGTGAAACGAACCATAACATAAACTTCTTACAAAAATCTAATAAAACAGTTCTGCACCACCACATTGTCCCTTTGTGGACACCAGCTGAGCAGTCTCACATGAGGACAGCTTGTACCCAGGGCTCTCAGGCATGCAAGATTCGAAGGCAGAAATATGCTGGTGCTCTGGCCCGTCCTGTGGCTGTGTGGTTAGGCTGAGTAGACCTTATACACCCTAAACATCATCTATAACTTGTCTTATGCACAGATTGGAAACTGCTGATGGATACACGACACCTCCACTAAATCCATTATATGTACACCTAACAGTCATGGGCTCTGTCTCTGGGCACAGTTCGGCTGAACAGAATCATGGCCCACAACAAAGGTCCAAACACTCCCTTAACAGGCACACAACACAAACACACACAAAGTACTGGTAAGAATTAATGCTAAGTGGACAGCCCTGGTGAAAATGATGATCAGAAGTAAATCTAACCAGAACTGTTAATTTAAAATATTTATGTGTTGGCTCTGAGTGCTGGTATACCTTCACTCTCCTAGTCACACATCCATTCTAGGGTAGTTTCAGATATGTTCCAGTGCAGGTCACTGCTGAGACGTTCCATTAGTTCAGTGTGACGAACACAGACATGATACTTACACAGAATTGCAGAATGGATTGGAAAGAACCTTAAGGAGCATGTAGTTCCAATCCCTGCCAAAGGCAGAGAACCTTTCAGTAGACCAGGTTGCTCAAAGCTCTGTCCAACCTGGTCTTGAACACCTCCAAGTGTGGGGAGTACACAACCTCTCTGAGCAACCTGTTCCAGTGCTTTACCACTCTCACATGAAGATTTTCCCCCAAATAGCTAATCTAAACCTACCCTCCCTCAGTTTAAGGCTATTCCCCCCATCGCCCTGTCACTACATGCCCTTGTGAAAAGTCCCTCTCCAGATCTCTCGTAGAACCCTTTCAATACTGGAAAACTGCTATAAATTTTCTTCAGAGTCTTATCTTCTCCAGATTGAGTAACTCCAACTCTCTTAATCTCTCTTTGTAGGAGAGGTGCTCCAGCCTGCTGGTCAACTTTGTGGCTCTCCTCTGGACTCTGTATGAGATGTTTCCATTTTTCTTAAGCTGGGCCTCCAGAGCTGGACACGGTACTTCTGGTGGGATCCCACAAGAGCAAGATCACCTCCCCCGACCTGCTGGCCATGCTGATTTTGATGTAGCCCAGAATCTATGTGACTTCCTGGGCTGCAAGTGCACACTGCCAGCTCATGTCCAGGATCTTGTCCACCAGCACCCTCACATCCTTCTCAGCAGGGCTGCTCTCCATCAATTCATCCCCAAGTCTGTACTTATAGCAGGGGTTGCCATGACCCAGGTGCAGGACCTTGCACTTGCCCTTGTTTAACTTCATGAGGTTTACAGAGGTCCGCCTCACAAGCCTGTCAAGGTCCCTCTGAATTTCATCCTTTCTCTCCAGCATGTTGACTATGTCATGTAGCTTGTTGTTGCCGAACTTGCTAAGGGTACACTCAATCCCACTGTCCATGTTGCTTACAAAGATGTTAAACAGCACTGGAAGAGTGCCATCTTTTCCTGGGCATGATGTGTTTTAAGATAACTGTCATCAATTTTATTTCGTTTTCTTTCACCAGCTGGTCTATTTGTCCTGTAAATATGCGTATATGCAATACCTTTGAAGGTTCCCACTCTTTCTGGGTGTTATAAACGTTAGCAGAATGAAACTAGTGCTAATAAAAATAATGTCATATTGTATGTTTCTGAAGTCTGAGTGTAATGTTAGGCAAATATTTTCATTACATCCCACTCAAAATATCTACCACATAACTCTTACTCATTTCTGTAAAAGCTGATAAATAAATTGGTTACTTTTGGTGTACTCTATGACTCAGTGATTTACCATTCAGGAAATAACACTGTGGGGTTTGAGAGCCTGACTTTTACCCTCCTTATGGTTTATTTCTATAAGAACATTTTGTAAACTTAGACTTACTGTCTCCTGCACTGAGCTGACAAGTAGATGTACCATTAAAACTTATAAACATTAATTCATGAAATATTTTCTTTTTCTCCCCCTTTCTTGGCATGTTAAATTAATACGTAGAACAAAAAAATGTTGCTATGAGCTACGCCTCAGCTTTCACTTGAGAAATATCTGATAAATTGACAAAAAGTGTGTTGCTTGATTTGTCATTCCCTATCTATAAAACTATTCTATTCAGCTGTTAAAAAGGGAAAGAATAATATGCAGAAAGGTGGTTATTGTGTAAAAAAGAAGGGGGAAAGAAGCCTAGTCCCTAGTTTGCATATATTAGCCTTAGTCCTTCCCTGTAAGTACATTATATTCATTACCTAGAACATATTATAAGTATTTTTTCCTCAGGTGGACCTTGTATTTCCAAAAACCATCAGCAGTTTCCTTGTTCCCAGACTTCATGCTCATTCAGCTGCTGGCATATCTGTAATTAGTCTCAAGAAGAGGGTTGGTTAGTACATACGGTGGTGGCTTTTCAAATTAAGGCTTTTTCTCCAAGAGTGAATTTCACATTTTGGTAGCAATCCACAAAGGATTAAACTTTTAGTTGACACAGCTGGATGGGATTTGAAGTTACTTAATCTATAAAAAACTGGTCTCTCAAACCTTTTGCCAGTTCACTTCCCCTGAATATTATTTCATAATTGACCTCAAACCTAATTTTTTTTCCACAAGTTTTCTATGTGGTACTTTTAATCAGAATTGTTGCTTTTTACTAGTTTTTGGCAGATATTCTGGCTCCACAGAAAAATAGTCTATTTTGATGTAGGATTTCCAAAGTATTCATGTACTCAGAATTGACCAAATGTGTCCAAATATGTTTCTCTCAAGTAATTAATCCTCTAGCTGTTTGCCTAAAGCCAACTCTTTTGTTATGCTGATAGTTTTATATCAAAATTAGCAATGAGAAGATTTTTCTTGGGAGGAAGAAATGAAGATTCAGCCCTGCAAAAAGAGTAATATTCTTTGTTGGGCAAAGGGGTGCTCCTTTGGTGTGTCAACAGCAATGTGATGGACCAAAAGTAGCACTGGTTTAGTCCATCACTCATGACTGAAGTGACTGTGACTCTCTAAGATACACACAAAGACAATGGTCATCTTGGAGAGGAAGTGTTCCCTGAATGCCCTTTTTGGGACTTTAAAAATCAGGAAAGCATCATAATGGGCACTAATGTGGTAAGTAGACAAGGACTTAAAATCTATGCAGTGAGTTTCAACACCTAAATGTTTTTTCAGTAGTGTACTCTTCCAAACTACCACCTTCTCTGGGGATTCACAATGACTTTAAATCTGATAATTCTCCAATTAGATTTCTGATTAACATGCATAGGATATGCTCCCATCTTACCTTCCACCCTTTGGTTTAGCTTTTAGAAAGCATGTGTTCCACTAAACCAGTCAGGGAAGGCAGTAATCCTAGTAGAGTGTGGACCACGAGCAGTTTCCACACATCGTACTGAAGCATAGATCCTAAATCTGAAGCAAGAGTTACCCACTAGAAAAAAGACAGCAACCTTCTTGTGACCATCTTGGCTTGAGTAAATGACAAAAGTGAATGTAAGAGGATGGTTAATTTGCTTGCCAGCATTACCTAGAGTGAAGTAGGTGTTAAAAGACAGACCAGCTGTGAAGAACAGGGAGATGACAAGAGGCTGTCATACAGTCATGGGGGTGAGACAGGACATAGAGGAAAGGCTGGGATAGGCAGATAAAACCAACCAGTGACTCGGGATTGGTCAGTCTGAAGATATGGAACAGGCAGCAGTGATCTTGGAGGCATGAAGTTGGTTAGGGGAAGCTGAAGCTACCTGGTGAGTGTGTCAGTAGGCTGCTGTCATATATGCCTTTTGGCCATGCAGAAACTCCCATAGCTTCAAGGAAGACAGCTGCACTAAGAGATAATGACTCAGTGACAGAACCGTGCAGCACCTGTGGGACTTCTGGTAGCTGCTGTATCAGCTTGATTTGTTTTCAGTTTACTTTATATTGTCTTCCATGAGAAAGATCTAGCTGAGAAGCAAGGAGGAAGGTTGCTTATTTCTAGGTGATGCTGCCTGACACATGCAGCACTGTCTGAAGTCTCCATCCCCTGGAAGAAACAGGGAAAGAAGAAAACCTGCAGATTGTGCACAAATCACCTGATACCTTAATTTTCTAAAAGTGATTAAATATGTTGATCCTAATAGGGGATGGTAGATACTGTCATCTTTCTGTACATGGTCAATGAAAACCAGTCAGCCCAAACCCTCCAGGATCCATGCTCCAGGGAATATCCAGGTATTTTCTGCAACAGCTTTCATGACATAGGCAGAGAAAGTATTTCTGAGACTATTTTTTTGAAGACTTTTTTTTTTTTCAATTCAAACAATGAATTGGACAGAAGCCTTGTGTGCCTTTGATGAAAGCTCCAGATGCTGGTTCATTGGCAGCTGCTCACAATCGCTGCAAGTTTTTTTATTATTTGCCGAACAAATTGGTTGTCCTTCAACATGTCTGCCTAAAAACCACCTGCCAGACAATTAGCTAATCGCTAGCCAATAATCTTTGGACAGTGTGTTGCAGGGTCTCTTACATTTCAGCTCATGTTTTGAGGCAGTACAAACTAAGGGAAAGCTGCTTCAAATGAAAAACCAGTTCAAAGCTGCTCTAGGTCACTGCCAGTTGCAGCGCAGGAAGGGCAGTGTAGACTTAGCCCATACTTATCCTATTTCACTCTAGCTAATTTATTAAATTATTTTTTTTCCATGGTGGACACTTGTTGCCATATTCTATTAGCTTTCTGTGAATGTTTACATTCCTAGTGGAGTCTTCTCACACTTGTAACATTAAGTAGTTGTTTTTCACATTCCTCTCTGATGAAGGACAATTGATTGACTTCTAGCCTGGCCAGTGTGATGGAGAGGTAGTAACCTTGTTCTCCAATCCCCGGTCATTGTTCAGAATTGATATAAATAAGGTAATCAAAATTAAGTGGTCTTCTTCTGTTCTAGACGACTTGAACATAAGTATCATTTCTCTTTGTGTCCTCTAGCGACAGACATTCAGTTGTGCCCCAAGGCAAAAGCTTCTCTTAATGATGGCCACTGAATAGCATGGAACAGCAGAGATGAAATGTCAGTAGTTCTTACCAGGATACCAGTTCAGGGTATGTGCTTGGTTTCTTACCATTCTTTTCCACAGTCTGCTAACTCATATGAGAGGTGCAAGAATGCTCTTCCATCACTGGGATTAGTTGCTCTGTTTCAGCTGCCACACCATGGAAATGTCTTTTTCAAGGACCAAAGAACCTGAAGTTGAAAAGAAAGTTTAGGCATTCTTTTCTCACTGAATTTCTTGCTAATGACGATAGAAACATGAACAAACTTGTTTTCAGTAATGTGATAAGAAAAAGCTAAACTAATGGATATGCAGTTATAGAAAAGAGGGGATGATTATTGTTGAGGGTTAAGTTTCCTGTAGAATTTTTCCCCCCCAAGTTGCTAGGAGACTAAATGCTGAGTGCTTAACCTGGACAAATAGAAGATGATCACTTAGTTTGGGGGAGGGAGAAAATCTCCCGGAGAGAGAGCTGAGGGTGGGGGTCACACGGCTCTCGTCTTCCGGGGAGCATGGATCGGGGACTGCTGGCTGCTGGAGTCCACGGTTAATGGAGGAGTCTGGTCCTGAGAATTCTACCATCTATTGGAGCACCCAGGAATTCGGAGTTTTCTTCGCTGTCCTGCTGGATTTTGGGTCAGCCCGGGTCCAGCCGCTGTGGCTTCTCCGGCACTGCCACCTCTGCCTGCCGAGGACACCCCCTGCCTGCCGAGGACAATCCACCGCGCCCGGCTTCCAGCCATCAGCACCGGAGCTTCCACCGTTTGCCCTCGGGGTTCTTGGTTCTGTTTTACTATTATTATAATTGCTGTTGGTTTTTTTGTCTGTCCTGTTATATTTACTAGTAAAGGACTGTTGTTCCTTTTCCCCATAGCTCTGACTAAAAAGTTTTTTTTTTTAATCTTCCAAATTATAATAACACGGAGGGAAGGATTTGAATTCCTCATTTCCTGGAGAGGCCTGCCTCTCCATAGCAGACACCCGTCTTTTCAAAACCAAGACAATTATAAATGAAGTATCTTTCATTTATATCTGAATATGTAGATCTAGTTTGATGAGTTAGCAAAATCTATTGCCTTCTCAACACAGTATTAGTTCTTGATAATGTTAAACGCATTTGATTTCTTTCACTGGGAAGAAAGCCAATCCTAATCACAGGCACTGTAAATACTGGTCTAATCCCTTTCTCTAATTTATTTTCCAGGTATTAATACAATAACAATATTTCTATGCATTTCTATTCCTTTCTATGCATTGCCAACACACGACAGAACAGTCCTCCAGGAGGTAGATTATTTTAGGTTCAAAAAAGGTTGCTGCAACCACTTTCCTAATCTCCTGATTCATTACAGGGACACCATGTGGGTTTAGAGAGCATGAGTTACTATTATTGCAGTCATTGTAGCCAGCAGAAAAAAAAAAGAAAAAAAGAAGAAGAATAGTAGAAAGAGGATAGAGGAAAAAGAATACAGAATCATCATAGTGAAAGGAAAATAAAATCAATTTTAAAAATCTGTTTTATCTAGTCATCATAGCTCCTTCACAGGTAATAGACTTGTATACTTTTATGGGAATTAAAGCAAAATATTAAATCACAAGGAAGAATGTCTTGCTTAAACATATTTAGAGGACTTCGTTAACTTTCAAAATTTTTATACTGTTAATAAGTGACCTTATTAACAGATCTGGGGGATAATTTGGAAAAGTTAAAGGAAAAACAAAAAGAAAGAAAATAGAGTTCATCTATTTGTTCAGGTCATCAGCACACAAAGTTGAAGTCACAGCAGTAATGTAAGCATCTTGTACAGATACATTCTTTAATGTAACACATGTTTAAACAAAAAAAGAGAGGGATGATCCCATCTATCTCACCCATCTTTCTTGCTCTCTGTATTCCCTTCTGGTGTCAGAATTCCATTTTAAAGCAACCTAATTACACATTTTACTGTTTTGTATAGTATATCAACCAGCTGTTAATATTTATCATCTACTAATGCAAGATCATGTTTAATCTATTGTTGTGTAATACAATTCCTTGACACCATCTTCAATGCACTGATTTATTCCTCTAACATAACTTAAATCTTCATGGTTCTTCTTTTAAATCATATTTTTACTTAATTTAATGTGATTGGTGTTAGAATTCTGCACTAGCATTTGTTAAAACTTTGGCCTTGCAAGCTAACAAAACATGAAAAATATAGTTTGTAAGGACTATATTGAAAAGACCTATATGCTTATGTACATATATAGTTAGTCTGGTACCTATAGAATACATTTATAAAAAGCAAAAATTAAACAGTACCGGTTTGAGTGATAATTCAACTGATGGTATAAGCATAACTTCTTTCACTAATTTCAGTTTTTCAGGTGAAATTTTTTTCACAGCTCAACAGAGTAAACATTGAGGGTGGTTTCTTTAGGTGACTCCTGTAATTGGGAATGCCAGCTGGAAAAAAAAAAAAAAAACAAACAACCAACTGATTAGTTTCTGACATATTTTAAGCATGGCACAGGGTTCAAAGACTGGTACAGGCAATGGGGTGAAGGGTGTATTTTTATTTAATAACACTGTCACAACCGGCTTCAGAATTCTGCAATAATTATGATAACTGGGATAAATAAACCAAATTATAAAAGCCACATGTACCTGCTCATGTTTCAGCAGTGCAATATATAGGTACAATGGGATATGACTAATCGTGGCCCCAGCCTTTGCTATGGCAAGTAATGTTCCCCCAACAATCAAGCTGCCCCACAACATGATTTAACAGGGAGATGGGATGGGTTTCTCTTCCACTGACACCTTCTTTACTATGAGACAGATAGTAGTAGCTAAATATTTTCTTGGTTTTAAACATACGCTTGTGTATCACAGTTATGTGAGTAAATACAGTATTGCCATTTCAGTGTGTACTAAAATAATTTATTTTTCAAAAACTTAATTTTGTCAGTTGTTTTATACTGACTGGGAGTACACATACTTGATTTCTTCTAATAATGAATGTGAAAAAAATTTTAAGCCTATTTCAGTTGACATTTCCAAAGAGGAAACAGGTTTTTTAAATATTACACATCCACAGTCTTATTATGTTGTCATAGGAATTTATTTCCATTTCAGATACAGTCTGATCCAAAATGCTAAAACCCAAGCAGTTCCCAGTATCACATTTGCTGTCCATATGAATACTTAAAGGGAGAACCTACTGAAGCTGCGATAAGTGATCTGATTCCCAAGAATGGCTGTATTTTGGGACTGTTTTATACTGGCTCCAAACAGTCAGGCACCGAGTCTAACAATAATATTACAGTAAAGTCACAATTAATGAAAAAAAGTACTATATGTACTGTCTCATTTAGTGAAAAGCAGTTATACACATATCAGCATAAGCTTGACTGAAAGCATAATATACACCATGATGGTATCTAGATGGATTTAACAATTGCAGAAATTGCATTTCAGGTCAAAGGTGAATTTACTGTGCACACATCCAGCATATAAATTGGAAGGTTTTACTGGCAGTATATGACAGTTGAAGCTAAACTGATAAATAATAATTTTCCAACATTTTCTTCCCTTCCAATAGATGATAACAACACTTTGTCTGAATTTAATGAACAGATGGAGATAGCATAGTGTGCTCTTTCTCTTTGGTTGCTTTTTTTCTGGCCATGTATTCTTACCTTGTTTTTCTTCTCTCACACCATTTTCTCCTTTTTCCTTTAGGTGGATGTTTTCATACTTCCTTTTACTCTATACTTCTGTAGTGGTTTCATGTTCACTGAATTCTGTTTACTAAATTTAGTGTAGTGGTCTTAGTGTTTACTCTTTTTTTCCTTCTGTGGAAGAGGATCAGGAGAAGCAGAGCAGACTCAAGCTTAAAAATAAACAAATAGTTTTATTAACACACTAAAAGAATGGAAAAGAAAAGAAAGTTGGAAAAAAAAAGAAACTTCAAAACACTCTTCCCTCTCTCTACGAACTGTTAACTTTCATACGAATAACATAGAGGGACACAACCTGTTATTTTCAGCCAGTTTCACCATTTAAACATAATCTTTCATCACTTTGGGAGAGGAGTCATTCTAGAGTCCTATGGAGACATTCGCCAGAAGACAAAAACAGTCTGGTGACTCCCAGTGTCACAAATCTGCAACTGGAATTTTTGCAAATTGTGCAGTCCCACCCATTAGCAGCTTTTCCCCTGGCTATGCCTCTCAGCGTATTTGGGGTATCTTTTTAAGAATAATTCTTCTAGTACAAAACAAGAATTCTCTTCTTCTATCTCTAAAATCATCTCTATCTCAAAAGAAACAGAGACCTCCTTTCACCCCAGGAACTGAGGGCTTCAAATCACTTTCTCTCTAAAATCATCTTCGTCTCAAAGGCTGAGACCTCCTTTTGCCCCAGGAGCGAGGTGCTTACTCTGTTTCAGATTCTTAATTAAATATCAATTATATCAATGCCCAACTTTTGACTAGAACCAGCATTCCCCCAAACAACATTAAGAAATTACAAGAAATAGTCAATTTCTCCATAGTTTATACCAGAGAAGTCTGGTTAAAAATGTCTACTCCTTCAATCTCTCCTTCTGATAATCTTTATCAGTTTTTTCACTCTTGCTCCACTGACTTCATGCTGCATCTTTTCTACATCCACTCTCTTTCTTCTCTCTCTCAGGGAAGGGTGAGGCTTTGAAAGCTTAATTTTGCCAGGAAAGGGTTAAATCTGCTTAAAATCTTTTTCTCTCTCACTGCAGCTCATAGTGTTAGATTTTCAAGCCTGTGCTGGTGGCGGGGGGGGGGGGGAGGTGCTGCAGAATTCACGCCGAAAGATCAGAGATCAGAGCACCTGGGCAGTCCAGAATCAAAAAAAAACCCCAAACAGGCAGGATTATAAATGCCTTTTCCCCCCACCCCTCAGTTTAAACTGGGGCGAGCCCTGGCCCAGCCAGGCCCGTAGCTGGTATCAGGGGCCCGGCCGGCCCCAGCTGGTGGCAGCAGATGAGGCCTGGAGTCATGGCCGGGCCAAGGCCGCTCCCAGGAGCCCAGGTCAGCCCAGCCCCGGCCGCCCGGCCAGGGCAGCAGGGCCCGGCTGACCCCTGGCTGCAGTACGATGTTACCTTTCTCTCTGGCCGAAAGGAAAAGGCCTGGCTTGAACAAAATCAAGATTTATATGGGTACCTCCCTGTTACCCTGGTTTTTCTAAGTTTTTTATAGCCTTTTGATTTTTTAAATAGAGTCAGATATTTGTAGTTATTGTACAATATTAAGAGCAGTTTTCTACCTTTTCCCACAGATGTAACATAAAAAAATCCTTTGTTTTTCATTCTCTGTCCTTTTTTTGCATATTTCTAACCTGAAAACAATTGTAACTAACAGTTAGTTTAGCCACTTGCCTGAAGGGTGAAAAACCCCAGAAGCCAATCTTCTGCTAGACCCACAAATGTATAAAAAGTAAGAAATAAAACAAAGAAGCTCTCTCTCCGCCTGTCTCGGTTTGAGCTGGATCGGAAGGACCTCTGCCCTGCGAAAATCTCTTGTCTGTGTGGGACTGCTTTGTGTGTCTTGGTGACACCTCCCAAAGGTGCATCCAGCATTCTCAGTGGTCAAGCAGATGTTGATATCTAAAATTAGCTTCTGATAGGTCCCTGTCTTTTCCAAAATAATTCCAAGGTCCTGACAGGGCAATATTCTATATTCCTCTTCAACTAAAAACCAAAGTGTTTTCACCCATGACAACATCAACCCCTCGACTTTGGGAAATACACACACAAAACCTATTATCAAAGTTACATACCATATACAACTCTTATCTACTTAAAACAATAAAACTACTCCACCCCCAGATATTTTACCATAATTCTACTTAATTTATTGCAATACTTGCTTTGCTTTTAGATTCTCCTACCCTGTAGTGGTGTGGGATTTGTTTTGGTTTTATTGTATGTGCTGTTAATTTATTGAATGGTTCCTCCTATATACCCCTGTTTGTCCTCCCCAATGGTCTTTCCCTGTTTTTCTCCCCTCCAATAGTTATGTGTCAATTCCACACTCCCCCCTCCTCTGGAGTCTGCCTGTCTTCTTGGGGCCTTCCCCTGGAGCTAGAAAGTTCTTCCAAGGGCTTCGAGTGATAGGTCAGATCCAGAGCGGGTCCCTCCCCATCAGTTATGTATGTCCGTAGGCTCCAAGTCTCAACATTATGTTCAGTGATTCATTGACCCACTCCACAGCAGTATGAACAGAGTAATTTCTTTCTTTTTTTTTCTTTTTTTTTCTTTTTTTTTTCTTTCTTTTTCTTTCTTTTTCTTTTCCTTCCTTTTCCTTCCTTTTCCTTCCTTTTCCTTCCTTCCTTTTCCTTCCTTCCTTCCTTCCTTCCTTCCTTCCTTCCTTCCTTCCTTCCTTCCTTCCTTCCTTCCTTCCTTCCTTCCTTCCTTCCTTCCTTCCTTCCTTCCTTCCTTCCTTCCTTCCTTCCTTCCTTCCTTCCTTCCTTCCTTCCTTCCTTCCTTCCTTCCTTCCTCCTTCCTTCCTTCCTTCCTTCCTTCCTTCCTTCCTTCCTTCCTTCCTTCCTTCCTTCCTTCCTTCCTTCCTTCCTTCCTTCCTTCCTTCCTTCCTTCCTTCCTTCCTTCCTTCCTTCCTTCCTTCCTCAGCTTCAGTTGTTTCAGGTAAAGCATTTTCAGTTTTTTGAGAATGAGTAGCCATTACAGTGGAACAAATTCTCTGAAAAAAACCACACAAACAACAAAACTATGTAAAAAGTTTTAAAACGCTACTTAATGTCTAACTTGGAAATGTCATTTGAAAGACTAAGAAGTATGTCCTTACCAACTCTACAAGTACACATCTATTTGCCCCACTTATCTTTTGTCATCTAGTACCTTCTTAGTAGCCTCTTATACTTCCGTAATTGCAGACATTATTCAATTTTTTTTTAACCTAAATTATAACTACATAGGAAAAAACTCCCTGACAGATCTGCTTTATATATACATATGATGATATCAGAATAGAATGGAGTTATTTTAAGGACCATACAGTCATTATTGCATACAGTCTTTTATTGCAGATGTTGGTAGCCTGTTGTACCATGATTTATCAGCATTCATGTTTAAGGACATCTCTCATGGTCAGCTACTTTTGTCTTAGATAATTTAAACCTGTCTTTCGGTAAAGATGAAGAGTAAATGATATTAAGAACATTCACTTTAGGAAGACATCATTTACAAATTCACAGAGTTGCCTACATTAACAGTATTAGCTTTACATCCAGTGAATATCTATGAAGTTAAATGTAATTCAAGAATGAAGTGAACCAGAGTTTAACTTAGGGAAATTAGAAATAATTACTTCACAATAGCTAGAGCTGCAAAGACTTAACTTGAATATTTCAGGCTGGGGAAGAGACAAGTCATCAATTTTGCATTGCAGGCGCTATATGGATATATTTGACTTTACTATTACCCACAACAACCTATCATCTCAGTGTAAAAGAAGAGCCATCAGCTATAGTTTCACCTGTACTATATTTTCTGAAAGAGTGTCACACAAAGAGAAATATAAGGATCTGAAAATTAAAGAAAAAGATAAAAGTGAACTTAAAAGGTTAGTATGGGATGTAAGGAGGACCTACACAATCATTAAGACAGAAAAAAAGTATACAAAGATCTTTTATCAGATCCCACTCATAAAATATTGTCTAATTAATGGAAAATAAAGTTTTCATAGTTGCTGCCACTGTCTAACTTTTCTTGACACCTTTTTTTCCCCCAAGTTACAATACTCAGTTGTTGAGTCACAGGGATTTATTTCTTGTCATAAAAATGGAAAATAAAATGTTTATTGGGATGTGAGAAAAACAGTACCTCTCCCTGATACTGTCCTAGTAAATTAAACAAAAGAGAAAGAAGCGCTCATACCTTCTTATATTTTTTTTAATTGTACAGTATATTTCCACTTCTAATTGGCTGACCAACTCCATCAAGAACTTTTCTTCCAACTAATTTGCATACTTACTGGAGCTTTTGCACATTTAGACAAGTAGTTAGCTTTAAATGAACGAGAAAGTACTTCATTAAAAGTCAATTTCCAGACAAAGAGGTTTTTATTCCGTGAAATATGCTTCAATCAAATCCACCACTGAACAATTCCATTATGGATCCCTTCCAACTCAGCATATTCTATAATTTATACGTTCCAGCAAGCTTTGAACTCTGTGAGAGAGTTGGAAACCAAGCCTTCTAGTAGGCAGAGTTCTTTCTTCTTTCAATGTGGTCTCCAATGGGCCTGATGAACTATCATAATCCAATATATTATCTGTAGTTAATAACCACCAATGTTGGTTTAGAAAAAGGATTAACCTCAGTTGCTACCTGAGGTTTACTGCATACCTCCTTCCTAGTTTCATTATTTTGTCTGGTATCAGCGAGTCACCAAACCATGATTTACCAAATGGGAAAACTAGGAAACACTAACAGCTATAAAGAAAAGGATCATGCCAACCAGTAAGGAAAGGTTCTACCAGTTCTAGTTCCTTCCACTAGTGATGGTAAAACACTTGGAGAGGGGAAACAGCCTAAGACAGAATCAAATATTTCAATTCCGCATCCACTCTCGCATCAAAGAACATACGTGAATTCATTTTTTTCATGAGCAGCTTACTATTGTAGTATTGGCAATTCCAGTATTGACACTAATTGAGGTTTCATTAGGACTACTGTCAACAATATTTTGCTACGTGGGAACAGATAAAATTGGTCTGATTCTTGGTTCTTCCTGTAAGGCCCATATGCTGTTCATGAGCAGCTGCAGAGCCAACAGCACCCAGTCTCTTCTCGCTGCTGGCCCCAGAGTTGTCACTGCTGAGCAGTTTTGTTAGGGATGTCCGTTATGGACTGATTTGGTTTTTTGGGTCCAGACAAACAGCCAGCAGAGAAGAAGAAGCCCAGCTGCTGCAGACACATACTTGGGATGGCATCCAAGTGCCAGTGGCCACAAACACAGAACAACTGCAGTCCTTGCCTGGCCCTGAGGGGAACCATGGAATTGTCACCACAGAGCCGTAGAGTTCCTCACTGACCCTCTCGCCTGAGGGCAATGGCTGGCAGGGGTCATGGGCACAGCGGGACACAGGGCCGAGAGAGGCTGCTCCGGCCCCCTCCAGGTGCTTACACTGCTTGCACTGACAGCTCCCAGTAGAGACCCCATGGCTCTGCGGGTAAGCGGCGTTCAGGGCTTCCTCCACCCCCTCTGGCGTTTGGTGACCTAGGCAGTACTCGGCCTTGTTCCACCACAGCTGCCCCCGCTACTCGCCCGCCTCCATCGTGGGGCCGCTGCTGCACACTGGAGCCAACAAGTGCCCACTCCTTCTCCCTTGCTCCCCGCCAGCTTCGGGGTGGGAGAGCAGCGCTCTGCCGGTCCTCACATTCCTGGGGCTATGCTCCCTCTGACCTGCCCAGGAACATCCTGGGCTGGGAGCCGTGGTTGCTTTGGTTTGGCCCGGCTCGGTTCCTCAGTGCCACACTGGGCTTGCATGTCCCTCAGAGCCTGGTCATGGCCTTCCAAGTCAAGACAGCCTGAGCAGGTGCTACTTGGTTTTAAAGGTGTCCACACAGCAAAAATGTGGACAACCAGGATCTCCTGGGGTCAGTTCTGGCTCAGTGCAGGCTTCTCCTTGGGCCACCTCTTGGTATTTGTTCCTTAGTCCTTTAGATAGCTTTCAGTCTTCCTCGTCATCCGACTGGGAAAGCTCAAGCTCGGCAGCCAAGCTCCCTTCTCGCTGTATTTCTGTGGCAGTACTGACCCCCTTTCTGCCATTTCCTGCTGCTCACTGAGGGTGTGTACTCTGAGGGAGCTTGGGGAGGGGCTGGGAGGGGGCCAGCAAGTGCTGTGCAGGATAAATATCTGAGTCTCTTCCCTTCATGTTGGAGCTGCTGCTTTTAGTAGTGCAGCCATGCTCTGCTCCAGGTCCCTCTGTTCCTCTGGCTGGTGGCCAGATGCCTCGATCTCCAGCACAGCCTTGCTCATGTTACTATTCCACACTAAGTCCAGCAGAGCCTGGCTGCAGCCTGGGAGGCTGTGTGAGGCAGGGACTGGACTCTGTCCCTGCCAATGGCACCTTCTCACTGAGGGCAGGAGAATCTGGTGCCTTTTCCACCTCAGGAGCCAGAGGCTGGACCTCCTCCTCAGCAGGTCCAGCTGGGGCAGCAGCTGCCGCCAGCTTGGCCTCTGTGAGACTCCCCGGGGTAGGAGAAGTGCCATTGATACAGCTCCTGGATTGTCACATTTTCTTCCCAGAGGTGCAGCTCTTGCTGTGTGCCATCCCCCCACTGGACTCCCACACCTACCTCACACTGGTGCAATTCTTGGTGTCTCGTGGCTCCGCATGGAGAAACTTCTGCTACTTCTTGCCAGCTCTCAGACTGTCACTTCCCACAGGCAAGGCTCTGGGCTGCTGACATCTGCCCATTGCGAAAGCACTCGGTTCATGTTGTATTCTCACTCTTCATCTATGGTGACAAAGGCCTCCTCCCCCTCAGTCTCCTACAGTGACAGGACTGAGCGGCCACCTGCCCCTACCCACAGCCCTCTAAGGGCCTGGTCTTCCAGCCAGCAGGGCAAGGGGTTGGGTGGCTAAGAGTTTGGGTTCGTCTTGTCCTTCTCTGTCATCATCTAGTGCAGAGGGGTCCTGGGAGCTGCTTCCTGTTGAGAGAGTGGCTCTCCTGGGACTGGGAACCCCAGCGCTCCTCACCCCTCATACCCCCCCTGCAGGGTGTGGCTCTGACATGTCACAAGGGTCTGTGGGCACCACAATGTCCTGCATCACCGAGGGCCCTGACAGAATGCTCCTGTGTCACTAAGGGCCATACCTACCCCTTCAACAGCCAATTCCACTGGAAGCATGGAGCAGCCCCCAGACCTGTTGGCTTCTAGCCCCTTGTTATGACTGAGTTGTTAAAATTATCAGAAATGCCTCTGCCTGAATTACGGTGCAAATGAGGCCATATGCCAAAGTCCATAGTATGGGTTTTATTTAACAGTAAATGAGACCAAGAAAGAGAGAAAAAGAGAGAGAGAGAGAGAGAAAAGAAAGAAAGAAAGAAAGGAGAGAAAAGAAAGAAAGAAAGAAAGGAGAGAAAAGAAATAAAGAAAAGAAGAAGAAAGAAAGAAAGAAAGAAAGAAAGAAAGAAAGAAAGAAAGAAAGAAAGAAAGAAAGAAAGAAAGAAAGAGAAGGGGTGGGGAGACAGAATGTGAGTGACCAAGCCAGATTAAGTAGAAAACCTCACTGCTCTGTGGATCCCAGTGATGTCCCCTTGATGCTCTCCATCAGGTCTTCTCGGTGATGTTATAATTCTTATTCTTATTTTTATTCTTAATCTTCTTTGTATTCTTATTCATTTTCTTATTCTTGTTTCTAATATTTACTTCTACAATATCTTCTTTTGCATAATTTTATTCTCATTGTTATTCTGATTGTGATATTCTTATTCTTTTATTCTTATTCATTTAATGCCCCCCCACCCTCCCAATCACAGACACGCTTTTTTGAGTGAGTAGTTTACTTGTTTTCTTTAAAGGGGGATTGGGAGGTAGAGACTGTTTTTTGAAGAGAACTGGACATGTTCAAAGGAGAAGCAGTCTTAAACAGAAACAAACTTGCCTTTGGGAAGTATGTTGGTAAGTGAACAAACAGCTAACCGCTGTCTTACCTGCAACATGCCTAAGGGGACATGTGAAAGCGAAAGCATGCATAACCCATGAGGGAGCACAGAGATACAAAATTGAAATATTTATCTGATTGTTCTAAGTATATTCATTTTGTTCTTGTTCTTTTCTGTTACATCCAAGCACTTTCTGTGATTTGTTTCTTCTGAATCCCATTTCATGTTTTTTGCATTGTGCAAATAGCCAGCAGCACATTTGTAGAAGGGGCCATAAGGTTTAATTTTTTTTGTTGTTAAGGAATCTCCAATGAAGACTTTTCCAAGGCTTCAGTAATACTCTATATCTACTGGGGTGAAAAAAGAGATGTAGTGGGGAAGCCTGAAATAACATTAATTGACTTTAACTTTAAAAGTTGGCTGAGTTTTTGAAGACAGTTCTCTATAACAGCAAATTTAACCACTGATATTTTGTTGTAGTGGTGTGAGAGTGGTTTTATTAAGTTATTTTTGTAAGTTTTTTAAATTATTTTTGTAATGGTTTAGTTCACTGTACCCCCCTGTGTTTTGTAATAGTTTTCCCCCTTGTGAGTTAGGTATTTAACCAGACGTTTTCTGTCAGTCATTCCTTCCCTGCACCTGTCCCTGTCAGTTCCCCTCCTCTCCTCGTGGTCGCCCTGTCTGTCACTTCAAGACCCTTCCCTGGATTCTGGAAAGATCCAGAAGAGGTGTCGAGTGATAGGCTGGTGCCTGGGGAATCCCCTCCTACCCTCCTGTGATTTGTTAATGGTTCAGAAGTTGACACCCCTGTTACCACCCCTGTATTCCCTGATTGGCTGGCCCATTGTCAGCCCTCCCCCATTTATAAGTGGCTGTCAAGCTTTGATCTCTGCTCTCTCTGGGCAGCAGCGGTCTGAGGTGGAGTTCCTTGCCGGACTCCCCTTAATAAACTACCTTCTACCCTGCCTAAAGAGAGACGACTCTTTTTCTGTCGCCGCAGTCACAACTCCATCAGGTCTACTCGCTGGTGTGGAGAACCAAGAGCCCACCGGGAGGAGGTTACTCACCCTGCCTGTAACCCCGACCGATCCTCGTAGTAGCAGTGCAGAACTGAGCTAGCCTGCACGCCCGCCAGGCATGAGAGGACACTGCTATATTTTGTATCAGGTAAAGACGTAAAAATTCTCATTTGAAATAAATGGATAATTCCACTCATTGTGGCTCCATAATCTGCCTTGCCAATGGATACCATTGACCAGATATTTAATATGCTGGCATTATTGAGCATTCCTTCTGCTATATAAACTTATGCTGGATTACACTTAATTACATTAATCAGTGTAGTTCTATTATCATCTCACTTAATGACAAAATCTTGACTTATCTGCTTGAAAAATTGCTGGCTGTGATCAGGCACCTGACAGCTTTTGAAGAATGATCTTTAACATGAAGCTAAAGAGGATGTTTGCTCTTATTTATGCTTGGGTGAAGTTCAGCTCATGAACACATGCTCTCAGATTTTTTTCTGAGAAGAAAATTTGTGTTAGACACAAACACTCTAGCAATGTTTTCTGATACTGTAGGGTTTGCAGTTGTTATGAGTCTAAATCTAGTATTAGAAAATAATTCCAATACCACATATGGCTATTTTAGTCATCAGCTTTTCTCATTTTAAGTTGAAGATGTCACCATCTTCTGATGGCCAGACCTGGAATATTAAGCAGCTATAAGCTACTAGACAGATACTACAAAGAATAACTTAAAACATTTTGATTATTTTGGAATGTAATATTAGATCTCAAATTATGTTTGGATTAGGTTCATTTCTCCCTTCATAAGTGTCACTTTTTAATACAGCCTTTCCTTTTCCAGAGATCCCTACAGCAGGCTGACTACTTTCTTCTGCCTGTAGGCCTGTAACAAAAAACTTTTGTCTCCCCTTCTGATGAATTGCAGCTCCACATGCTAGCAGTATCACCTGTTAACACCAGAAAGAGTTCTACCACTTTCCCTTGTGAATAGCCAGTTCCTGCTTCCTTAGCCCCAGGGGTGGAAGGATGAGGGAAACGGGTGTCATGAATGTGGGCTGCTGTCTCTCCAAAATCCATGTTTCATTAAGACAGGGAATTTAAACTCTTCCTTTTTGCTTTGAAAAGCATTCCATTTGCCCTAAGTTACACTAACAACAGCACTGCATTATGTGTGGCTATATGAGCAGAAAACCTAGAGTGTCCTGAGGCCTCTGTTGTGATGTGTTTTCTTTCTAATGGTTTGTTCCGTTGTCCCCCTGTGTTGATGGTTTGTTCCTAGTTTGTACCCTCCTACCCTGTTATCAATCATACCTTAACCCTGCCCTTTTTCTAGAATGTACTCTGCTTGTCACCTTACCCGGCTCTCAATCCTCCCTTATGCTGGCCCCCTGTTTGGACCTCACCTTTGGAAATCCCCGAATCCTCGATGCCCCATTGGTCTATGTGACCTGTTCTCCTCCCCTTGTTTCCCTCATTGGCTCAAGTTGTGTAAACCCTCCTTGTGCTCCTCTCCAGTTCTACCCCTATTAGTTGAATATCTGTACCCTCCCCTTGAATCTCCCCTGTTTATAAGTTTGTGCACACTCCAATTTTGGGTCTTCAATGCCTGGCCCCTTTGGAGAATAAATCCTTCCCTGGAAATCATACTGAAGATCTCCCTCTCCTCCTTTGCCTCTGTGCCTTTTAATAGCACAAGTGCTGCAGAGCAATAGCTCTAAGACAAACCCCAGGTCAACCTGCTCTCAAGGTGCGTCCCACTCCAGGTTTGGTACATGGGAAGAGCTGGCCAGCTCCAGCACTGCGTCAGGGCTCCTGTTCCAGATTTTGTCCACTCTTTGCCCAGTAAGAAGAGGAACAAGTCATATATCCTCAAGATACACAGATACCTTTGCATACTCACATGGTTACTGGCAGTGAGTGTCATTTAGGCTTTTCATTCTAGACTGATGCAGTAACAAAATCACATTTCTGCATTTTCAATAACTTCGCAAAACACCACATCATTTTGCGGTTACAGTATCTTTTTTTTTTTTTTCCCCCCAAAAAAATTCAATCAGTTCAGGAGATGTAGATATTTTGTGATTTTTATTTTAATCCATGATTTCAGCACTTTAGTTAGAGTACATCAGTATTAAGTATATCAGACAGTAACACAAAGTGTTGGCTTACAAAATTTATATATAAACAATATTATATTTCTATTTTTTTCCTCAATTTTGGGATTAAAACTTAAAGTATTGAAGGTTTTCTTCGATATATGATTGACTTTTTTTCTAGTAGGGAGTTAAGAAAAGCTATTTCAATTTTTCTTTACTTCCTCGCCCTATTTCAATTTCAACCATAGTTCTTTTCTTCCTGTTTCTATCTGTAAAGGAAAAAAAAAGAAAGTTTGAGGTGTCCTTTTTATTGCATTATAACAAAATATTAAGTACAGTGTCCTGTGTTTTGTTTGATTCCTCATTTTATCTTGATAAAATAATCTTTGTTACATTTCAACACAACATTTTGATAAAAAATAGTATTTGCTTTAAGAATAACCACACATAGTTTTTGTTATTATCACCTCATGAAAAGGCTAATTCTCTGCAATTTTAGGACTGTTCTCAGCAAGAGACTGATATATCACAAAGAATGATCTCCTGGTGAGAGGAAGCAAAAGATAGATTTCTCTCAGCAAAATGCAAATTAATTTCACAAGGTTTTGCTCAGCACAGCAAAGGGAACCATAGCAACATAAGCAAGCATATACATTCAAAAGCTGTTGTTGACCAATACAACTGAGACAAAAATTAAAGGGCAAAATCAATAACGTTCAAAGTTTGCAAGCAAAGATATGATCATCATTCAAATTTTGCATTTGGATCCAGAGCTCATACAAAATCAGGTATAAAGGTCACAGATAAGTAAATTTGAAACAGCTGGGTTTCATTTCTACTGATATAACAAATTTTAATAACTGAAAGGGTTTCTTGTGAAATGCAAGTCTTTGTGCAATGTGTAGCATGTTTGGTGGTAACTTCCCCAGTTCCTGGGGATTCAGTGAATTAGAGAGATAGCCTACTGTGCTGGTTGCTACTGCATATATTACGCTGTTTAACAATCCTGATCTTTTTCTGTAGATAGCTTGTCATGACACCAGCATCAAATGCTGTTTTATTTCCCCTGCAGATCAGACACAATTTTGCTTGGAGAGTCAAAGTCTTCTTGGGAATAAAAACAGAAAAATTCAGACTAGATTCAATCCATAAAGAAATGATAGGAAAGAAGATTATTAATGGCAGCCACTGTAGCTTCCTGTGTGGGAAAAGAACAACAACTACAAAACAACCCCAGAAGCTAAAAAATTCCCCCAGAGTATATCTGTTTTACAATACATAACATCAATTTGAATTTAGATAATGACTTTCGCTGATAAAGGCTCTGTAAAACACAAAGCCTTTGAGTAAGCAGTTTGATTTGTACATTATGACCTTCAGATTGAAATCTGGCATTTATGTTCAAGATAATTAGATGAGAGCTGATCTGAAGCTCTCAAAACTTTTCATTAATAAGAGATAAGAGGTGAATGGAGTACCTAGTGCGGTACTTTCCATTGAAGATTTTCAAGTAGTTTTTAGTGCAGCATGACTCAGTATGCTCATCAAGTAATCAAGAACCAGATTTAAAAAAAATAAAATGATACCAGTGTACACATTAGGCAAAGAATCTAGTGTTGGGGTTGAAGAAAACGTTGAGTTAAGGCCATGGGAGAAATCCTCCTGGTTAGGGTGAGAGAAATTTCACCCTCAAGGTCCCATGGGACTTCTCTATGTTAATTAGACTAGAAAGTTCTCTGTTCTTTGTTCAATGATTGGTTTCTTTTTGCTGCATTGTTACAAATATTTGTCATAGTCTTCCCCCATTGGATTCTGTCCCTCAAGCTCCACCCTAACTCTACTTTATATAAATACTGTATCCACCCTGGACCCTGCCCTTTGGTGCATTCTCATATCTGGTGCGTGGCCTTTTGCAGTTTGTTATTTTGCCTATTAAACCAGTTCTGTTTTGGATTGCATTGGAGTGTGCCCGTCTTCTTACCGGTCACTGCGGGCTCTCAACCAACATCTCTGAGCATCGCAGCCTTTCGGGGTTTGCGACAGTCTAGTGTTATCCTTATTTACAGAGGGAGAGAATTAGCAAATACATGGCTTTACTTCTGTAAATGGCTTTTTTACCTATAGAAAGAACACACTGAATCCCATGGCTATCCACATTTTTAGAAGGACTGTGAAAATTTGCACATAAGAGAAGATTTAAGACTAGAAGTGATGAATGATCAGTAAAGCATGGCTTTCTTCCAAAGAATTGAAGAGTTCACTTTTTAAAAGTATATTTAAGTAAGTGTATATATATATATAAGTATATATAAGTATATTTAAGTAAGAGAGGCAATGTGATTCAGTTGTAAAAGTAGGTTCAGAAAGAGAAAATGGTAGGTATTGTAGGATTTTTCCAGCTCACTTGAAAAAAAAGTAATGAAAGTAAATGTTCTGGACTTATAGCTGTATAATTTAGATGAGAAAAATTAAGTACATTTTTACAAAAGCCATAATTACTCAATTATCCAAACCACCAAGATAAGATGTAAATATTAACAAGAACAGTATTTTTATTATCACACTTATTCTTGAGATCTTCAAATGAAGTTTGAATTATTTCTGGGAGTACATGTTGGCTGAATTCAAATTACTGAAGTTAATATGAAAATAACTGTGAGAAATTCAAGATACACTATAAGTTAAAGAACTGACTAGTTCTTCCTAGCTTTAAGGTTTTTCATCATCATTTTGAAATCTACCTTTTAAAGCTAGTGAACTGTGTATTCAGTAGCAATACATGGAACAGACCTATTGGATGTGTGTGTGTGGGTAAATTAGTAATTGTGAAAAGGGAGAATAGGTTTCTGTACATCTCCTGCAATACTTTCATCTCTCCTTTCCACTCTTCCTCCAAAAACTCTCACAGTAATTTCCTAACAGTCAGCTTACACTGAGCATGATTTTTCTTAGAAAGATAAGGAAGGCTGATGGAGGTAATACTTAGCAAAATGGTTTTATGTCTGAATTACCAATAGCATTTGCCAGTTCAGCTGATCAATTCATAAAGCCTGTTGAAGGAGATGGGGCAAGGCTGCTTCCATATACAAATATGTATGTAAATATCCTTCAGCTATATAATCTGGAGAGCAGTAATATACCCCATGAATTTCTGCTCCAAAATGCAAAGTCTGAACAGTTGGACAGTTGAACAGTTGAACAGTTGAACAGCACTGTAGCTGACATTAGGACTTTGCTTATAGCACTGGAATTATGGCTGTGGCTTGCTGAGCAAAATATTTGCAATGCAGAGCTAGATTATATTCCCTCATGCTTTTAAATCAGCCATGGAGAGTATTTTAATTTTTTTTTTTTATTTATTTTTTTATTTTTTAAGCACAGTTGCAGTATTCTAAGGTTCTGATTTTCAAAGCTGGGATTAGAAAACTGTCCTGGTCAAGCAAATACTTATTCATGCAGAAGGTTACCTAATTTTTTTTTAAGTTACTGAAGGCTTTGTACAAATAGAAGGGAACTAATTTTGTAATGGGCGAATCTGAGCAGACTGGGAGCAGCAAGGGATACCTGGAATGTTTGTGCAGTTGTGATGAAACCTACTGATTAATTTAATGTTTTCAGAAGCAGCAAATACCATGGATTATTAATGCTCTGGATGTCTGAAAGCATGCTTGCGGTACAAATGGGGACCAAGGCAGGGAGTCCCTAATTTATCATTGGACACAAGCTCACAGGGTGTAGCAGCACTGGCTGGAAAGTGCGGAAGGTTGCATCCACAGCAGGAGGTGCTGTCTGGAGGCAGGGCATGTTAATTCAGAGGCAATCTTGTGTGGACACAGCTTCCAGGCTGTCAGCCTTGGTGGGTCGAGTAATGGTAGCAGTAGTCTGAGGGGTCTACTGGCATGAAACTCGTCTAGGAAGAGTTACCCCAGCAGTGAACTATATTGAAGCATTAATTTCAGCAATGCACCACTTGCAATCTTGATAATTTTGCTGAAACATCCCTTCTAAATGCCCATGCATGTAAAATTGATCATTTATGATGCAGCTTTTGCATGAGAACACCTTATTATCTCATTCTGTGTTAGGTGTTTTCTTTCTAGATCAGTACCAACAGTATTTTTTTCCAAGCTAATTTTCCTGCTTACCTTATTTTTCTTCCCTGTTTACCCATAACAGAGCTATTTCCAAGCTGTTTGAAGTCAGCAGAAACACTAGTAGAGACTTCAAAGGAATCCGAATGTGCTTTCAAGAACAGATCAGAATGTGTCTTCTGTGCTGGAGGATCAATTAACCCAGGGAATGTGAAGTGCAAGCAGAGACAGCACCAGGCTCTGTCTCTTCCCACAGAAAAGCATAATTCTTCTGAGCAGAGAAGATCATTTGTGCAGATTACCTGTAATGTTTGAGAAGGTGTGTTTAGGGTGGCATTGAGCAGTCTAAGAAGATGGAAACCATTTTAATTTGTGACTGGTGACAAGGCAAGTTTATAGAATTAAAAAGTTTGCTGGTGGAAATAGCTATACATCTTGATTCTAACACATCTTGGCTCTGAAAATGTATCCTGAATTAAATCTGATTTCAGTGAATCTGCTAGTTAATGTTTCTGTTCAGTCCCATGCTTCCCCCCATAAAGCCTGATTGATTTTCAAGCAGACATAATGCATTTCTCTTTACCACTGACCCATTTCATAAGCCAGCTTGACTTAATTGTGATGTCTTAAACAACATGAAATTTTTACTAAGCTGAGGCTGTAATTGCCTTGTCTGGAATGGCAGTAATTATTGCCAAACAAGTTTTTTTTTTTATTTTTAAATTACTGTACCAAGAATGATGGCCACTTATATCCATGTGCTTTATGATTTCCTAGTGTACCCAGATATATCAGCTGTTTTTTTCTTGTGCAAGGGAAAATGCTTTCAGTCTGCTTTGCAAAACACATCTAAACTAATCCTCCCTGCAAGGCTAAAATTCATGAACTTAGTGGCTTTGGTTGATTGTCAACAAAATCAACTAAATATATCTGCAATTTTCTGTGTTTATTGTTCTATCAATTATAACTGATATAATTGGCTTTGTGATTTTTGCATTGCAACTGGCTTATCACTCGCCATTTATCCTGTCCTATGCAATAGAATACATTTACTGCTTAGATTTACAAATGGTTTATAAAGCAAGATCCCATTAAATCTGTGTGCATACTGGTTTCTACTTTAATTCTTATCATGCCTTTTTTTCATGATAAACAAGCACAGACACTGCTCAGGGAATGATTTTCCAATTACAGATACCTGAAGATATATATATATATATTTTAAATTCATTTGGGAGAAAATTCTCTCTTTAAAGCATGAATAGGAACTTATACTGAAAAGATAACTTAGGCAAAGTTAGTGATTATTTATGTTGTGAACAGAATTATGATCTAAATTATACATACAGAAGCCCAACAATTTACTTGAGCAATTAGCCTGAGGCTAATGTGCTTCCTTGACTGGTGATGTGACTCCGTGAGCTCTGTGTTTTAAATAATATTATCCATATAATTAATATAGATTGAGGAGATGTTCAGAATTATAATGAATATGGTAACTCTTCAGCTAAACAGATAATTATATCAGGAGGAAAGAATTAGCCAAATTGTGTTGGGTTTTGACAGACAGTAACATTGGGTAGCTATATTTGGCTTCATTTGTCCCCAGCTGATACAGGCGACCCAGTCTCCAGAGACAAACGGATGTACATGGTTCACTCTGTCACCTGGTTCACTATCTTCTTGTCTGTGATGTTCTTCTTAGGGCATCAAGCTGCTGCTGCTAGAAACTTGGCACAGAGACTCATGGGCAAAGCATGTAGGCATTTATCTGAGCACACAGCAAAGATTTGGGATATTGAAATATTTTTAGAAGTTCCTCCACAGCCACCCCCTTTATTTTGTGTGCGTTTTAATTAATCAAAGTTCTCTGAAGCCACAGCATTAAGGTTCAGAGGAAAGTTGTGGTTTTTTGGATTCAGGTACTAGAGTTTCAGCCTCTTGGAAACAGTTAAAATTGCTCCAAGTGTTCTTAATTTTGAAACATTTTGATGCCAATAATCTGCCTACTGTCTCTTACTTCGGTCTTGGCTGTTTTAAATTTCACTGCACACTGGTTTAGTATGTGCTTATGTGCCAAGTCACTAATTACTAGTGATAATGTTAATAAAAGCTACCTAAAACCAGGCCAAAAATGTTCTACCTTTGGCAAAGAAAATACACATACATATTATAAAACTATAAAGGTTATCCCAACACTATAAAACCCCCAGAAGTAGAAATTTTTTAACAGAGGCAAGTCTTTCTGAAGAAAAGTCTTTGTTCCAAGTTTCAAAGATGCTCAAATCAAAATAAAGGTCAAGATTTCAAATGTCATAAATGCAGAACATATGTGTGTGTATATATGAGTGTCTCTCTCTCTCTGTGTATTAGATTATACTAGATTGTAGCATATTATTTCTTTTTGATATGTTATGTATCAAAAATAAAAAAATATGCTATATCAAAAATAAAATCAAATTATATGCATATGTGTACAGACATGCATGTTTTATGTTATATGTGGCCTTTAGGTATCAAATATACACATAATATATAAATATATGTATATAACCATATATAATATTAGGAACAAAGCATGGATATTTTTACACTGCCTTTTTATTGACTGCTTTCTTCTTAATTCTGTCTTTTCCTATCTTTACTCAGAATCACATATGAAAATACTGTTTCTACAAAACTTATAAATTCTATTATATTGTTGCAGACACTACATGACCTCTTCGATTCTTGTGTGTATCAAAGAATGTATTTATTGAGGGGTGCAAACACAATATGCTTGGGAAAAAAGAAGTGTCCCTTTTACTCAAGTCTTCTCCTGTTTCTACTTTCACAGCTTGTTTGGTAAATTAAAGGATAACTTTCATGATGCTAATTTTACTGTATGCATTTTCCTGTAAGCCTTAGTGAGGACTGACATCTTTCCCTGTGGTGTGAGATAAAGTATCTTACAAAATCTTCACTCCAGAAAGCTGTGGGTTTGGTGGATTCATAGCACTCATTTTCAGTAGTGCCTAATCAGAAAGTATAGAGACAGTAGGACTGAAAAAAAAAAAAAAATTGTATTTGGTCTGTGCAGAGTCATTCACCATTGGCAATTGTAATAACAACTCTATAATATAGGCCCTAATCTTGGGCTCCTCTTATGGCATCCTCTGTTTTTATCAGGTTTCTATCAGAGTGGTGTACTTTCACTTTTTGTAGGCAAAACAATGTGAATTGAAATTTTTCTTGAAGAGTCTTCGTCTTACTAAAGTTATTCAAAGACAAAAAATTGTTTTCATTTTTTCCATACTCAAGGAATATTAAGTAGGAATATAATTCAGAACTATAAATACAGTTCTATTAAATATTTTTTGCAATTAAAGTGAAGTTATAAAATCCTTCTGTATTTATCACAGAATCATAGAGGAAAGGATTCATTAAGGCGGGAATACACCTCCAAGATCAGTGAGTCCAACCTTTGAAGAAACACCACCATGGCAACTGAAAAGAGCGGAGTGCCATGTCTAGTTCTTTCTTAAACATTTCTGGGGATGGTGATTCCACATCCTTCCTGGGCAGCTTGTTCCAATTCTTAACCACCCTTTCAGAGAAAAAATCCTTCCTGATGCTCAATCTGAACCTCCCCTGGTGCAGCCTAAGGCTCTGTCCTCTTGTCTTGTCACTGGTTCCCTGGGAGAGGAGGCCACCTGGCCACAGCCTCCTTTCAGGCACTTGTAGACAGTGATAAGACCTCCCCTGGGCCTTCTTTTCTCCAGGCTTAACAATCCCAGCTCCCTCAGACACTTCTCATAGGACTGACTCTCTAGACCCTTCACCAGTTCTATTGTCCTCTGGAGTTGCTCCATCACCTCAATGTCTTACTTTTGGTGAGGGGCCCAGAACTGGACACATGATTCTAGCTGTGTCCTCACCAGTGCTGAGTACAGGGGGAAAATCCCTCCCCTGGTCCTGCTGGCTACACTGATTTTGTTATAGGTCAGGGAGCCATTGGCTTTCTTGGCCGCCTGGGCACACACTGGATCATGTTTAGGTGCTGACCAGCACCTTCAGGTCCTTTTCTGCCTGGTAGATTTTCAGCCACTCTGCCTCAAGTGCTGCATGGAGTTGTTGTGACATAAGGCTAATGACCAACACTTTGTCTTGTTGAACCTCGTACTGTTGGCCTTGCCATACTGTTCCAGCTGTCCAGATCCCTCTGCAGAGCTTTCGTGCCCTCCAGCAGATCAACAGTCCCGCCCAGCTTGGTGTTACTGTTGTGATGTCATAAACTGTGACATCCATTGAAACTTTCTACTGATTTTAGTGACCTTTGAATCAAACCCCCAGTGTTTTACTTGATTTTCACTTTGATTGATTTCACTTTTTCAGAGCATATACAACAAACAAAACAAACAAAACAAACAGCCAAACACACAGGAGAATCCCAGTAAATTCTCCAATAGGAGTTGAAATTTATATGCAGTCTACCAGTTTAATTACTCCATGACTCATGGAATGACATGCATGGTGAGTTTATAAAATCAAGCTTGTAACAAAGAGGCCAAATGGGAGGTTTAATTAGTAAGAAAAATAATTGTAATCCCTGGACATTGTTCAGTTTGTGCAAAGTATTTGTGTCATTTTTTCCATGACATAATTAAGCAAGAGAGCATTGTTATCTTAATGAACCCTCAAAGTAACTCACTGACTTCCAGTGACTTTCACCACTGATGTTGTCCAAACACAGAGAGCTGAATATTAAATAAATAATGCAAAAATGTAGAATTTTTTTGCAGCTGCATCAGTAAAAACCTTTAGTGGCTAAACTATTCTACAGGCTGGAAGTCCTTTCTTTATGAAGTAAACTCAGCTGCTGGGACTGACTGGTGGTCTAACTAATAATCCACAAAATTCCTTGGGACAGATTGTTTGGTCCTATAATCACCTTCTAATATTACATTTTGTTAAGAATAGAGGACTTCTGACAGGATGAATTCAGGGTCAACACATCCTTTGAAAATGAGAGCTCAGTGTAATTACAATGTAATCAGTATAAGCAATAGATGACATCCCTTACAACCTTAAGCAAACAGAAAATTGCCTATATCTTCTCTTCTTTACGTCTATGGTTTTTATTCCTTTTAAACAGAAGTTATTTTCATTTTTTTAATAAAATCCACAGAAGACAAACTTCTGTATTATATAAGCCTATGACTTGTAATTAAGTTGGAAAATTTCAGTGCCTCCTCTCCTCTTCTCACATGTGCACTGCAATCACATCACATCCTCCCCTCATTTTCATGTCAGAATAGTTGAGGAAATGAAGCAGAAGAAACTCATCATGTCTTCCTTGTCAAGCATGACAAGTAGGAGGCTATATAAATTATCTGCCATTTTTCTCTGGCCAGGAAATTAATTTGCAACTGTTTTAAAAATTTTAGTGATCATCGAAAGAAATTAACATTCAGAAGTACTGAAGTACAACAGCATAGAAAAAGAAACCCTACACTTCTTATCTTATGCGCTGGATGCAGTCTTATCTCAGATACAGTCCTAGCTAGAAGGAAAAATAGAGATTTTAGCTGATACTGAATGAGTGCTTAGTTCTCAAATAACAAGCTTGAAGCTACTTTTGTCAGTTTTCCAGTGGTGCAACAGTATTAAAATCTGAAGCCTGAACAAATGTTCTGCCTTGAGTCTTGTCTCACTGACCTGCGTGTCTGTCCCTTACACAGTGCTGGCCATTTACTGTGACCCTAAAATCAAATGCATATGTGTAAGACATAATGATTCTCATGAGGTCTGCAGCGTATGCTTGGAGATTCCTTTGGACATCACAACAGCCAGTGATATCAGACTCATTAGCTTGTGCTTGGCTCAGCTCCTCCCAAAGCTGGGAATTTGAACTGCTTGACAACCTTTAGATATCAAAACCACATTGCTATTTGCGAGACTTTGTCTGGAAGTGGAAGCTCTTCTGGAGCTGGTCACAAACTGCAGGACATTTAAGGGCCACAGATCAGTTGTCTTACACCACATCACTGGGTGTCCCTAAATTGTATCTGCATCTGCTTTACTTGGTGACTGTCAATGGGAAAGGGGAGGGTTTCATTCCAAACCCTCACATGATACAAATCAGTATCACCAATGTGAGCAGAGTGAGAGCACTGTGTGCTGGCCCATGCTGTGCTTTTGCTCCTTGAAATGTGTTTTCCTCTACATTAAATGTTAGGGACTCTCACAGGCCGAAAGTATTACTTTACATTACCAAAAGCATGTTTTATTCATGTGTTAATAATGTCCTAGATAATTTAATATAATGTATCCTTAACTTGCTATTTAATGCAAATAACGCAGCTATCATAAAGAAGCACACATAATTTTATGTGAAGAGCATTCTAGCTGCTATTCCTGGTATCCACAGGAAAAGTTGTTACTCTGATATATTTTCTGGGCTAAATATTTTTATACATTTCAGACCTACTTGATTGAATTAAAAAAAAAAAAAATTGTGTGTATATATATATATATATATATATATATATATATATATATATATATATAAAAGCTAAATTTAACCAAATCTCAGAGTATTAAGTATTTCTTTAAAAGGTTTCTTTCAGAACATGCATGAAATCTGGGCTGCTTAGCATTTCAGAAAGAAAGAATGTTCTCTAGAAACTTTTTCTCCTTTTGTTGTTTTCATTTGTAAGCCTATTGTTTATCTTGAAAACATTGTTCTGTTGTACAGGAAATTATTAATTTCCTCTGTCTGTTTCCATTTTTCATATGCTTGCTCTGTGATTTTCAGGCTCTGTTGCTTCCTTTTCGTTCCCCTACCATTTGCAGGGGAGGGGGAAAATGCTGCCCATTTTTATTTTATGCTTCTCTTCCATTTTCCCTCCCCTGTTACTTTTGTGCAAGTCCTGTCTTACCTTTTTCAAGCTATTTTCTCTCAATTAATTCTTGACACAGCTTTATAACATTTTTCTAATTTCACTAATGAAGAAACAGATTCAACCAATAGGACCTGATCATCAAACATATATTATAATGAAAGGATTAGACTGAGGGCAACACCCTCTGGGGAAAGCTGTAACATTGACTTATACTTGGCATCTTACTACCAATACCATTGCAAAAGGGAAAAGGGGAGATAAGTTAATATATCTCCACTTACACATTCCCAGTTTCTGCAACAGAGGTGCCAAGAAGCTGATTTTCAGAAAAGTGATGGGAATGGAGGATAAATTTAGTCAGGAATCCTAAATGAGGTGCACCAATGTGCAGAACACTGGGTGACACTGAGCAGATGTGGAAAGGTCTTTTACCAGGGTTCTGGTTGGATTTTAAATGACTACACATGGGAAAATGCGTTAGCCATCGAGGATGAGGTCAGTGTGTCTGTTTTCAGTTCAATCATGTCAACAGCCTTCGATACTGCTGACAATCCTACCTGACTGTGAGTAGTTTGTATCGCTCTATATTGCAGTTATGTGAATTACAACTCTTTATTTACCACAAAACCTTTTCAAGAAGCAGAAAGAAATTACCTTTCACTTTGTATCTGTTAGAGAAAAAATAATGAGTACACATGGGAAGTTTTGCTTTACTGGGTATTGCAAGACAGGAGGAATATTAGGGCTATGGGCTCAAAGAAGCCATCCATGGAAGATCCATCCCCCAAGGAACACTGAGAATCTGTTTCAGAGGAATTCAATAGCACATGTAAATATAGATAATTAGGGAAAGTGTGTTAACACTGACTTTGTATAGAAGAGTAAAGGGGGAACAACTGAGTAACATTTTCAAAAGTTACACTCTAAAACTTGAGAAAACCCCTTCAAAATCTGCTCCAACTCCACTATCAAAGTTCAGAAATCACAAAAGAAATGTATTTTCTGTAAGTTTTCTTAATGCCATTGAGTGATATTTCACTTTCAGGCATGGGAAATATCAGAGGTGTTGCTCTTAATTTGGGTATTTGGAGGTGACCCCTCCCAAAGCACTCCCTGAAGTTTTGGTTTACAACTAATTAAAAATCCAAATTTAATGCTCAGTCTTAAGAAGGACAGAGCTATTTCTGAATGCTCTGCTTACTGAATATACTGGAGCCATGTGCAAGCAGTGTGACTCCACATCAAAGTCACACTCAATGCAGCACTTTGCCACAAAGCTGCCAGAACTCCAATAGATGGAAATATTGAATCATCTTGTATTTCCTAACACACTTCTTGAACTGTCATGTCATCAGGCTGGTCAAGCCTGTGGGTATGATTGGCCTCTGTCAGTTCTTGTCACACTTGTGCTCACATGGCACCAGAGAACAGTGACTATCAGGAGAAAGATGCTTCCATCTTCTGGACTAAGGATGACATTTGCTTATCCTGTCCTGTATATACAGAGCTGGAAGAGGCAGTAACACTACAGATCTCTCTGTCTTCTCATCACAATGCGCTCTTTTGTTGTACAACTTGTATAAATGACTATTAGGAACAGTCAAGTTTTGTAATATGTGTAAGCAGTCATTAAGCACACTATGCATTTTAAATCCATTTGTAACTTGTGCATTTATCTTGGCTTCTTTGTAATTGCTATGAAATAGAGTTTAAGATTATTATTTACCTGCTGTGCCACAGTTAGCATGTTCTTAATAGTTTCAAAATTGGAAACTAAAGTTAAACATCTGAGTCTAATTAACAGTTCATGTCACACTTTACAGGAACTGATATTTGTTGCTTTTGGCAGAGTTAAGAGCCAATAAAATAACATTCATAATGGTCATATTAGGGTGCCAAACTTTAAAATGTAATTAGTAAAAAATGAATGTAATTTGACTTCTGGAGAGGCTGCTATCTGAGGAAGAGGAGGATATAACATTATGTTTAGGAGATTGATGGAAAGGGGAAAAAATAAAACTGCATTCTTCAAAGTGCAAATTCACACCCAGTAGAAGCTGGATTTATTTTCGTCAGCATTATAATGTATAAGGATCACCCACAAGGGGATGATAGTTTAGATGTCTCCTGCACAAAGCAGTTTGAGATGCAAGTGGCATCCAGTTAACATTGTCAGGAAGGCATGAAAATCCTGATTTGTACTTCTCTCTGCACTTCCTTGAAGGGTTAATCTACTCGTATCACTGAAGATCCTCTGAATACTGTCTGGGAATTGTCAGCCTTGTTCTAATTAAATAGGAGCCTTGGAAGAGAATTAGACTTGAAATTTATTACAAAAGAGTGAATTCTTCATTGCTTTTCAGAAATAGGTGTTCTTGTCCCTGACAGAAATACTTCCTTCCTGTCCTTCCTCTGGTAAAAGGCCTATGGTTCCTTACATAAATCTGCCTGATTCTGATGCTGGTATTAACCTTCAGTCCTGCTCTTTATGTTCTTCCTCTTGTATGCATTTTTCAAAATGTTTTATTTTATTTTCTACTTGCCACATGTTATCCTTGAATACTATCTCTGCTTCACTGACTTTTTTTTTTTTTTTTTTTTTTTTTTTGGGGGGGGGGGTGGGGTGGGGGGGGTGTGTGCAGGCCAGAGGGCTAACTAATATTTTCTTTTTTTCATTACTATCACTTTTTTTCCCCCCTAACATTCTTACAGTAAATGTTTCAATGTTCCTATTTAATTAGATACCGGCTAGCTATTCTCAGAGATTTAGGTGAGATTCAGTAATATTCTCATGTTATTTAACAAACAGCTAAAGAAAGGCCAGAAGGTTTAAGTACCAGAAATATGAAGGAGATTTTGGTCTCTGTAACTGAAATGTGTTCACAGTAGGAGCTACCCTAGGCAGATGGAGACTGTGTGAGTACTGGAACAATAGATTTTTAGATCTGACATGATTATAGGGGAGTTCTATTAAGGAAAGAGATTGGGAAGTTATGTTGGTACCCAAGAAAAGGAAAGACAGTTATACCAGAAACTTAAATGTATGAAAGACTAACAAACAGAAGGAAAACAAACCAGAAAAAGTGCAAATCTACATGAGAATAATAGAAAACTACATAAAGGTAATGACAAGACTTTTTCCATGGGGATTATAAAAGGGATAATAATCAATAAAATACAACTGCAATGCTTCTAAAGTTACTTTACAAAACAAGGCACTAAATTGTAATTATCCAAAATAGTTCTGCAAAATATGGTAACTGAATATAGTGAGACTTACAAACCCACCAATCTTCATGACACTGAAGACAACAGAAGATTTGTGTGTATGAGTACATCGTAAAACACCAGGAGGTGTGTAATTTCCAAAGAAGTATACCTTTATTTTGGATAGAGAGGCAGAAGCTTCAAATATTCTTAGATGGAACTCAGTCCGTACACTAGAAAGATTACTGCCACAGCTGCTTCTGGGAGCTATATGGGAATTTTTCTATTTTTGTTGTTGTTGTTTCCCACAAATGTACAACAAATCCACAGTCATTAAAGCTAGCAGTTGGAAACCCATCAGATTTTTCAATGATGTGCACAGGAAACTCCAGGCTTATCACTCAGCACATATTTCATCTTGGTCTCAAGTCAAGATTCTCCAGTCATTCACACATTAACACATACAACTGGCACAAACTTCAGTAGAGATTTTTTTCTGTCTTGGCTTGCCACAGAACAGCTATTTGGCACCTGCCTCCTCATGAATACAGTGTTAACATTTTAATCTTGACCTACAGACAGGTCATCAGCATGAAACACAGGCCACTTGAGGAAGGAGAGTCTGACCTTACAGCTCTAGACAGACTCATTCTCCCTAGGGTTTTTCTGACCTTCATCTGCTGTACCAGACTCTCTGTCTCCATCTCATACATTTGCCCCACTGTTCACTCTATCTATCCTTCCACTTTTGCAGCTTGGCAAATCCATAAACCTACATGGCTAACCTCTGACATTCCATGCAGACTTACTGCAGAGATCTGCCCGTTCATCTTCCTTATTATTTTAAGGAACACTAACTGCTCCATCTCCTGAGTAAAAAGGAGAGTTCTGATGTCTTCATTGTGTTTCATCTCTAATCCTAATAGATACAGATGATTCTTGGATCTCAGTCATAAGCAGCTTTCATTATAGTACTGTTTGTAGAAGCTTTTTTTCTCCCACTTTTTCTCATCTCCAAGAGGCCAACACTTGCTGACTTCTACAAAAAAACCTAAACCAAACTAAAACAATCCTGAAAACAGTTTAAACATTCATTGCTGTTTAATGTGTAAGCTAACTTGGATTGGCAGAATGGATTAAAAGAGCACATTTTAGTTCAAATAGCTCCTAGAGAAAAGTGGAGCTATTCCAAGCCTTGACTTTCCTGCCGCATATGGCACTCCTGCCTGACAGCTTCTATTAACATGTTTTCAATTGTGCCACAACCATTATTACAAACTCTACAAACTGAGTTTCTTCTTCTGGGTTACACTCACACAATTTTTTAGCAGAATTGCTTTGTCAAAAAATAGAGATTTAACAACTGCAGCGATTTGTCTCTGTAATCAAGAGGTTCTATCCTGTGCCAAACCATGGCAACATTTCATGAAATGACTATTAACCAGTAACATCAAACAAAGGTCTGTTGTTTGGACAGATGTTTTGGTACTGGCCATGAAATACATGGAGGCAATGGAGAAAATGCTGTGCCTCGTGGTTCAGTTATAAATGGCACAGAGCTGGGATTTTGGTCCAGTTTTTGCAGAGGGGTACCCAGTAGCTGACCACTGGAGGGTTGCACCACCAACCATCTCCAACTGGCAAACTGCACTGAGCCTGCAAAGACTGTGCTCTGGCTTTCTCTCCTTGCACAGATTCAGACTGGCTGCTACAGACTTCTCTGGGGGAAAGAAAGGCGGCTTTGTAACACTGTCAGAGAAGAGCCAAGGGTACAGCCAGAGCATCCCAGTGCTGTGCCAAGGTGTGGCAGATTTCTTGTCACACCTCTCCACAGTTAAAGGCTCACTTGCACTGTGGGAGAGAAGGAGATGCATTCTGTTTTTATGAAACAACAAAAAGGCCTCTATTTTCCCCCAATGTCTTTTATCATTATATTACCAAATCTCCCCTATGAGTTCTTTCTCCGAGGGACCTTTTTCAGCTCCAGAAATCTTTTATGTCATATATTTTGCTTGCTATTCAGACATTAGAGTATGCTTTCTCCTTCTCACCCTTAAGGATTTAAAAGCAGCTGAAATACCACTGTAAAACTAATTCATTATCTTTCAGTATACAGAATAATACATCAGTCTCTTTTTCCACAATGGTATCCACTGAGGATTCATTTTCTTTTAAAAGATGGCTTATGGTGGCAGATCTGTTTGTATCCTGACACTTTTCTAGAGACAGAAGTATTATTTTTCTGATAATCTTTCAAAAGTTTTTTGGCAATTCAGTATGTCTGAGATAGTTCTTTAATTTGCTACAACATATATTCTGTCTTTGCAGGTAGAAATGCCTTTGATCTTTGTACAGTGAGCAGCAGACCTGTGAACTTTACTAAGATCCCTCTCACATATATGGATGCTTTCAATTTAAATGGAAGTAAAATGGAATTTTTGCTTCAATTAAAAGTAAATACAAGTAATATTTATTTATTTCCATTAATATTAAGTTAAAGATAGTAAGATAATTCTACTTGGTCTGGCCTTGCTTTTGTGAAGAACCCAAATTTTATGTTGTCATTTCTAATTTGGAATGGCAATAATGCCTATAGTACAGAACCCTGTTCTGAGTGAATACAATTTTCAGAATTATTATTGTAGATGGCAAGGATCATACCCAACATGTTTTCTTCTGTCATAGTTCCTTTCCAGATTTTATAATACTAAAAAAACCTTTTACTTATTCCAAAGTTTTTATTGAATGAGCCCAGACTCCCAAGGAAAAAAAAAAATGAAGTGGGAAGATATAATTCAAAACTGTGCCCTAATACACACAAGGAAAAAATTAATATTGCATAGATCATCTGTAAGCTTTGTAAGATATTGTTAAGTAAGATTAAATTTCTGTGCTAATTCTAGCAAAAGTTAATTTGAAAACTTTCCTTGAAATGTAACTTTAGAGAGAGCTGAAGCTACTCCACAACACTAGAAATCCAGCCATCCAGTCTCTCCATACATATGATTCCATTATTTGGATCTGTCGCAGCGTCCAGTTCGCGCTGACCAGCGCAGCCACAGGCTAGCTCAGGGTGTCTCACTGCGGCAGCGTGGTAAGGTCGGGGTGGCAGGCAGAGCGAGCCGCCTCCTCCCTGTGGGAACTTGGATCCCATCACCAGCGACGGGCACGTAGATGTAGCAAGCAACGGCGGCAGCTGAATGAAAGGCCGACTCCTCTGAGCAGGGTATTAACGAGGGTTTATTGAAGGGGAGGAAGCACGGAGCCCTGCACCCCACTACCTGCTGCCCAGAAGAACCCAGATCAAAGCTTGACAGCCACTTATAAACGGGGGAGGGCTGACAACGGGTCAGCCAACCAGGGAACACGGGGGTGGTAACAGGGGTGTCAACCTTTGAACCATTAACAAATCACAGGAGGGTAGGAGGGGATTCCCCGGGCACCAGCCTATCACTCGACACCTCTCCTGGATCTTTCCAGAATCCAGGGAAGGGTCTCGAAGTGACAGACAGGGCGACCACGAGGAGAGAGGGGGGGATTGACAGTGACAGGTGCAGGGAAGGAATGAATGACAGAAAACGTCTGGTTATACAGTGGACTAAACAACCTAACTCATAAGGGGAAAACCAATACAGAACACAGGGGTATACAGTGGACTCAACCATTATAAAAATAACTCAAAAATCTTACAAAAATAACTTAATAACTTAATAAAACAACTCTCACACCACCACAGGATCCACGTAACTGTCTGAGAATGAGAACTCTTGATTTCGCTGAGACTAACTTCAGTTTTAAATGGCTGAGTACCTCCTGTCTCCCTCTTGCTTCCTGTAAAATTTGCTTTTAGAACAGAAGTACATGGCACATCCTTATGTCATAAAACAGTTCTATACCTCATACTGGGACAAGAAATTAGATATATAAATGCACAGGGCTGCACAGACCAGTTCAGGTTTCTGGAAAAGCAAAAAGGTCTTTTCGGAAGAGAGAACAGTAATTATGAACATTGCTGCTGCTTAAAATGCAGCATGATAAGATATACGTCTGTTAGGTAGAAATCAGCTCAGGAGATAAAACTTGCCTCTCCTTGTGTAGCATGGAACGGCACTGTGCAAATTTATATGCTTCAGGCTATAGGCTATGTACTTGCAGATTTATAATTGCAGTATAACTTGTACTGCACAAATATATTTATACTGTATTCAGACCATGGAAAGTTTAGATATTACTGAAGTGGATATCTACAGCAGTATCCCCATTTACTGGGTATATGAAAAGTGAAACCTGTTGTATATGTCTGTGTGATTCCAAGCAGAGCAAAGATTTTTGTTGTTTTTCTTCATCATTTATTTAAATCTCTGAAAGAATCACAGCATAATAATCCATGAGAATTACTAACTCCTTTAATTTTTATCTTGATTAACTGCCATAAAAGGAACTTGTCCAGATTTTAGGCAGATAGAATGAATTAATTGCACGTCATCACAATTACACAATCTTTCACTAATATTTTAATAAACATAGATACAATTGCTGATAGCGCACTTATTTTCATTTTGTTACAAGCGAGGCTCACGATTTCCAAAGTGACCCAGAAAATTTAATGAAAAAGCTAACTTTTATAATTTTAAACTGATTGGATTTTTCTGCATCAATTTATTTTATATACATTATAAGCAAATTTTACATTCATATAACAACTTACTTCAAAAATGAACTACAAATAAATACATGGTCCAACATCTCATTCCCAACAGATTTTCTATTGGCCAACATCTGATTAAGAAGTTCCACTTCTGCTTAACAATTGTTAACTGTCTCTGACAAGTGTCTCCCTGGGAATATACTGAAAATGTAATCCTTGGCCCTTGTACAACAAGCAACATCTGCTTAGGTTATGACTAAAACAAACACAGCCAGAATTTTTGATGTTAAGATGATGACTTCGGAACTTTAAAAGGTACAGTAAGGCAAACCTTGCAGCAGTTTTCCACATTAGCTTTCAATTCTCTGAGCTTTACAGGTATATATATGCATCTATCTAAACCATGGGCAGAAAATGGAAGGTGATATTTCATTGCAGAAAGTCAATATTTGAAGTCTTTGCAGATTGCAATGGTTGCATAAAATACTGCTCCAATAAACCTAGGACATTATAAACATGACATAAATAATATGCCACAAGACATTGGTGAGGACACCATTAGCTTTCAGTACATTCTATGCACATTTATTCTAATAAGTTCCTTATTTTTTTTCTTGAGTAACAAGATTGCTGATTAATTAATAGCTAGTTAATTGAGCTATTATGAACATGAAAATGCTTAAGTTTTGTTCTTGTTTTATATCAATTCAGCTTTAAAAATTGTTAGCTTCAATTAGCTAGTACAGGAAATCTGTCTATCTTTGCCCATTTAAAGTATAATTGAATGAAAATGTTTCGATAACAAAAAGAAAAAAATAAAACCACACTGAAATAACCATATCTATTTTATTTTCATGAAAGAATCAGACAAGTTTGAAGTGGCTCATATATATAGGAAAAAGCAAAATGCTTTGAAGTAAAAGCACTCAAGTATATAATTTTAGTAGGGTTAAAGAGTATTTGTATGATGAAAAGTAAGGCTAAATAATTATCCTTTGCTATTTGAGCTAGTTAATAAAATTTGTATGATACTAATCTTTTGTCCTCTGAATATCTAAAACACCTCTTATATTTCCATATTTTCTATTTCACATTTTTTCCTTCACCTTGGTTCACAAGACGGGCAAGGAACATAAATGTAAATAAAGACATTTGACAAGTTAAACTGTGCCCTTTGGAATATGCATAAAATACTACAGCTGGATTTCTCTGCTGTATTTTAAAGTATAGCCATTTAATGGCAGTTTTTCAGTGAGGTGGTGAAATCAAATACCCTTCACAAAATTCCAGCAGAAGCACACAGTCCACATATGCAGCATTACAAAATGTGCACACTGAAATATTAATGCTGCATGGTGAATTGCCAGAATTACTGAAGATGCTGCTACTCTACTGCTCAATAGATATAAGATCTGATCATTGAGATGCAGAGAGCCCCAGACACCAGCTTCACTACCATATCAACCCAAAATTCTGAGTTGTTCAGACATAGCACAAAGCTAAAATGTGTGAGCTCCTCCTCTTCAGTATCAGAAGTTTTCAAGGCACAATGCAAGACCAATGCAGATTTATGATTTCCTAGATTCACACCTGTGTGTCCGTGTCTTCTGTGCTCCTCTCCTAATTGCACTGGGTGGGTTGCGTGATGTCAGCAAGCTTGCAGCATGAATGACATTCTGTCATTGTGGAGTGGGTGCTTCACAGCTGCTACAACCACATTGAAATCACAGAATCATAGGATCACCTGAGCTGGAAGGGACTCACAAGGATCGCTGAAGTTCAACCCCTGGCCCTGCACCGAGCAGCCCTGAGAATCACCCAAGAATCTCCATGTGCCTGAGAGCGTTGTTCAGTCGCTTCTTGAGCTCCGTCAGGCTTGGTTCTGTGACTGCTCCCCTAGGGACCTTGTTCCAGTGCAAACTACCTGCTGGGTGACAAATCTTTTCCTTACAATTAGCCTAAACCTCCCCTGACACAGCTTCATTCCATTCCCTTGTGTCCTGTCACCGTCACCAGAGACAAGGAATCAGCACCTGTCCCTCCACATTCCCTCATGAGAAAGATTTTTTAAGATGGAAATTATGTCATCTGGGAACCTTTAGAAAGATAAAATAAAGTAAAATAAAATAAAATAAAATAAAATAAAATAAAATAAAATAAAATAAAATAAAATAAAATAAAATAAAATAAAATACCATGTTTTTGTTGCTACCTGAAAGACTTGAAGGCTATTTGCTGTTTGCAGATCTTTTGGTGACCATGAGAAATTATTCTGCTTTCACCTATGTGCAAGAAAGCAAGAAATCTGTTTAAGGAGGAAAAATCAACACTGCAAGGTGGTGGGAAAATTTAGTATGTGAGTGGGTTCTGTAACCTTCTTCACTCCCTGGCTTTAGAAAGAAGCAGTTCAACATCATGACCTGCTTGCACATTTTTGAGGGAGAGGTCTCCCAGACCTCTGCATACAAGCAGTATGCAGAATGAACAGTGGTAGGATAACAAGTACTATTAAACCCATAAAAACAGATTAAAATAAACTAGTGCTGGAGCTTAAAACAATGGGTTGCTAGTATTATAATGGTCAGGCTAAAGAATTAATTCAACTTATAAGAAAAGGAGAAATGCATGTGTTGGTTTTATCAAGTGTTCACCAACATTTAACACAGAGTAACAAAAGATTACTAGATTGTCCTGGGAAGGATGAATGTTTCAGTGCAGATGTTTTCAAGGACCAATTCTTGTTTCAATAGAAAACAAAATGGATTAGTTGATGGAGGCTTCAGCATCAGACCAGGAACTAAAACCTAAGCTAAACTAAATCAAACACTATTGAAGGGAAGGCTCCACTGTATACCATGTGTACTGGACAGAAGCAAAGATGAGATCTACCACAAAATGGGTAAACTTTCACACTAAAAAAAAAAAAGGAACAATGTTATGCAGAACTATCTTAATTAAAATCTTAAGATGTTCATAATTTATTGCAGAAGGCACAACTGAACTGCTGCTTTTTGAATGAGACTGACTCATTCAAAGTTACCCCTATGCTGAGTGTACCCCACTATATTTGGCTGGAACTTTTTTTTTTAGAGGACAGACAGTCTTAGCTAAGTATAACAGGAGTCAGAAGCAGCAGTATAACCCTTGGTAATCTGTTTTTATAGTTTAATCGCCGTTACAGAAAATTATGCCTAATCTTTTGCTTTCAATTTCTTTTCTTCAGTTATTGGTTTTATTATGCTTTTCTTCATAAGATTAAAGAGCTCTTTGATGACTGGTAGTTTCTACCTGTAAAGAAATGTATACTTTGTAAATACATCCTTTCATCATTGTTTTTCATTTTAAAGATATAAGTACTTTTACTTCATTTTTAAAAAATTCTGTTTTCAGCATTGTCTCTTTTCTTCTAAACTTACGAAAACTAGAATTAGATGCATTACTCTACTGTCATCTCATTAAAGTTCAGATTTTGTGGAAGTCAAGCTACATTCTAACAGTATGCTGCTGTTTAGAACACAGAATATTGCTATTACCATAGATCTATTACTTTGCATTTGCTATACTGAAACATTGTGCTTAAGCAAATTTCATTTGACAAACAATTCAGAGCAGTCTCTCTGATCAGTCTCTCCTTACCCGTATTTGCCAGTTTGTCAGCTCTGTGTCATCTGCAAATATTTGATTGCTTTTATGTGCTTCTCATTGCTGAGGTACTGAGAGCTTTCAGTCTATTACAGTACTGTAAATGCTAGAAATACATTATTTTATGATGATTCCTTCTTGAGAATTGCATTTTGTCATCATTGCTTGTATATACTCAAATCTATTAAACTTAGGCTTCATGGATGCTGTGTCTACTAATTTTTTAGTCAGACTGTTGTGCAGCACTCAGATGAATGCCATGGTTCTGCCTGTATTATATCTGTCTCTATTACGTCTTTATGTGCTGTAAGTGAAATCCCCTCCAAGGATATCACATTTGTCTCACAAGATCTTTTTCCTGTAAGACTGTGTTGACTGATGTTCATTATTTACTTTCTCTTTAGCTCTCTATGAAATAATCTTAATTCTTTATATTTTTACAGATATACTGGCCAGACCAACAGTCCTGCAGACTGACTCCCTGAATGAAGAGAGCTCAGAAATATTGGCTGTTCCAGGTTCAGCTGCCACAAGAGCTGGATCTGGGTTTTCTCAGTAGAGACCCATACAACTGTTGTCACCCCTCTGACCAAGCCCCCCCTGGGATGGCAGCAGTTGTAGTTCGGAGTGCATTTTTCTGGGGAGTGCTGGGGAGTCCAGGAACTTGAACATTCCTTCAGACTTTACTGAAACAGCAAAATAATCATCTCCTTGGCCAACACTTCGTTACTCTAGGCAAACTGCCTGGGCTTTCCTTAGCTTACATTATTTCACCACCATCTACACTGTTGATTAAAGCCTTCCTTAGGTAGTCATATAATGAAAACCACTTTGACATTCAAATGTAATAAAATATTTCCTTGCTTCTTTTCAAGTTAAAATCAGAAATATTAGTTACACAGTTCACACCGTTATGTTTAATGGGATTTTGGTATTCGTTCTCTATTCAGGTATTCAATCTCTTTTCTCATTTGAAGCAGTAAATTTGCAGTGTACTATGGGTTTATAAAAAGTCAGAGCTTGCCTGTATATTCACGGTATTGGTCTAAAACACCTTATAATATTTTTGTTTTGTGGCCTACACAAAAGGCATCTTCTACTAGAAAGGATTGTCCTGTTGTTATGCTTGTCTCATTTTTAATTACTGCTTTATTTTCCAAGTCTGCAATAAAAATATAACAGCTAAAAAATATTGTTTTAATTATCCCTAGATGAGGAGTGAACACTTTCATCCTGAAACATTATGCATATCAATTTCAGAGAGTTTCTTCCTCAAAGCATACAAGCCTGATTTTCTAGTGGCTCACATTGTGAGAAAAGGGAGAATCAGGTGTGTTATCCCTGCTTAATGTCTTCCCTTTCTAGCATGTATCCATGTGTGAGTGGGCACATGGTAAACTGCATTCCCTACAAGTTTTACACCTTTCTCTTTCTGATGGGAGGGTAGAAGTCTCGTTCATGGATACTTTTTGGATTTCATTAATAACCTGGATCTGAAAGCATGCACAGAGACCAGTGTCAGTGCCAGACTGGTGTCTCATCTGAGGAAATCTTCATGAGGCAAGTACTCTGGCAATCTCAAACTGGACCCAGAGCACTTTATGCAGGACCAGATTTTTTGTGTATCTTCATAGCTAGATTGATGTTTCTGCATAATGTGTTACTCTTGACTTAGACTAAAGGACATGATTTAATTTTTTATTTTATTTTTTTTTTTTTTTGCATTCTTTTAGATACAAATATCTGTGAAAAATGAAGGAAGTGTCCTTGGACGGGAGGAGAGCATGGAGCTTTTGTGTCTCAGGTTGGATCAATTGGATCAAATAAGTTTGATAACAAAGAATTTAATTTTGATAGTTTTTGCAGCACTGAGAGCACTGGTACTGCAGAGGAATGTTATATTTTGTTTGTTTTAGATGTATTACTGCTGGAGAAGTTGACTAAAAGTTTTAAAAGTAATGAAATGGTGAGATTTTCCATAGAAATCAGGGTCTTGCAGCATATCCTTCCATGTTCTAAATTCTCAGGAAACTCATTCCACAGCTGTAGCTGGTTTATTTCCAGCACTTTCAATTTCCTGGGCTTTGTAAGGTGTATAGCCAAAGCATTAAAATCTAATGTGAAATAAAATGCCATAAGCAAGTGTAAAAAACAAAAAATGGGAAGAGGAACTTTACACAAATGGCTTTCTTGAGCTTTGATTAAACCAAGGTATTTCAGTCAGTCTCCTTGAAAGCCTGTTCTTTAGATTTAGAACTACGCAGAGGAGAACAGTAATAATTTAAAAGTTCTTAATGTTTTATGCAGAAGTTTTTGTGTTTGAAAAGGAAAAGTGTATTATCTAAAAATAACTTGGTTGTTTACACTGCATTGCTTATATTTCTTTGGTAATGCATTTCTGTGCTCTACACTTGGATCATTTCTATATAATTTCAAAATGAACAGAGTCACAGAGATGAAATAGCTTAAGATAAATACCCTTAAAAATTTGTGATTGTAATGAACATAGCAGTACAAGAGTTCTGAATAAACTCAGTGTGAAGCAAATCCTTTTTCCTTATTCATAAGGCTCTGAATACCTGGAAGTGAGCTAAAGTGTTCCCAATGCTTATTTTGAGGAAGTTTGTGAGTGGATGCTGCATATTGTATTCTACTTTTCAATAACCTTCTGAGGCATTGAGGGGCTGTAGTTTTTGCTAGGAGTACCAGTAAAAATGTTTTAGTCTGTCCTTTGGATGACTTTTTGGGGGAGACTTGCATGTATTTCTCAGTTTTACTAATAGAACATAATAAATGGTTGTTGGATTATCAGGGCTCCAGACACAGAGTAATTGTGTGATTTCAAGTTTGTGCAAAAGCCTGTTCTATAGCTTAACTGAGACTGATGGTAACTTGTTTCTCCTGAAGTCAATTTCACAGCACTATGGAATCAGCAGTAGTATCCAGCTGGTGTTTTATTCTGTTTACAGATATCATTGATACAACCAGCCCCCAGTTAATCCATCTGCAAGGGTATTTTGCCTATACTTCTACTGTTCAAGTTGTAACACTGCAAGTGTGAAAGTGCTGCATTGTTTTCATGTTCCATGTGGTAGTAGAATACTTAAAACCAAAGCCTGGCAGGTCTCACAAGACCTTTCCTGCATTTATGAGCCTGAAAATAGCTACTCCTTTATACCAGACCAGAAACAAATGAAAGGAAAGTGCAAGTGCTAAAAATTGTCATCGCTTTTAAATCTCTTTAAAGCTGTGGACACAAGGAAAAGAAATGAAAGAGTTTGGCACTCACATCCTATTGCAATTTAATGGGACTTAAACTTCTCATACTTTGATAGAAATCTTAAATTTGGGACCAGATTTTGAGAAGATTTTACATATTGAATGAAGACATGCATAGAGTCATGTCCCCAGGAGCATCTTGGCTACTCAGAACAGTGACATGCCTTTGCTACAGCTGGAGCCAAATGATACCAAAAGTAGATAAAGTGTTTGAAACTCTCCTGTGTTATTCTTAGGTGTTGTTTGCTGTCAACGACTTAATTTTCTGACCAGTTAAAGGTACTTAATATTTATATTTATTCTTAGGAGGTAAAAATAACTAATAGTATACTGCTGTCCTATATTAATCATATATCCCCCTTCTGAAAAATGTATCATGGGAATTGTGTGAAGGTCTTCCTTCACAACTGTGGCAGAGATTTAATTGAATCTTTTTATCAATGATAAAGACAAAAATATATTTCTAACCCTTTACTGATTATTAAAAGTTCCTTTAAAAAAAAATTTTAGGATGTTTATTTTTTAAATCTTTGCACAAATATTTTCAGAGGACATCGATAGCAGAATTGTTTTTCTATTAAAATAATTCCTGTAGAGGCTAAAATAAAAGACTCCATGATTTTTATAATACAACTGGTATAGTTGTGTTTGAAAACAGGGCTTGAAATAAAACAGTAGAAATACTTATGGGTTGTATATATATAAACTCTATTTAACAATATGGGTTATATTAAGATCTTAGCAGAAAAAGTAACTACAACCCTGCCAGTTTGTGAGAGAACTTGATGTAATAAAGAGATTAATCTACCAACTTCTTGTGTTCCCAGAGGAGTGGAACACAGTGAATTAATAATATAATATTATAATTTAATATAAAATTATACAATATAACATAATATAACTGTATAATGAATTATAAAATTTTATCAATTAGTAGTCCAGAGGAAGAGCTGCAAATCTGTAGTAATCCCAATATGAATTCTGGGTTACTTCTGGATACTTCTAGTTAAATCAGTTACCACAGGCTACTTTCCAGACCCAACATTTTTCCAAAAATAATATAATCTTCTTGACTAGCAAATTCCTTGAATTCTTTTCTGTATGAGTTAAAAATTTATTCACTTTCTTCCCAATAGATGCAGTAAAGAGACAATGATCATGGTAAAAAAAAATGACTTACTAACATTCTGCCTCTTCCCAAAGACTGTCAAATGTCTTCTTACAGCATGAACCCACTGTGTTAGTAGCTACTTAATTAAAATTCCATGCAGCTCTGAAAACAGAGCAACTTTATCACAAGATGATATGTGCTGTATTTTAATGTGCTGCCTCACTCTTATTAAATAAATGTTGCATTTGTTCGATACCTACAGTGCTATATATTATTGCTAGCAGTCTCATGATGCCTAATATATTCAGTTACTCCTGATGTACATTTTTTTTTTTTCCTTGTAAAATGCTTTATGGTTATAGCTAGATCTAGCAGTTGTGCTCTGGTATATTATTTCTCATTTGGAGAGAGCAGTGAGAGGACTGTCTTGTCAGATGGGGTTTTGCACAGAGTATCCTGGGCAATTTCTCAGACATGGGGGAAAATATTTTGATGCTTCTATCACAGGAGCTTCTTGCTGCCAAATAAATGAGACAAGTGTGGCAAACTGATCTGTGCTCCCCTGTGTTAGCATTAATGGGAAACATCTGAAAAACTTACACTGGGATTTGCCTTTAAGTGTGAGCAGGGATCTATGAGGAATTGTGCCTCTACTTAACATATAATGCCTTCCAATGTCAGAAATATGGATCATTATCTCTGCCCTTGTGCTCAGCTGACCTGTCATGAATGAAACATCTGGGAGGGGAACTTCAATCATTTATTGGTTTGAGTCTCATTTCCGCAGAATAAGACCACTGGTGTCTCTCGTGTATCAATCAAGATGTCTAAGACAGAAATCTTCAATCAATTTTTACCCATCTCTGAAATTTCAGCATTCCACAGAGCTTTTTCTTAAAATATATATATTTAAACAGAATATGCCTCATTGCTTCTCTACATAACATATAGCATAGGGTTAAACTGTCTTTAGGACAGCTATTTAATTTCAAAGATAAATCTTATTTTTTCACTATTCCTTTTCCTCACCCATTGCACCATTAGTTATGGCCATAAAATAGTGAATTAATCAAGATTGAAAGATTTGGTTATAGTCCAGACCTCTGGCAGCATGATTTCCCTCACTTTATCTTTCTACAATCCTTTTTAAAGCTAAAGCCAATGCTGAATATGAAGTAAAACATCACTGCAACTAAGTCCAAAAGAATTTCAGAGAAGAGGTAAAAACAGAGGTGCTGAATCTGACAGCTTGAAGACTGGGTAAATGTTTTATAGATAGTGCCTACTAAATTAGAACAAAATAAGGAAAATGTTAATTGAAAAAAACCAAAAAACAAAAAACAAAAAACAAAAAAACCCCACGTCTGTTTGGGGACAATCTAAACCCACAACAGCTAATCTCTTCCAGCAGACATCTAGCAGACATTATGCTCAGACATTGAAAACTTATATGAAAAGAGAATGGCAGTATTCTACACAAGCTAGTCTCAGTCAGTGCTGTGGGAGGGTATCTACCTGTGATGTAAAGGATGGGCTTTACAGCAAATTTTGGCATGTTGAATTTGGTAATTTTTGAATTTCATTCTTATATTCAGGAGGAACTAAACTTAATATAACTTGCAGTTAGTGTGCATGACTACATCTGTATCTAATCTGAATAGAAGTGAAACATGAAGTATTTCTGGGCATTCCCTTTTAGGTAGTCATCCCTAAGGTAAATTGTTCATGTGACAGGCAGGGTTCAGTGTTAGTGGTGTGCACATCTGACTTCACAGGTTAACTCTGCGTAGTAGGTGCTTTGAACATAAGGGTAATTAATGGAACCAGTAATGGTAATTAATGGCCTTCAGAACAGTCCATACCAGAAACATTGCAATACAAATGTCAATATAGACAAGGCTGTGTTTCCAATAAATATTTTCAGCTTCTGATCAGAGAATATGGCACTCGTATGGGTTCACAGGATGGTGTGAAGGACTGGAAGGGACCACCAGAGGCCATTTAGTCTATCTTCCTACTCAACACAAGTCCAATTAGAGCAGTCTGTACAATACTTTGTGTGAAAGATAGCCAGTTTCTCCTGTAAATCTCCCTTTCAATTCATGCAGATGATGAGTGAAAAACCCCCAAACATACATTTCTTTTCCATGCAGACTTTTTCTCAAGAGAAGTTCAGCAGTGTGTTATGAACCACTGCAGTCTGAACAGCAGGCACTGAACTTGATCTCTCAGTTCTATAACAGGCTCTAAATGCTGGAACATTACTTAATCTTTCAGTGTTGTTTTTCTTCCTCTATTTTCATCAGGGCTTTTTCTTAGCCCTGTGACACATTTGGTGAAAGGGCTGCATTCTTCTATGCTAGTAGAAGGAGACTAGCATACCAGGGTCCTCCTCATCTTGGCCTCATGGATCCTAGTTTGGCATAATGAGACTGCAAAGAATTCACAGAGGCACAGTGAGAAGCTCACTTTAATGAGGCATCAGATCACTGCATGGAACAAAGCACAGGATTATTTTCAAATACCGTGTCCCTGTTCACATCAATTTAAATGACAGGCAGATATATTTTTAATGAAATATTTTTATGCTGGTTAGTTTCATGTCAAAAAGCTAAACAATATGAAATAAATGCGAAAAACTAACAAATTCTTTTAAGAATGAAATTACTACAATATAGATTAAAGCGGGACAAATGTTCTTGTGTAATATATGTTGTGGTATAACTTCATTGTTAGGTACAGGGTGTAAGTTTTGGTCTTTGATATGGATGAGAGATGTTCATCTTATATTTGCAAATTTCTTTTAAGACCAGAGAAGGAAAACTGGAGATAGAAGGAGAGTTGGGAAATAAGATGGGTGATCTTACACCCATCACTTAAACCCACACTTTTTCATTAGAAAGAGAATGAAGAAAAAGTGGACAGGAAGAGTAATCTCACTGACAAAGAAAGAGAAAATACATATTAAAATGTTGCTTTCTTAATCAAATGGGTAAGTACCTAAGATTTAGGTAATATCTAAAATATTTAAAAACTTCCCTGCTGGCAAAAATGAGAAGACCTTCATAATTATTTTCTAATGCTACAGCACTCAGGAGCAAAACAATATATTTTCAGCTTTACCTCCCCTCAGAGAGCTGATGTTGTTGCTGTTCTGAAGTAGGGGAAAATTTAAAGAATAACAGCTGGCAAGAATTTTAGAATGGAGAAGTGGGAACATAAGGAGTAAGAGAAATATGAACAGAAAAAGCATGAGACTGTAAAACAGAAACTACAATGGGAAAGGAGAAGAGGGAGGACTTGGACAAAGGGGGAAGAAAACAGTAAATGTGATCACTGAATACCCCAAGAAGGAATAAAAAAGTAGAGAGCGTTGAATCATCAATCCATCACAAGGGACTCTAACCCCATTTAATAGACAAATTTAATAGACAATGAATATTCCTGTAGTTAATTAAGATGTTGCACTTTGAAGAAGAGAAGACTTACATAAATATATTAATGATTTTAGACTGTGCTGCATTGACCCTGGCTGGATGCCAGCTGCCCATCAAAGCTGTGCTATCACTTTCCTCCTCTAGTGCATGGGGGAGAGGAAACAACAACTTGCTGGTCAGGATAAGAGCAGGGAGAGATCACTCCCCACTTACTATCACAGGCACAACAGACTTGAGGAAAACTTGATTTAATTTATTGCAAATTGAATTAGTGTAGGTTAATGAGAAATAAAACCAATTCTAAAAAGCACGTTTTACCCATATCTCTGTTCTTGCTAGACTTTTCTTGTCTCCCTATTTTCTCTCCCTCCTCTTCCCCCACAGTGCAGGATAATCGGGAATGAGGTATGAAAACAATTTGTCACATATTGTTTGTGCTATTCCTTCCTCTTCTGGGGTGGGACTCCTCACACTGCCCCTGCTCCATTGTGGATCCTTTCTATGGGATGCAGTCCATCATGCCCAGCCTTCTCCAGGATGGGTCCCCCCTGGGGTCCCAAGTCCTGCTGGCAAACCTGCTCCTGTGTGGGTTTCTCTCTCCATGGGTCCACAGATCCTGCCAGGACTTTCTCCAGTGTGTGCTTCCCATGGAGCACATGGGGCCACAGCCTCCTCAGGCACCCACCTGCTCCAGTGTGGGCAGCAGGTGGATCTCTGCTCCATGGTGGACTTCTATGGGCTGCAGGAGAACATCTTGCCTCACCAAGGTCTGCACCACGGACTGCAAGGGAATCCATTCTGATTCTGGGACATCTCCTGCCCCCCTTCTTCACTGACCTTGGTGTCAGTGTCTGCAGGGCTCTTTCTCTCTCCTCTCCTGCTGTTACTGTTGTACAGATTTTTTTTTTTCCCGTTCTTAACTATGTTACCCCAGAGATGGTTACACCGTCGCTGATGGGCTTGGCCTTGGCCAGTGGGATATTGGCTCCTTTGAACATAAAGGAAACTTCTCATAGCTTTGCACAGCAGCCAAACTTGAAGCTAAAACCTTTCCACACAGATCCAATACATAGTTAATTTACTGCTTGTTGTCACCCTGACTGTGGTCAGTGGAAGTTTTGCCATTGTTGCTCTGTAGTCTGTTAATGTTAAAGTGAAAAATGAAGGATAAAAATGATTTGCAGTATAAGCAATGATGTCACGTGGGTGGTGAATTATGCTGGAAGGTTTAAGGCTGAGGATATATTTTTGAAAAAATTGACCTAAAAGCCATGTTTTGTACAGCTTCTGATAATAATGATATTGAGCTGAGAATAACTGAGAAGATGGATTTATTCTAGTGGAAATAGGTGTTGTGATAAAGCAAAAGGAGATGGCAGACAAAAGCAGTAAGGCAGTGAAAAAAATCCCTAAGAGGTGAGCTCAGCAGTGCTGTGATAATGTTTAGTCAGTGCTGTGGTACATATAGTGTGAACAAACATCTTCTTGTGTGTTACATCTTCACATCCAAAGCAAGACTCATACACAGGAAGTTCCATGGATTGGGACCTTCACAGCTAAGGTGCCTTTCCTCACATGAAAATGATCACCATCATGTGTTTCACAAGCATTATTATCCCACCAGCTAAGGAGGATGCTCCTCTCTCAAGTTTTGTACAGTTGGTAAGCTACCTGTTTGGAAAAACTCTTTAAAAAATAATAAATATTTTCTTAGAAGTAAAAGGTACTAAGTATTGTTTTAAAAAATCTACTAAATTTATCAACAGTTAAGCCATGCTAATTTAAAAACTATACATAATAATAATTACTTTGGAAGCCCCGAGTTATTTTCTTTAAGATTTTTTCAAATTCATGATCAGTACACAGTCATTAATCCCCTTCCTACTCAGAACACATGGCTGTGTTATTTATTTGGTTGCTTTCTATTCAGAACAGGTAATGCAATTTTAATGAGAATAACACATTTCTAAAAACATGTTACATTCTGTAATTTCATGTGACAAACCTTACCCACGTGTGACACTGTTTCATAAAGGCATTTTCCCTGTTTTTATTAATTGAAAATTAGAATGTATTCATGTTATTTATAGGTTGAACAGTTATGCAGACACAAGAATGAAGATTAGAGGTTCAAACTGTGTGTGTGCACACAGATATATATCTTGCATTAAGGGGAGGGAAACTGCTTTATAGATTTTCAGAGGCATCTCCAATTTAACAAATACTTGAGCTTAGGTGTCTGTCTCTTAACTCCCATTGAGAGGATTACCTCTTGGCAGACTTCTGAAAGCTTTTCAACAAGCTTCAAGGGCTACTGTGAGTTGCATATAAAAAATTAAGCAACTGGAGATCCATTTAAATGGAACATTGTTAAAAATAATTTCTCATGAAATCAGTTTTATGTATAAAGCCATGAAATGTTTTTCCCCTTCTCTGGATCTGACAAGACTTCCTGCTATGTCTAGACTCAACAAATGTAGCTTTCCCCACCCCCACCCCCACAAGTTATTAAAGTTACTTGAAGCATCTCAGCTCTGTTCGTTTGTGCTATTCTTTTTCTTCTCATAGCTCTATGACAATATAGACCAAAAGGATCTCTTTAGACACTGTTCATATCTAAAAAACAGAGGTCAAGTAATAAAGAAAGTGATACCTGGCCTTGTCACTCAGGAAATCAAACATGCTGAATGTAAACATAGATATGAAAATTTACCAGGAGGAATGACTACTGGATCCCAAAGTTTCTGTAAGGGACACATGCAGTTGAACTATCAAGTAAATAATTTAGTTGACTCCTTCCCTACTATGGCACATAAATGGTCTCACCTTCATTGTGTTGTGAAAGACTTACAACAAACTGCAGTCTCAGTGGCTTAATAACAAATACTAGTTAAACCTCCTGTTAAAAAGACCCCACACCAAACCCCACAAAGATTCTAAGGTGTTTTGGACATGCTTTCCAGCAATTTTTTTCCTGAATATGCAAGTTGGTGTATCTGTAAGAAATGTATGATTACAAAAATGAAGAATGTGTTCTCTGCTTTTGTAGAAATTTCCCTTTGTAAATACACTTTAAAAGAAAAATAGCAATTAAATTTTAAAGAGTTTCTTGTTTTCTGAATTCTGAAATGATGCATTAAAAATGTTTAGTAGGTGCAGTTCATTATTGAAAAAGCATGCCATTATTTTGCTCTTTAATAAAACATACACCAAAATATAGTGGTACTGAATAAATAAAACAAAGCACCCAGAGATTGCTACCATAATTACAAAGTAAGCAGACATTTGATTATATTGCTTTAGAAGTGAAGGGAATCGCAATTGCTGATATTTCTCAATAATTACAAGTCCTGAGGATATTTTGTTCTCCCTAAAAGGGAGGACTAAACAAATCCTTTGAGTCAATACATTTGCAAAATGACTTTCAAAGTTTAGCATTTGGAAACTCTCAGGAAAAACTGTTGATTAAATGAGAATGAGTGATCAAACAAACTTCATTTTTAAAGACCATCCATTCTAGAATGTAATCTGAAAACTCATTTGATAATTTGAAAGATCATTTGAAACTATTTCTTGAAATTACTTTTTTTTTATTATTTTTTGGTTCTAAATCCAAAAAATCCTACTACTTGGATTTATATTTGTTCAGGCCCTATTGGGTTGAATGAATACCTCTGACTCAATAGTGGTTTTGTTCCACTCTATGTAGTTGTTATGGCAGATAATTTACGACATTGAAATTTTGCAAACTGCTATACCAGGTAGCAGTGCTAAGCTTTAACACAGACAATAATTTTCAAGGAAGAAAGAGTAAAATACCATGGGTGAAAAAGCAATGAATATTCCGCCTTAAGAATTTTTTAATAAGGAATTAATTTACAATTAGTAAGTTTCTAAAATTAAAGTAGTAACTTAAAATATAATTTATACAAAAATTAATAATAATCATAATATGTAATATAAAGGTTTTGGATTCAGTTTTCATCTGTTATTTGGATAAGTATTTAATTAGTCAAATTAAATTACTTATTTAATCTTAAATTAAATTTTTAATTTGTCTTCCAATTTATCTTGAGAATAATTAATCACATTAAGGATCTAATAAGCAATACTTACGCAGTGCCGAAGAGCTGAGACAAAATATTTAAAGGCTTTGGGACAAGAAGTATCTTTTATACACTTGAATGACCTTGTATTTCTGTAAGTGAAGGAAATGTTACAGAAAACTTTTGTTACTGTTTTAGTTTGTTTTGGATTTGTTTGTTTGGTTTTTAGTTTGTTTTGGATTTTCTCCACTACATTTTTCCAACTTGTGGTCAAAAGCACCTTTCCAAGATTAAAAAAGCATACAGCATAACCAAAAATGCAGAATAAGCAACAGAATGCAGAAAGATTCAAATACTGAACTCACAGGTAGAAGGATTGCGAACTTTAGCAGATCGCTAAAAAAAAAAGCAGATCGCTTTTTCAGGATGTGCAAGTCAACGTATATTACCCAAAGAAGAAATATATAAATCATAGGATCATATCACAGAATAAAGATTCTCTCTTTGAGCTGAAGTAGAACTTACTAACAAATATGTGTCATAGGGAGGAAACTGACTCACTCCTCATTGCTAACCTTTTCCTTCTGGATGAACTGACGTAAAAAATCAATTTTACAATAGAATGTTAAAAGGCAATTGAAAGTAACTTCCAAGTAAAATAATTAGCAAAGCTCATTGACATATACTATCAAAGTTAGGTCCTTTGTCACTAGAAATGAACTTTGTAACAATTTCCTAAAACACCAGCAATCTATATTGCTTGTATCCCCCATATGTATAATGTGGGTATATATACATTGACATATATGTGTATATGTTTACATACATACATGTATGCATAGACACACACATAGATACACTAACTATAGGCTATTACTGATAGCTATATACTTTTTTAATACTTCATTACTACTTTGTTACTGCTAAACTCAGCTTTATTACTACTAAATATGACTACTTCTAAGGCTTGATCTTAAACTAGTCTGGTTGTTCCTATACCCTAATGTAGAGCATGCACTCTGTAAGAATGTTTGTTGATTAGATATTTATGAGGAAAAGTAGCTGATCTTGCCGCTTTATTTCTAGAAGATGTCAGTGGACATGGCAGTATCAATTACATTTTCTGCATTTGGCCAAGCTAACTAAATGCACAATCTTCTGGTTTCCCAGATTTTCATAGTGAAAACATTCCCTGGAATGCATAGCAATCATCTACTTGTAACACTCAGAGAGGCTCAGAGAACACAGAGCAGGGCATAATCAAAAAATCCAGTTGTTTCTGACAGCGTTGAAACACAATCCCAAAGAAACTCTGTTCTGAAGGCAAGAAAATTACATGGGGGTGTTGGAAATGCAAACATGAGGCGGTAAGCAGACATCCGGTTGCTTCACAGGTCTGGCTCCAGCTGTTCACATGGTGCTTTGGAAGAGCAGAGTTATGTGCTACTGTACATTTGCTCCATGGACAGTAGCACATGTGGATCTGTACATGCTCAGCCCATCCAGACCTTGAAAAGCTGTTATGCTGAGCATGTCCATGCTCTCAACATCACCCTGGGAGGATTTCCAGGGGATATCTTAAATGTAAAGAAAGTGGATTGGCTGTAGATGGTGACTTGCTAAATCAGTTGACCTAAGAATTACAGCAAAAGTGTTTTGCTTTATGGGTTGTTTTATTTTTCGTAAGGCAAACTGGAAGGAAAAGAAGTGCAGCCTTGATGGAGAAAGAAATGGAAGCCACTCTTTGGAAAAAGAAGGTCAGAAGGAACATTTCCCAATAATTCATTGCCTCAATATCCCATAAACCAAACATTATGTGATATTACCCCAGAAAAATATTTATACTATTTCAAAACTTTCTCTGAGAATGATACACACAAATACCAGCTGTGTTCTATTTCTCTTTTTCTTCTTTCTTGTTTGCTACCTATATTCCTTGTTGTTTTAGCTGAACTGTTTAAAAATGCCTCTTATCAAGCTCTGGAAATTTTCTTATTCTAATTTAAAGGCAGTCACAAGGATTTGGGTTTTTGCCTCTCAAATTCAACTTTCATTAGATTTGCATATATTATTTTTGAGGTTTGGGAAAAATATGCAGTGATTTCCTCACTGTTTCTAGTCACAGATAGATTTCTCATGTCCCTCCTGTGTTTACATACAGATAACAAAATATTTGGAGATCACTGAGTGAAAAATTCATTAAAACCACCCTGAATATTTTAAATTTTTCTTAAAAGTGTAGATTAATTGGTATTAAAACTATTTTAGAACATCTAAACCTTTACTGGGGAGCACAAACTACAGACCAACCTAACCTGTTACACAATAGGATTAGCAGTAAAGAAAAATACAAGTACATTTTATATCCTAGGGATTTCCCCCTGAATCCTACAGCGTGACAAAACCAGAAGTCTTTTCCCCAGTATAAAGTGATAATTTTTAATGTCCTGTGGGTATCAGAATAAGAGTGAAACCTGATGAAAATTGTAGTTTGAGAAGGTATCTTGGCAGTCATCACATCAGTTCCTTTTCAAAGACATGGTAATTCTTTGGATTTTTGAAGTGAAGACTGAAATAGGGAGAGGACTTCTACCTGCACACTTTCTTCGTCTTTTGAGATAGAAGAAAGGGCTCAGTGTGCCTTCATCTGTGTTTCAGAACTAGGCCCTTTTCTGATTTTTGCACAGTACATAAATTATTTCTGGAATCCATTGTCAGCATATATTCCTGAGATCAGCTCCTTAGTCTGCATAAGAAGGACTCTAACAGTTCTATACCCAATGAAGCATGCAGTCTTATGTAAAGAATGTGGAAATATAAAGTAATGATACTTCTTTAGTCTGAGGCACAAGAGTAGCAGAAATTATTGAGAGAGGAAAATAAATTTTCCCTTTGGGCAGGGTATTCCATGATGAGGTTTCCTGTATCTTTCTTTCACTTAAACATCTGCTGTACTAGATAATCATTTTTATGGCTCCCAGTGCGAATCTTTCATTACTCACTGTGGCGGACATAATTTATAAAACACAGTCCGTAATCACATTTTTCACACCATTCCTTTAAGGTCATACATACTTACATGTCAGGCCCAGTGCTAGTGAATGAACACCTTAAATGTAATTTCTCAGCTGCCACATCTAGCTTCCTGTTGGTACCGGGCTGTTTAAAACCCCCTGAGTCGCATTTGTCACCGATATATATTTGCCAGAAAAACTATAAGGGCAAAGGGCCTTTCTGCTTCAATTTAATTATAGGAAGTGGAAGAGATGCTTTCACCCATAGAATGTAACATAGCCACCAACTTTCAGCTCATGAACCCAAGGTGTCATGGCAGCACCCATTTCTACCAATCCTTCCAGCTTTAAATTATGGTTGATGTAGTGAGCAATAGGTAATCAAGGTTTCCTGAAGGAGTTTCTCCTCTATCATCCATTTATGAGGAAGTAATTGGGCACAGGGGGAACAGATCAGTATATCAAAGCAGTCAGTATTTGTGCCTTTATACACCAAAGTAGAATATTTTTTGGCAACTTCGTCTTCTGAGTAAGCTTAGTGTGGCCTCCTGGACTGGACATTCCTGGCAGGTGTGTGGTTTGAAGTCAGTCACACTAGCACCTTCAAGAGGAAGAAAAGATACTAGTACCTTAAAATACGTTTGAGCTATAAGCTAATATTGTTCTTAGTTCTGTGTATCTTGGATATTTTTCAATGCACATTGGGGCACTTACTCCACTTCCAAATCTAAACTAAAAAAGACTGGAAACCACAGGTAAATCAGAAACAAGAACAGAAATGAGGCTGCCATCCACTTTTAAACTAAAAAAACCTAAAGCTTAACTGTGTTACTTGACTCTGATGCACAGAAGTAATTGATCTTATCTACATGTGTGAGCACTTGGTGCAACTTTTCTCAGGAGGCACTTATTCTCCTGCAGCACTGAGACATCAGGCTCCTAAGTGAGGATGAAATCAGGATACACGAGCAATCCCAGATCTATGACTTCCAAGAATCTGCAAATGTCATTCATCTACCAATAAAATATATCCCAAGTTATTGTATTCCAAACTGGGATTATCTTTTAGATCACGAAGCGTCTAACAAAACTCTGCTAACCCAAGTGCAGAGACCAGATGGATGTTTTTAGGCAATCTATCATCCAGCAGCTGTAAAAATGAAGGGACTGTTAAATCTCACAAGCCTTTGTTCTGGCACACTGCAGCTGAGTCTGCTGGACCCACTCACATCTAAGGGATACTTGGAAGAGGTAAGCTATGAAACTAGGCAGCATCTTCATTGAGAAGACAGCTGGTAAAATTCATAACCTGGTTAGTGTGAAAATCTTATCCTATCCCTGCTTTTATGTAAAGTGATGGCACTGCCCTGAGGCCTGGCTGATTAAGAGCATCCTTGGTGCAGGAAGTCTGAAGGCAAGCACAGATCTTTTGCAAAAGAGCCTTGTAAACCGAATTTTTTTAGATATAGTGAGGATAAGATCCATCAATTTTGTTTTATGTGAGACATAATTGTAGAGCAGATCAGTGCATCTAGATCACTTCATCTCTCATTACAGCCAGCCTACGTGGAGTACAGGTTGCCCAGAGAGATTTTGGAGTTTTCTTCACTGGAGATATTCAGGAACTGTCTGGATGCAATCCTGTGAAATGTGCTCTTTGATGACCCTGCTTGAACATGGAGGTTGGATCAATGACCTCACTGTGGTTCTGTTTGACTTTACACATCAGCCTTGATTTAAACTATGTATGGCATACTGGACCGTATCAAGAGAGGGTATTCATTATAATTCTTATTATACATATTATTATTAATTATATTGAAGTCAGAACTTTATGTTGCTCTGTATTTTGAAAATAATGCAGGCCAATATCCTCAGATTACCCCCATAATCTTTATTCCTGCATGATATAGGGGCTCCAAGTCTAGAAGAAAGAGTGGGAAAGAAAGTAGATGTCTTTGTGTTAAATCTCTATTAAACTGAAAGAACCTGTAAGGGAACCCGATCATCACCTGCAAGGCTCATGAAAAATCAATGCTTTCTTCATCATCTCTGTGAGATGCTTTCAAATAAAAAAGAATGTCTGCTGAGTACTGAAAAGCACCTGAAATGATACCTGTGAGAAATCTGACAGACTCCATTTATGGCAGTGTATTTCTGCTGTTGTTTCACTGCCTATGTAACAGATTACCAACTACTGACTCATTTCTGGTGCATCAAACATTTTTCTTGGGTCTTGGTGCTTCCTTATGTGAATTCAGGACATCACTAGTGGATACTCTAATGCTGACTTATCAAAATATGATTTTCAATATGAGAACTTGACTGTCATCCCAGCTCAAAGCTAAGTTTCCTGTCCTGGAAACAAAACAGTCAACTAAAAATCCCCAATTATTAGCCAAAATCCCCATCTATTAGCCAATTTATTCCTTTTTTGGTTATCAAAATTTTTTATGAATTAAAAATATTCTTGCAAATCTTATAGCTGAAAATGTGTAAAATATTTATTAGAAGCTTACATTCTCATACTCTCTGTGTATTTTTGCACCTACTGGCACATTAAATAGATTTTGTTTAAATCACTGGTAGATCCGTTATGTTCGAAAATTGGAAGACTCTACAGATTGTTTTGTTTCAGTATGTCTGAAAAGACTCTGTTGCTGTCATCTTACTAAGTGCATTTGATATCTTTTGTGGTGCAGGGTGAGTCTGAACTCCACAAAATTTGTCTTATTATCATCCATCACCACTCCACTCAAATCCTATTGGAGGCAAGAGAACACAAGATGCATCTTAAGTGTGATTACACTGAAAAAAATGAGGCTGTGGATTTCTGTGCAGCCTTTGTCAATAGTTGGTATGAAATACTTATTTTTCCAGGCAGAAATATGATTTTTTTTTTAGTCATATTCATTTTTACTATTAATAGAGTAGAACAGTGAAAAATGAATCACCATATAAATTATTTGAGAGTAAAACTGAAACACAAGCAAATATTGGTTATGATTTTGCATGCAAATAATCCTCTATGCAGCTGTAACAATAATGCATTTTTTTAATCAATTCAAACTCACATATAAGACAATAGCACCTATATCATATCACTTAAAGACTAATAAGTACTTTGTCCCAAATACTTTTTACCAAAATAAAATCCAGTAATCTCTGTTTACATGCGCATTTTACATAAAATTTCATCCCCAAATTCTATCTGGAGTTTTTTTCAAATGCACTGTTTTTCCAACAGATTTATTGTATCAGTCATTTTCAAAACTGATTAAAACTCATCTAAAAATACTTGGTTGTAAATTTTGTTATGCATCTCTCAGAGATGAGACAGTTTGTGTGTTAAGGTTTTGATACAGGGTATTGTGTGAAGGCTTTTGCTAGCAAAGTGGGCTGCAGCCTCTCACTTTGGGGTGTGTGATCTCACTTTTGAATAGCCCCAGTTTAGGTGGCAGGACATTCAACTGAACGTGGTCTTTCAACCAGTACCCGGGTGCCACAGACAACTGTGAGCTTTGGGTGGAGGTTTGAGAACAAAGCAGAACATGAGGGGAGCAGAATGGTGAAATTGTCGTCAAGCCTCGTGCTGGGACCTGGTCACAGTCATTTACCACCATGGGAACTAAGAAGGCCGGCTGGGGGAACTTTGCACTGTAGATTAACTACTGAGTCTGAGACATACCCATAATTTCAAGCTGTATGAATATCTCTGGACAGTCTCTGAATTTCAGGGTGACCTGAGGCATTCCACCTGGATTTCATTTTGTAGAGAGCCTGGTCGTGTAGGAAGGACTCAAAACATCTTATCTAACTTGTGCTGGTCATGTGATGTTACCATAATAATAAAATAAATAGATGAAGGATATAGACCAGGAACACTGCTGAGGCCTACCTACACACTGGATAAATAATTTTTAACCTTTAAAACTATGCTGGCTTGAAGGCAAAACCAGCAAGAGACTCTAAGTCAGAAGGAAAAAAAAAAAAAAAAAAAAAAAAAAAAAAAAAAAAAAAGAAGAAAGATGAAATAAAATCAAACACATGCAATAGTACAAAAGATCACTGACAGAGTCAGAATACAACCTGAAACCGTGGTGGTAGCAGTCCAGATGAAGTGGTCTTGTTGAAGCAGTGTTCCTGCAGAAAGGTCTGGTAGCTCCTGTCCTCTGGGAATCCAGTGGGTAAGGCTGCCTGTGCTGTCCCAAATGCCAGATTATATCCAGGTGGGAATGCTTGGCTCCTCCCCCTGGGTGGAGCATCTCACAATGGGCTGATCTCATTTTATCAGTCTTGCAATGGGTCCTTGATTGCCCATTAAACAGAGATAGCTCCTGGGGAGAGTTATCTATGAGTCATGCAGCAGGGCATTGATGGGCCATTAACAGAAGATAGTCTGGAGGGAGGGGGCAAGGGAAACACTGCCCAACCTAGCTTCAACAGCTCATGTAGATGGTGACAGAATACATACTTTGGGCACATCTTACATTGTAACCTAGGACAAAAACTCATAAGATTTATGGGGTTTCCTCATTTCAGTAGAATTAAGGCAGCACCATCACAAGCTTCCACAAGTGCATGTGAACGGCCACTTCAATTCTTAATTAGACTGGTGTCAGGGGTACCTCCCGTCCCCACTATCACAATGCTTGACAATCTGTATCTCACTGTCTGGGAGGGCAAGACCATTTCTGTCTCTACATCTGTTTGCAGCAGTAATGCTAAAATCACTGCACCCAAATCAGCCACTTATTATACTGAGTGTTGTGAGAGAATGACAATAGAAGATAACCCTTGGTCTGAAGAGTGTGTGCTCTGAAGAGGACAGAAAAGGGAGAGAAAAGACAGGATCCAAGTGTCATCATTCCCATTTTACAAAAGCAAATTTGCAGTGTAAAAAGTTAGGTAAACAAAAAGCTGCTGTAGATCCGGGATTGGGAGATGGGTGGGATAAATCTACTAAATCTTATTATTTTTGATCCCTGCATCCCACCAAGTTCATTTTAAGCTACCCTCTCTAGAATTCTGTGAGGTGAATTGCCAAACAAAAAGCAGCTTCTGTTTTTTTGACTGCATATTCACTCTCTTGCTTTCCAGCTGCCCTATTGCCTATTTTCTGTATAGATAAATTCTTAATTACTATCAAGCTTTTCCATGTTTGATTTTTCTCAAGTTAACAAATGCCCTATTTGCTCTAAAGAAACAACATAAGTATAAAATATAATAAACAAATTTTAATATTGGGAAGGACAGAAAAAAAAGATTACTTTCACCATCAAAAGAAGTACTACTTGGGACAGATTATATACATCTGTGAAATACTTTTCTATATTCGTGGTTTTTTTTTTTTTTTTTTCCTCCAGATTTATTTCTAATTGTTTTCTCTCTTTCTTAATAAAGGGTATATAATAAAGGCTTCTCTGAATTTGGATAGAGTAGAAGTATGTGTTTCTAAATAAAAGCTTCATACATGGAGGACAATGTTGGACTGATACCTATTTAAAGGAAGCCTCCCTTGAGCCACTGGTATGGTTGAAATTTTGTCCCCACGAGAAGTATTTGGATGCCTTGATTTTCTCTACGTCTGATGATGATACAGCCTTAAGGGAAGAAAACCTTTTAAGTGGCCTGCATGCAGTCTCTTTTTTTTTTTTTTTTTTTTTTTTTTTTTTTTTTTTTTTTAATCAAGTACAGAAAACTTTCTTTTTTTTAGCAGTTTTCAATGACATTACAAGAAAAAATCCCAAATTCATACCTCTGAGAAGGACAGCAATATACAGTTTTATCTCAAATACTATCTGTATTCCCTGGGAAACCAAATGGGGATCCAGTGATGGTACTAACTTCCCTGGCTTACTGTACACAGCTTAGCAAGGTAGGACAATTTAGATTTCTATAAAAATCAGATAAAACTAAACCAAATTGATCAGTTCTTTTTCACTTTCTTAAGAGGAGTATTAATATCTTTTGTAATGTTAGCTTGAGTTACAAAAACCTTTCCTAGAGAAAATCAACTAGGACTCTGTGTTGCCTTTGCAATATTTGGAATTACCTCTTTGAGTAAAGGACAAGAAACAATTACATTTAAACATACTGATTTTATTTCAGCCATCCCTTGAAACAGACAAAAAAAGTACCAACCCATGGCTTTGCAATTCAGAAAATATCATTCTATACAAGCTTTCACTGAGTTTTAGCTACAAAGGAAATGCAACTAAGAAAAAACAATACCACATCAGATTCAGCCCCCCTTTTTTTTTTTTTTTTTTTTTTTTAAACCTGGCTATTTTAACCTCTATCTCCACTGTTTTTCTCATACTCTATCCTTTCCTTTTTGTGTGCTGTTTTCTTTTTATTTTTGTGCTTTCAGGAAAGTGAAGAAGCTATGTTCCCACTAACCCCAGGGTTTTTCTGATAATAAATTAACCTGGAAAACCTTTGATGCAGAGGGTGTCCCTTGGAAATTCTGCTGTGGATGAATCTCTGCATTACCACAGTTTCTTTGGTGGTTTTTTACAGACCATCATAGTTTTCTTCTGTTTGGAGGATATGTTCAAACCAGTCCTGTCCATTACTACTCACACAACTAATTGCCCATGAATATTGATTTATTGTACTGTGCAGTACTTTGGATCCCGTAATACCATGTATTGAGAGCCCTATCTTTTCTTTTAAGTGTTTAATTCAATATTACTTTCTGACATCTTCTTTTTTGTATGTTACAAAGCTGTTTTCAGAATTATTGTAGTATTAGTCTCAGTTTATTTACCTCCAGTTGTCACATAATCTGTTTGTATCCTCACCTCTAACATTTTATTGACACAAAGCTGAAGTGCATTAGGAAAAGTCTATTATTCCTTAGTGCAATAGGGGAACTTGATCAAAAAATCATGGTAGGTACTAAATGACGTGCTTAAGGCAATGCCTAAATTATTTTTAACTCCCACAGTAGGTACTAAACTTCAAAATGATGGTTTCCAATATCTCTAGTTAAGCCACCACAGTATTTCAGAGAACACCCAAATACTTACTGTTCCTAGATTTCAGGATTAAAATATCCCACATCTGTGAGAGTTTTCTGTTTGATATTCCTGAAAGCCCCTCTTCACAGACAGCCCTGGCTTACTGTCACTATTTCACTCTCAGCTCCACTAAGATCTGAATGAGCTGGCTCTCTACAGTTGTTACAGCTCCCTAGATGCAGTAGAAATATGCCAGTTCTATCACTAGAGCACTTGATACTGATGTGAAATGGATGGATTACTCTCCTCAGTGTAAGTGCCTGGTTGTGGCAGACAGTTTTAGGCTGGGGAATAGGTGCTGAGAAGTGGTAAAGTAATCTTGATGTTTGACCACCTATTTTGCATATCCTTTGGTGTCTTCATCTGGGAAAATGTTCTGGGATGGAAGTTGCAAGTGATGCAGGAGACTCTAGCATGAGGTAGTCTGGTCTGAACACCGGTCTGGTATGAAGCTGATGTTGCTGCATATATATTTCTACATACACATATATGTATACGTATATGTATACACACAGGTATGCACATATATTTGTAACAGGCAGGAGAATCAGAGAAAGAAAACAGATTGTAAAGGAAACTAATATCTGTTAGGCTTTGTCTTCAGACAAGTATTAAATAACCATCTGAAACTGGCCAAATATGGAATGAGCCTTCACTTCCCTTACCTGTGGTAAGAGGAAAATAACATTATTACCAAGATGATCCTTACTTGATCAGAGCTTTTGCTTAGAAAAACTATCTACAGCTGTCTCAACTGTGTCCAAAAGGTTTTAACATTTCTGATTTTAGAAGTTCAAAAATTAACTTGTTAATACCTATTTTAGATATTTATGTCATTCAGTGTGGTTGAAATATTAATTCTCACAACTTCATGGCTGCACATGCCAGCTTGCATCACCTGGTATTCTGCTTTTAGTTTTCATTTTGATGTTTCTCAGTAAAGGAAGAGATTTGTCTCTTTTGAATTCCCTCTCATATTTTCCATTGTCAAGGAACAGAAACATAACACAGTATCCCTGTGCAGACTCTATATAAGTCTAGAATGCTAAAATTGGTTATATTTCTAGCTCAAATCTCTTCTCATAGAAATTATCTAGTCCCAGCTTGGTTCCATTTTCAGCCATGCAGAATGTTGTCCCTATGTATACAACTTTCTCATAAACCTTATCCTCTGAATCATGGTTATGGGGAGTATTACTGACACAGTTCTTGTTTTCCTTCTCATATGAAATTGCCCCATTATATGCTATTTGGTTTGAAAGTCGTTGTTTTAATCAAGTTTGACAGAGGAACACTGTCCTCTGTCTACATGCTGCACGTAGTTAAGAGTGGGTCTGCTGCCAAATGTAATCTGATTACTAAACAGCGGCTGAGTTCCTGAAACATGTCTACTATTCCTCTGAGTCCTAATTTCTCTTCTTGAAATTACTAGCTAAGGGTCCTTCCACATGATGTGTCTGTTTTTTCACTTGTGCTTTCTTGCCGTAGAAAGTTGTCCTGTATCTCTACCCTGAGAATGGTTTTGGTAAGTGTCTGTACCAAGTCAGTCTGACAGATTCAATGAGTAATGATTTGGCTCATTTGGTCAGATCTTGGGAGAAAAAACAAATGCACATGAGCAGAGAGACCTGTTTTAGACAAAAGCTAATTGAGGCAAGCCCTGACCCCATTGTAAAGCATTTTTACGTTCACATCTCCAGATGTCTTCTTGTTTAATATGCCCACACAGTCTGATAGCTGTGATGTTGAGCAGCATGAGACCAAATTGTTAAAATCTTAGCAAGTTTTAAATTAATTGGCTATTTTCAAGGTAAATGGATTTTTCATCTGGCAATATTTTAAATCACTTTATTATTAAAACTTGAAGAAGAAAATCTTGTTAGAGTTAGATTAGGGAAAAGATGCTATGTATACTTTTTTCTCATATGCATATGATCAGACCTGTTCTCCCAGTTCTCCAGCATAAAACCAGTGTTTATAGCTAGAGAATAATAACCCTGTTTCAATCAAAAATATTTGATGTTTCCTTTTCTCTGCTCATGCCTTTCTTTTAGGATGGCAGAATTTAAGTCTAGAAAAGCCAGGGCTGCAAACCAGAGCCCCCTTCTGCTCCAGCAAAGGGCTTATCCCCAGTTCACACAGAGCCAGGAAATGATAAATATTCATACTCTTGCTTGAATCTTTGTTTCTGAATAGGGAAAACCAGACTAAACTAGAGCAACAATTGCACAGGAATTTTGTTTGTTCCAACAATTCTACATTCTGCAAACTATAATTAATTAATGTATTGTGAACCAGTCATCTTGCTGGTCAGCTTTTCTAAAATGCTGGTTGATATGCCTACTAACATTTTATGAAGGTGAAACATTTTCATAGGAGGATTAAATAAAAGAAAGTGGGCTAGCATTTTCTTGGAGTATATAAGAGACAACAGGCAACAAACAGGACAGTATGAACTAGCATTGGGTTAATACCAGATTTGCCCCTCTGCAGTTTTGGCAAAGATACACTAATTGGTTTTCAGATGAGTGAGTAGTGATACTGGCTCATTCTAAAGGATATTATTTTCTTAGGTGTTCTTGTCAAGTAACAAGTCTTTAAAAGGTCCCTTGGGAACGGCTGAAAAGTGGAAAAATTAGAAACAAACTTCTGTTAGTCTCATTAGAAACTCTTTGCACACACTGCAGTGAAATTAATTGCAGTGTTCTTGAAGAAAATTTAAAAGACTCTCCTTATTAAAATGATTTCTAAATTGCTTTTAACATTTGAAATGACACAGAGGTTCCTTTTTAAATTTGCCTTTTGTTTAAAAATCAATTTAATAATAAGAAGATCAGTCATATTAGGAAAGAAGATTAGACATAACAAAAAGCCAAATTTACAAACTTTTAATATATTTCCTCTTAGAAAAGGTGTAGGCTGAAGAAATAATAAATTTGACTAACCTCTGTTAGGTGGATCTGAGATTAAATCATGCAGCCAAATACATTTCCATGGTTGTGGGAAATTATGGTCATTCTGGCAGATGTTCTGGAAACTGAATTCAATTTCGTTGTTTAATGTTTGCCATTAGAAGATTTCACAAAAGCATTATTTAAATACACAGCAACAGTTTTACTATTTTGATGAACATCAAACAGTTTTGCTCAGTCTGCTCTTTGCAGAAATAACAACACAGCATGAATCAGTCCACTTTTTCATTTATTTTCTAGTACATATATAGCTGACAAAATACTGCAAGTGATCTACTTCATTAAGTATTTGAAGCAAATGTATGAGCTGCTTTAAATGATCTTATTATGGTTTGCACCAGTTATTCAGCATACTTAGAAAGACCAGAAGTTGCAGCACTTCAAGCTAAAAAATGATGACATCATGTTACTGCAACATAACAAAGCATGTCACTAATCCATCCAGGCAACTCACATTTTGAGATTATCAGAGTGAATGAAATTGTTGTTTCATTTTGTCATTAATGACTCAAACCAGCTATGATTTGATGAAGTACAGGACCTTTTAAAATCCCTATATCTGAAGATCATTAGGATCACAAAAGTAAGTGGTATGTCTCTGGCAGAGAGTGGCTGATTTGACAGAGGCCTGACCTGCACACAGAAGCTGCACTGGGCTTTTTAAAACAGTGTTATTAAGTTAACCCAGTTTTGGCCTGAAAGATGATTTGGGCACTAAGACTGTGATTTTTGCACCCAGAATTGTAAATCTGGCTGCAAAAACAGTTACAGAAGACAAATTCTCTTCTCAAAGTAAAATAAAAACCTCTGAATCCTGAATTGTAAAAACATATTTTAGAACATAAGTGATGTTTATGTTTGGAAGATTATAAACCTTTAGATTTGTCCAGAAAAATGAATTGGATTATCAGATGAGGTTGTTTTATAAAGATATGTCTGTGGGTGGACACCAACTACCAACTGTACACATGAATGTATAATTCAGACATTATTATTTTGCCAGCAGGACCAGTGGAGGAACAAGAGGCTAAGGATTCTTCTACGATTTGTATAATTCACAGATGAAAGGTAATTAAGTGTATTTTTTTTTTTTTTTTCTCTTTCTGTGTGTAAATGGGGTAGCATTTTAGAACATTAGGAAGATGGAAAGAAATGGCAGCATCAGCAGCCATGGATATCTGAACATCTTACATGAAAGTCAGATGATGAAAACAATCCTTTTGCAGAGGGACTGAAAGCTACATTTCTTCTTTTCAGTTTTCAAAAATATCGTCTTAGGCTAACCCTATGACAGAATGTGAAACTGAAGGACCAGAGATGCTAAAACTGGTGAGTTGAAAGGCAAAGAGAAGGTTGGTCCACAAATTAAACCTCCTTGAGGTAGGAATATGCAGCGTATCTTTCTGATCCTTTCTGAAAGGATCAGCTTGCCTGGTGGAATCATTCATAGACAAGCAGGTAAGCACAGTCTGGTAGGGTTTTCATCACCGTGTCTGTTTACACAGAATGAATTATATGAAGGTGAATGAAACACACCTCTTGCTTTGGGACCTACTCTCCCTTATGCAATGATTTTTTCCTTGTCTCACTGTATGATTTTAAATGGAATAAAACACATTTTATTAGAATATAAAGAAAATGCTGTGGGACAGTTTTTAAGCTTCTAAAGTGATAATAGTTAAGAATCATTGAAAAGTGCAATCTGGATTTTTTTAAGTATATCTTGATCTGATCTAAAATGTCTCTTAGGAAGGGCAGCTCTAATGACCTTACAAGCAATAAAGCACTCATAAAACTAATTTTTTTCAAACACCGCCCCCCCCCCCCCCCCCCCCCCCCCCCCAATTTTGGCCTTTCTAAATTTCTAAACCCTTGCTTTATCTGGAGATCCATTGGCAATTTTTGTGTACATGAGGTATCGCTTTAATAATGCTAGTAGAACATTAAGATGGTAAAGCAATAATGTAAGGAAGCAACTCTCTTGAAAAGATAAAAACAGCACCTCTGTGGACAGTTCCATTACCCTTCCTTTTCCCCCTTTGCACAGACATATACATGAAAGATTTAGTGGGAAAACTGTAGTTGGATGGTTATAGAGATTTTTCTCTTTCCTGGCAATTTTTATTAGTGAGTAAGAGAGCTGACATCTTAGTTCAGAGTTCTAAAATTTTCCTTGGATCTCCTAAGAAAAAGTGACTCAACTCTGTAATTCTAGGCTTGATGAAGATGAGAAATAGTGTTCTTTAAAGATTCTAGCTTTACAATCCTATATGGCCACAGGCAGGTACAAGTTGTAAAGAAAATTCTTTCAATCTTTTAGGCATGGTGTCCCCTATTTTAAGACTATCAAAATAATCTACTGTTTTTCCTTTTTTTCCACTGATTTAATGTTCTTGAACCCTAGAACTACTTCAATATTGAAGTAGAGATTTCAGCACTGTGGCAACAAATACAATTATGTTGTTTTATTTCTGGGGAGAAGAAGAAAACTTTCTCTGGTTTCAATTTTCTTCTGTGTTAGGGCAAATCACAGGCCAAATTATTCTTGATAAGACATGTTGTTATTTTACTTTGATGCACTGAGCTGTTGAGAAACTTCTGCTAACCACAGTATTCATTGACAAATCCATATCAGCTACATTGTAGTTTAACACTGAGTTTTTGAAATTATAAACCCTAGAGATGAGATGGCAATTCCAGGCCAATCCAGATAAAAATCGTATTAAAAAAAAGCAGAGCTTCTTAGAGATCAGTAATTTTGAATTTTGACAACCTCCTGTGATGGTTGGAGCTTCTGTTAAGAAGTCAAAGGAAAAAAATCATGCTAGAGGGTAGATAGACTGTAACAGTGGATAGGGTGCGAAGAATATGAGATGCATGTTGAGTTTAACAAGGGCTTACACTTGCTATCAATCTTCCTCACTATCACAACACAGCCAATGAAATTGGAGACCTTCTCTTAAGTTCAGTTACTTCACACATAGAACCTTGGCCTAAACAAGAGGAGACATATGGATAAGAAGGACAGTGTTTTGCTTTGAGGGAATAGAAAAGGAAATCTATCCACTGTATAAATCAAACAAAGTATATTGTCTGTTTAAATTGAACAAAATATTTTTCCTATGCATTGAATGTTTACAGTATTAGTATCTGATAGTTTCTTACTGCCCAAAAGGACAAAATCTGTTTTATTCATGTTAGGCATTTCAATTTTATCTGAAGTAATACATGATACTGCATTTAAGTACTGTATGTAGTTTGACCTTTCTTCATTTGAAGTATAAAGAGGAATTACAACCAGTTTTCTTGCAAATGGATGAACTTTTTTCTCTTGTTTGCTTTGCAATGGAACTTCTCTCTAAGGCAGTACCCTTTTCCCAGATACATTATTTATAACTGTGAAAGTGTGCTTCATTTTTCTTACCATGAATTCATACAGAGTTACTAAAGATGAATACATATTATGCCATTGCTAACTTATGCAAATTCTTATGTTGGAGGTGAACACTCAAGTGCTCTTTATTTCTGGAAGCAGTGCCTGGAAGGTCTGGTTTGTACCTTAGTTACTTCTGTGCGACCTACTGACTAAGAAAACAAACCGGAAAAGGCTCATGCTCCAGCCAAGAGTGAACTGAAGAAGTGATGATAGGTAACTGATCTGGAAAGAGATATACAGGACTAACATCTTATGTTTATTGATACTGATGAAAGAGGAATTGTTTTGCTGGGCAAAATGGAGACAAAAGTTCTTTAAGACTTTACAATCATATGTAGTCTATCTACCACAAGACTCATCATGTAATGCCTGGTATTGAACACCATAGAGTTGTTTTTTCCCTGATTTTTATTTGAAGATATTCTTTATATATTATTACTCAACCTACTTACATAAACTGAGATAAGCTAATAAACTTATCAGTTAAGATTTGCGACAAAACTTTAAGTAGACTCTTACATTCTAAGCATATTGGGATTGATAGCCTCAGTAGAATACTGCAAAGGAAATGATCTCATGCACTATTAAAAAAAAAAAAAAAAAAAAAAAAAAAAAAAAAAAAAAAAAAAAAATCAAATATTTAACATCAGGAATATCACCCTGGAAGGAGTTTTCTTTCAGATGATAAAAGAATTCTGAATCAAAATCATAACTGATATCTCTTTCTCCTGTCTTGATCTCAGTCACCTTTTCCAAGTGTACAGATTTCTGGAGTTTTTATTTAACAGCTTCTTGGAAAAGTTAATTTTCTTCTCTATTTCCTCTTTCTTTTTCCCTTTTCTTTTGTATTTCAGATTTGATAATGAGTCATGAACAAATGTAGGTCATATAAATATATACTGCTTGTTTTTCTTACAAGAGAACAACATGGTAATAAACTATCTCAACCAACAATGACATTCAAATCCTAGCTACTGCCTATTTAACAAGCCTTACTTTAAACATGTAACACAGCCTGTTTTTTCCAAGTACAACTCCCTAGGATTTCTACAGGCCTATAATTTTAGCCTAATATTTAAGTCAAATTCTTTCTAGCACATGTTCTTTTACGGCTGTCCCTTCGCAAGGTCAACCAGTCACTGGATTGTCTATTTCTGGATAAAAACATTTTTAGAATCATGTATTGTTGAAGCATCAGGGATGAGTGTCTTTTAAAGTTGATTTAATAGTACCGGAATTGTATTGAATGACATTTACATATACATCCTGGACTTTGTCACTCTCCGTGTGTTGGTTAGTTTTGTTGTTGGGGTCTCTTTTTCTTTCCTTTGGACTTTATTTTAGCAGTGACATGTCTTGCTACTAATTAGAAACATTTAGATTATAGATATTCCTTTGAGAAGGGAGCAAGTAATCTGATTTATTGAAGGCAACTATGCTAACAATTGTAGATAGAGCACAATCCTTCAGTCCGTACTTCACTTGCATGTGAAATGAGATGTGTGCGGAAGTATCCTGAAAAATATCATTACATATAAAGCCATTTACAAGCTTGTGAGACCAATTTATTTTTTAGATATTTCTACGGACTCAACAGTCAAAATTTACTTTTGTATAAAAAGGAAGATTTTGCTCTGTGAAAATTGTCTGCAAATTGCTCTTGTAGGAAACTTACATGCTTTTATCTAAGGTGTTTTACTATAATTAGTAAAAATAAAAATATAAAAATATATAAAAATAAAAATATAAAAATATATACAAATAAAAATATTGTAACATATTCATAAAATTCAAAATCGACATGCAGCTACAGAAGATAAATCAAATGGAACATTATGGGCTACTGAAGAAAATTTAAAACCCAAGAAAATCACTTCTGTATTATAAACCTGGTCACTGCTGAAACTTTGGCTACCACCATAGAAAGCCAGACGACTTGCAAGCAGATTTGATTTGCATGTAAAATTGAAATACAGTATAGCTTTGTGTAAAAGTACATTGAGATATGTGACCAATTTTTTAAAATACTTTTATCCTTTTTGAAGTTCCAACATTTTAGAAAAACATATTTTACCCAAACTTGGCATGATATATTTCAACTGTTTGGGAAAAAAGCAGTGCTATTTTCTAATTTCCAGCCATAACCAATGAAGTTAAGGTAAATTCATTTACGGTGTCACTGTAAATTTTGATGAATCACTTGAAAGAGTATTACAGCCAAGTTGAAAGCCAGTAAGGTAAACTAAGCCACTATATCTTGGAAACAACTGCTTTTTCAAACACTAGAAATCTGTAGGACAATCATTCAGAGTATTTTCAATAAAAAGGGATATATAACCTTGCTGATGCATAAGTATCTGTTATAGTTTGATGAGGGGAATAACAAAAGTGGTAAGAAGATTAAAAATTATTTAAAAACCAAACCAGAATTGTATCCATAAATACCAAGCTGCAAACTGAAAACCTCTTTGCAGTGAACAAAAATGACAAAATCCAAGGATTATTTATTACTGAAATGATTAGAGACTGACACTGTAATAGTGGTGGAAACATTGTGATCTTAAGAAACAACAGACAAAGTATTTCTGTAAGAGCATCATTCGTGAAATTGAACATACTGATTGAATGGTCAGAAACAACTATTAAAATGCTTAAGGAAGATTTACTTTTTATGTTTATTGTCCTTCATCTCCTCCAGTTCTGTATTTCTCTTTAAAGAACTTGAACAGATAATCCTAATCTGGCCATCTTTATTGACAGAGAGTTTCCTTAAGGGGCTATATTAAATTCCGTACAACTAGTGATGATCAAAAGTAAATATATGATCCTTCAATTTATGTAAAAACCTTAGACTGTGTAAAATATTTTGATTTTGACACTTTCTAGTGGAAGGTGTCCTTGACCTTGACAGGGGTGCTGGAACTAGATGATTCTGTAAATCATTTCCAACCCAAACCATTCCATAATTTATGATATTTATATGGTCTCATGGAATAATTTTATTAGATTCTGTGTCTTGATTTTATTGACCAGACTGTAGGCTTTAATTAACCCAAACATCCTCTGCACAACTTTGCCCCCCTGATCTAGATAAAATCATGTACAGTGAGAGATATGGAGTAAATAATGTGTTTGTTTTCATTAATTATTACCTGAGTAAATTATTACCTGAGTTGTAATGCGACAGTAAAAGTCCAGTGTGGTCTGTCAAGGGCGTTCATCTCTCCAAATTTTCTAGAGCTGAGCTGATTGAAAACCATGCCTGGAATTAAAGTGTTGAAGATTATATGCCATTTCTGCCTGGAAAGGGGAAATATAAGAGAGTGGATGTACCATTGTATATGAATGATATAAGGAGTGGCAAAGAAAGGAAAAAAAACAAAAGCACGGAATAAAAAGGATCTGTTGGAAGCAAAAACATTTTAAAGGAGGAAAAAGGCTGGCCTTCCCATGCGCCTTAAGTTTAATTTCGTATGTCTTATGTAGGTGGATAGAAGTGTAGTGGATAATGAAATCTATGAGATCAGGGATGGTATTATTCTGTGACATATTCACTTCCCAGATATATCTTGATAAATGAATGAGAACAGGAGTGCTGCTGGGCAGTAATTCTCAGATGTGTAAGTTTTCTGTATCAAACGGTCCCCAAATCAGTCAGAACAGATGACAATGTTTGTACTCTAGGTTTGAAAAAATGAAGAAATTACAGAAGATTGATGATATAAAATAACCTTGGAAAAGCACCATCACAAGAAGGTTTAAGTACAGCAACAAGCATAACTAGATTTTTAAATAAAGTTTAAATTTTGGAAGAACAACCTGAATAAGTAGCTTGTGATACCATCTTGATCAAGCAAGGTATTTTGATACTTGTGTATATAAAACATTTGGAAATACTAAAAAACAAAGGTGAAAAACATGCCAGAATAAAGGAAAAAAATTCTCTGAAATACTAAAAAACAAAGGTGAAAAACATGCCAGAATAAAGGAAAAAAATTCTTTGAAATTTATATTCTAGAAAGGGAAATTGTAAGAAACAGTGTCAGCTCTAACATCTCAACAGTTTCAGAATAAATACCAGAATTTTAAAGACTAGAGCAAGAGGAAAATCATTTGCAGGAACATCAATCATAGAAGTCAAATAAAATCTTCTGAAGAGGTTTAGACTACAGCTAAACAAAGTAGAAATATGTAACAAATAAAGTGCTTAAAAATTGAAGTGATGGAGAGAACCAGCATGGTCTTCAAATTTCATCAGCTTGTAGAAGGGGAAGATTTCAGCAGAGTAGCTCCCTGTCTTTTCTAGCTAATTCTAAGTAAACTGGTCATTAAAAGGGGCTCAGTCTTTAAAAGGGGCTTGAGGCATCCCAACCTCCCTTAAAGACTACACTCCTTAGAACAGTATCGTCATCTGTCTTCCCATTCTACCTTCTCTCTAATTCTCTATGGCTTCTGTTAGTTTTCAAAGTGAGCTGATCTGCTGAGGGAGATCTATGCAATTGCATACACCATCATCAAGACTTTACTCACCTGTGCCTTCTCCTTTGGATTTTCAGCCTACAAACTTGGCCTCAGTTTTAATGTGTCAATGTTTGATTTTACCCAAAACCACTAGCTTGTATAAAAGCAGATGCACCACTGACCACTTGTTTTTTACTGCTTGATGTCATAACACAAGGAATGGCAAATTCAAAGTGAAGTACTAAAATGTCTTTCTGATAACGGCCCACCTAGTCTGATCTTTTCTTGCACTGTTATCTAGGTGGGATTAGGAAAAGTTGTAGTTTACAAGTCCCTTCGTTGTTCCTCTTAATGAATACTTGCTTTCAGTGTTGCCTGTTTTGCACGTCATGACAAAATGTCTTCACCTATATTTTGCACTTTGCTTGGTACAAATTAGGCATAAATTCAGGCAAATGGACAACAGCTAGACATTTCTTACTTAAAACTGTAGGAAATGAGACGAACGTCCCACATGGTGCACCTCACTGGCATATTATTGAATGTAACAGGATAGGTGGATTTACTCAAAAATCCCAGAAGTCACAGGAAACCTCTCAAAGCCCTGTAAATTGGGTATAATTTATTACCTAAGCTGGTCTTGTTTCTATGTCTGGTTCTGAAGTTGGAACTAAGTGCCTCAGGTCTGGCTGCACCTTTCACAGAAATGCTGATGGCTGGTAAGTTATCTAAGCAGGTACGAAACAGACAGTGCTTTGCAGCAAGTTGATTCACCTCTTATATTGCTTTGTTTTAAAATGCTGTGCCTTTCACTGTGGTTTGTTGGCCAAAACAGGAACCTGATCCTCTGAGGTGCTACCTGCTTCTGCCTATAGCTACTTCTCTGAGGACACCTGCTTAATTATTGCCCAACACCTCTGTTTTACGATCAACCGCAGTGCTAATTGTTTTCAGTTCTCTTAATCCTTGTACTCACAACGCTTGCTGCTAGAATCAGTGAATAGCTGATGGGGTCAACCAACTAATTTTTGTTTGTTTAATTATTTATTGATTGAAAGTAGATGGGAAAGGACAATTTGCTCTCAGTGTAATCACACGCACAAACACACGAATTATGGCCTAGTGATTTATCCCGCTGCCAGCCAAATGACATCTGGGTTTCTGCTCAGATTCACAGCTCCTTTCTTGTCATGGGGCAATATGAGGTAAGAACTGAAAACAGTGCAGGAGCACAGATAGCCAGAGGGTCATAGCAGCATGGTGTTTGGACAGGCAGACAAAGATGATGAAAACAAAGGGAGGGTATTGTTCTTTCTTCCAGCAGTACTGGAAGGGTGCTGTGAGTTTTCCAGGACAAACCGCAGAGCACTGGGAAAGGTGAGTCCCTGCTGGTCAGCAAAACATATTGCACAGCCTCTCCTGTAGCATGAATGGAAAAATTGAGAGAGAGACAGATTTTTAAGGACTTTTTTCTAGCCATGTTACCAGTTTCTTAGGAAAAAGAAATGGAATTAAGTAATTTACGTGGTGAGTGGAGTTTAGGATTTACAGTGTAATTACTTGGCACTGAAAGTGGAGCATGGAACTGGTTGGAAAAAACCATGAATATACCCACTTCACTTTAGATTAGAGGTAACTCATGTGTTTCTGAAATACTAGGATATGGAATCATAACTCTTTTATAAGGAGCCTCTTTCTGTCTTCCCTGTGACGTAAAATTCTCCCTTCATTATACATCTGAGTTAGATTTTGTGGAGGGTTGTACTAGAAGAATCCACATGTTGCTTCTCTTCAATTCTTTGAAGGTCTTTAGTCTCAAATTAATCCCTACATGCACTGAGAACACATCTTTCCGGTAGTAGCAAAAACCCCAAGACATAAACAATTTCTTATTCATTTATTCACGCTCATGTTTATAAATGCTATTCAAGTTAATTTGTATAGATAAAGGGTACAGTTATAATATGCCACTTAATGTCCTGCTAATCTGGTTGTTTTTCAAAGAAACCCTTCTTCCATACTACTTCCAGCTAAGAGATCTATATTGAGTTTCTATTTGTGAAGTCTTGTGCAGTGGTATCATCATGTACTTTCTATTGCTTGTTTTGGAATGCAAGCTGAGGTTAATTGAGAAAAAAATAAGCTGTTTTGAAAAAATGAGATAGAACTGAAATAATTGAACAAACTTTTAAAGTTTGCTCAGAAAGCCAATGAGGATGACTAAATGTTGGCCTGAAAATTAGCAGTGACACCCATAAATGCAGTCACTTAAAAAGAGGGAAAATAGTAACTGACTGTATCCTTATTCTTAAACTGTGCTTATATTAAAAATGCAAATTTTGCCAAGCTCTTGAATTGGAAATTAGTGACAAAAATACTTGTTAACATTTTTTCCCATCTCCATTGCATTCTTTATCAAGAAGCAAGTCTACATTTGAAGTACAGATAATTTTTGCAATTATCTCTTTCATGCCCTGTGGTTTTATTCCTATAATATATTTTGGGAGATGATAGTGTTATTTTATTGCCAGAGAAACATGGGGACATTAGACATAAGAAGTGTGTCTTTTCTAACCAAAAAATATTTTCAAAACTATTTCAGTTGCCAATAATATCAAAGAGTGTGAAAGTGTTTATTCCTTCCAACCTTCTCTCTCCAACTTTCTCATAAAATTTTGTGGATAATTAACATTCAGTTTGGTGTGAGAGGTTCAACATTTGAGATTTTTTAATAAATATACACAGAGGTAGACCCAGACTACTGAGAATTTCTCAGGTAGCTTTTCAGCTTTTCAAAAAGAGACTTTTTTGCAGTCAATGTTATTTTAGCTAGCATTTTTCAGCCGTTCAAACGTATTTTTTTAGTTTGGGTTGTATTTTTATAGAATGACTCATAAATCCCCCTTCTGACCGGAGCCTTAATCAATCACCTTGTTAAAGGTGAGAATTTCAGTTCGGAATAATGTGTATATATATGCACAGATCAGAGGAGAGTGTTTGAGACAAAACAGAATTTCAAACTAGCATAGTTTCTCATGGTGAAGGATTGGAGTGTAGAATGTCATTTTTTTCAGTCTCTTTTCTGAGGAGAAAATGCTGTCCTTGTGCTTTGAGTGATTGTGTTAAAACAAAAACCATAAAACAACGCTCCACCTTCCCTTACTGGCCAAAAAGGCAGATGCTACTGAACTTTGCAGTGCTACTGATCTTTACAGTGCTAAGTGCTTGTCTTCCACAGTAGATAAGTTTTAAATTGTCAGTAGTAAAGTCACACCTAAGAATGGCTGCTTTTACAAGAGTGGAGGAGATAACTTTTTATTTATTATTAGTCTGCAGAGTTATGAACCCATTCCGTTATTTCTGCTGTGTAACTCAGGGACAGTTCCTGAGCTTAAAGTACACTTGTTCTGCTCCTGCTTGGTTGAAAGAGAGAGTGTGGTGTGGAGTAATGTCAGGGTAAATAACTTTGGCTAAAAGCAGATTCCACTAGATGCAACCCAGCCTTCAATTCAGAAAAAACATCTCCATATGGTAGGTTTGAGCTCATGTCGAGATAATTGCCCTTCATGAATAACCTTTCATAGTAACCATCCTAATAATATTGTAGAAAAACTCTATTTCGCAGAAATGCTTTTTGCTCTCAAATGGAACTGACAGGATACAATTCCAGCAAAGAAATTATTTGTTTGGCTGGAGTAATCCCAGCTTGGAAATTGAATGGAGTTGTGTCTGGTTGAATGGCTGAGTCTTGGGAATTTGTGCAAGGCCTGCATGCATTTATTTCTTTTAAACTTTGGTCCATTGTAGGCCCTTTCATGGGGAGACTGTGAAAGGATAAAGCTTGGTTTCAGTGACAAAAATGTGTGTCAGAAATCCTTAAACTGAGCCTATAACTCATGTTGTTATTCTATTAAGCATAACTGTAAAATTCCTTTCAATAACTCTTCTACTTCAATTTAATATTATATGAATCCAAAGTGATGCTGCTTTTGATAAATCTTCATTATAAAACAGAGACAAAGATCTGTGCTGCAACTATTTTCTTTTTATAAAGTAGCCAAGAATTGTCTAGTTTACAATAAATACCTGTCTTTAGCTGTCTTTTGAAATACTAGCTTATAATATTTTAATCTAAAAGTGAAAATTTTTTTCTTTTTCTCATAATATCATGCCTCAAAACAACCAGGTCAGGAAAAAGGAAATCTTATTTTAATCTTAATTTAGATCTGTTAAAATAGATGTATAAGTCTTCATGCTTTCGTTGAGATAAAGTAGCAAATTAAATAGTTGTGCTGGAATAATTCCTAGATTTAAATACAGAATATTGATTTACATTGCTTTATTTTGCAATCAATCTTTAGCTAATTTTTCTCAATATTTTCAAGGAACTCCCAAAAGAAATAATTTCCTTTATGTAGAGATATTCAATTATATGCCATATACCATCTGAATTGCAAAGACATATAAAAGTCTATAGACAATACACAGAGGTATTCCTAGGCCATGTACTTTCCATGTACTTTGCATATCCATGTACTTTCTTGTAAATCCACAGAATTGTAGTTAAGAGAAATTGAAAGGTTTTGGAAGCTATTATTCTCAATGATTCAGTGGAGCCAGAATCTTCTGGCGCAGTAGAAATTAAATGACAATTTGAAGTAGAGAATAGGGAAGTTGTTCAATAATTCTACTTAAAATGATTAAATTCTACTGGAAAATAAGGTAGAGTGCAGGGTTTTCTGTATTAAAGAAACATACATTATTATTTAATTAAGAAAAACCTATACAAAGGTAGACTGATGTTATTTTAGAGTATTAGATTAGATATTTAAAAAAGCAGATGCATGTCTTATTTTTATAATTTCATTCCTGCCATTCTTTTGTTCTTTGGTTTGGTTTTATTGGGGGGTGGATATGATATCTTCCAAAACCTTTTTTAAAAAAGAAAAGTTGAATTCCATATTTTATGACAGCCTTACAGAAGTTTGTTCTTAAATTCTGTTGGTTCAGAATTGATAGCAAATCAGAAGAAAAAGTAGAGTATACTGTTTTTACACAATAAGGCTTTTCTGTTTGCTATCTGTTTTGAAATTATGATTTCCAACATAAATTCACCATAGAAATATTAACTAGAGGGATATAACAACCAGAAGGTAAAACTAAAGTAAGACTGTTTGTGGCCCAAAATAAATGAAATGCAAAAAGAGAGATTTTATAGCCTAAAAATTAAAGTTAGTATTTTTAAAAATTATTGTTATGAATATTATTATAAAAAGATATATAATTTTTACAGCTAAAGATTTTTAGTCTGCAGAACTACAGAGTTTGCTGTTCATACCCCTTTCTATTTCTGTCTCTAATGGCAATCCTTGCTCTCTGCCTCTCTAGGCACTCTATGCATCTATTGCCGGCTCTCCTTGTTGATGGGGACATAGTAACCATGCAAGATGTAGCCCCATAATGGGGAAAATAAGGAATTATATGGCTTAGAGCTCTAGTAAATTCGTACTGATTTTATGCTCAGGCATTAATTTTAATTTTTTTTTTCTGAGGCAGTATTCTCTTGAAGCTGGAAAAGAAACTCGGAGTCCTGGTGGACAAAATAATGTAGTACCTTCACATGTTAAATGATGAAAGGAAGTTTGTTTATCCAGCTTAACAATTCAAGTTGGTAGAATTTTATAGTTGCCATATTTTTTCTTTCCTAGAGAACTAGGTGTAAAGCCATTTACTCCACGTATAGGAAGATAGAAGCACAAGTTGATCTAAGTAAAGGTATATAGAATAAGACTTTTGTAATTTTTAATTCTGGGTATGATTTTCTTTGCTATAACTCCAGCATGAAAAGCTGAAAAATAGGAATATAATAAATCAAGAAAAGAGCATGTCTTGTAGTGTTTGCCTTGAACATCTCCTGAGCATGCTGGTTCAAAAAAATCTTGACTTTTTGCAATAATCTTTGGGTGGTAAAATGATCAACTCTAGCATGTGGGCCTCATGCATTTAGAATTACCTCATGGGAAATCAATAAAGTTCTTTATTTGTTTTGATATTTGAACATCGCATAGAAGACCAAAGACATATACCAATGATAAAAACTTAATCCAGCAGGGAAAAAAAAAAAAAAAGTCTGCTGTAAATGTTCAATATGCTGTCCAAGCTATGCTGCCACAAACTCCATTACAGCTGAAGGCAGGAAGCAATCTTCACTGCATTCCTGTAGTCTCTAATGACTCAGCTGAAGACAAGAACAGCATCTGAGTTTCAAAATCTGGTGACAAGCATAAAGGAAGTTTGGGGAATGAAGTGATTATATCCTGGGAAGATAATAAAATTACTTTTCCCTCTGGTGATCATAACAACAAAACACAGTGAATGGACTGAACTTCTGAACGGACTAATTATTAAGGCACAGATTACCCCTGGTGAACAATTGGACCTCTTTTCATGGTGCAGATAGGCCTGGAGGAGGAGTAATTTTGTCTTTATATAACTAAAAAGTTTCTGATATTTACCTGTGTTTGAATTTCAGAATTCATGCAAAAGTATAAATTCAACTTTGGTGCCAATAACTGCAGTAAAATATGTGTCAATGGAGTAATACCAAGTAATTAATTCTGATTTCCTGAACTGTGACAGATCTCCAAATAAGATGTTGTGCAAAAGTAGGTAAGTTTGTCAGGGAGAGCTGAAAAGCAGCCAGTGAAGTTATTTATATCTTGTCTGAGTTTCAGGTGCAATTGGACAAAATAACGAAAAACCCACCAGGCACGACAGAACTGTTTCTTTTATTTTTAAACAAAGGTGAACTTGACCTGCAACTTGACCTGAACTTGACCTGCAAAAAGCAATTTGGGTTAAGAACAATGATCTTCAAATTTTGGGGTATGAAGAAGGATTTGTCATTTAATAGTCCAGTTCAAAACTGCATTTTCTATGATCAACATTTTCAAAACTTCAGCTCTGCTTTTAGTTTTGAAATTAAATCCTGCTTCAAACTTATTTTTGTTTTGTTTTAGTTTGGCTTATTGGCATTATTACTTATGAAGAGTGGAAAAAGCATACATTTACATTCTCTGAACTACGTGAGATATTCCCACTCCCAACTTCTTTGAAACTGGACATGATGATTGATACATCTTGTGTTTAATTTTTGTTTATTTTCTGTCCTCAGAGACTCTCTTGTTGCTTCCCTTAGTTTTATTTTCCGTGTCTCTTGTTACCTATTTATCTACAGTAATTAATGGGATGCAGAAAAACCTTCAGCAGGGCATCTGTTGCAGCTGCACAGGGACAGCAGACAGGGGAGGTTCCCAGTCTGTCCTTCCTGGACCACCCTTGTATTCTCTTCCAGGGCTGTCCACTCCATCCCTTCCCAGTTTTAACTCTCTTTCTAGAAATAAATATTTTGTGATTATTCAAAGCAGCCCAATGAATTGAAAGAGTAATATATGACTGAAATGCCTTTCAAGACCCCATTATTCAGCTTGACAAATGAATATGTACTACCAAATTAATTCAAAAATACTCTAACCTAAGTTATCAAAAAAACCAAACCAAACCAACAAACACAAACACAAAACCAAAAACAAACAAACAAACAAACAAAAAACAACCAACCACACTACATTCAATTCTACGTTAGTTTTTTCTAATTAACTCTACTCTGTTTCTCATGTAAAGATTGGGTCTGCAGTTAGTCACGTCAAAAGGATACCTACTGTGTATGAAACACATGCTGTAGTTCTGCTTATTAAATGTGGCTGAAGTAGTCATATGATTTCTGCTCAGCTGTGAAGAAAAGGTAGGAGACAGTCAGTCAAGGAGTTATTTTTTCATTTCTATGTCACCCAAAGAAATGTGCCAGCTCTTTTCGGATTGGTGGATGAGTGTAGGCTCTCCATAGGGATATTCTGTGGAAGAGAGTCACTTCAGTCTATTACTTTAGATTACCCTTCTCTGTAATCTCTCTAGAGACTCTATATACTTGGGGAGATTTTAAAGTAGATATGGCAAACAATATTTTTGTGTATTAAGTCAACAGATATAACAACAAAAACCTCACATCTACAAAAAAAAAAAAAAAATCCCATCAAAATTTTGAAGCATTTTTGTCCTGTTTGTTGAGGAATTCTTTCAGTGCAGGTATCTTGGTGAACAGATGCAGTGGGAGCTGCAGGCTGAGCTCTGGGTGATGGAAGCCTGGGCAAGAGGCCATGAAATACCAACCCTTTCCAGAAAAAAAGGACACAAAGGCACAGTGCCCTGTGGCTCAGCTAGGTGATTGGGCATTCAGAGACACAGAAGGACCCCCAGAATTTCTCCTAGTTAGACTGGGAGAATACACCCAGGGCTTCCTTTGTTCATGGTCCCTCCTTGGATGCACCAACTGTTATTTAGATATTAGTTATTTAGATATTAGTTATTACAAGATTAAACAGTTTTAAGGATTTGGACATCTGAGATGCCTGTGGGAAACCTGGGGTTGAGATGGTAAGGAAATCTGATCTGTGAGAAAAGATAAGTTCCTCTACATAAGTGCCCTCAAAATTATGTTTTCTGCTATTATCACAGCACTAAAATTTGTAAAACTGGTAAGATATGGGTGGGAAAGAAGAGAAAAAAAATGAAGGTATAATTGTATTCTCCTACTTTTGACATGTAAGTTTACTTAATGAAACAGGTAAAGCATGGGCACAGTCTGAATTAATTAGTAGGAAAGAATTTGAGACTTGAACTGTATTTTCAGAGGACAGGAACATTTTTCTGATGCTAAATGTCTTAGAAATGACAAGGCATGTCTGCCTAATTCAAGGTAGGTTTGAACCAACCTTGAACCACTTTTATTTTCACAGCCACAAAGGACCACTATTTTTCCTGTATGGAAAAAAATTTGAGGATAGGAAAGATGAAAAGAAAGATTATACTGACCAGACAGATAGCAAGCATTCTGTATGTTAAACCTGCTGTACCTTTAAGGCCTTTGCTTTTACCTAAGCCCGCACAGAAGGATTGTTTGAAGCTCCACTGCTGTGCAGGGGTACAATAATATTTCCACACCAGGATCCTCAGCCACTGGCCCTAAAGAATGACTTTCCTGGTGGTGACGTGCCTCACATGCTCCCTTCATGCTTTCAAACACCTTTACATGGGAATTCTCATAGCTTCTTGGATTTACAGATAATTTGGTTTTTTGAAAACCAATCAGCAATAAACCAGAAAGGGAGTCCAGGTGTCCAGGTGTTCTAGCTCTTGCCACGCTCTTTCCAACTTCCATGATGCAGATATCAGGATGTGAAATAAGACTGAAGAGCAGGAGCGATGTTCCAAAGCTGTACTGGGAACCTGCATGGGGCTGGTTTTTATGTCTTTCAAGGACTTTGCACTCCCTCTCAGTTACCTGAAGGGGTTGCCATTTATCTCTCATTGTTATTGTCAGATAGAAAGACCCCATGAGGAATAAAGTGACAAAAATATGGTTGGCTGTTTCTACTGCCTCTAAAATCATAAATTCGGAGGAAACAACTGTCTGTAGGCACTTATTTGTTTACACAGAAGTAACAGATGGGCATGAACCACAAACACATATGATGCCCTGCCTCTTTTAATTCATTAATTGATTGTGAAATCTGTAGCCAGGTGATTCAATACTTATTGCTTGTTCTCTGTGGTGATTTTACCCTGCTGACAGTTTAACACAGATTATCTACATTACCTTAAATCTCCTCTTTTGTTAGAGGCAGACAACTCGGTTAAGCTGTCTCCACCCACAACTGGATTGGCCTCATCAAAATGGGTATAGGATTCAAGGCATTACATTACATCAAGATATCACATTCCTCCAAGTTGGACACCAAAGTATGTATTTCTGAAGCATGACACTGGGAATTTTTTTAAACTTTAATTACATCATTTTTATGATTGCATATTCCGGTTTTTTAGTGCTAAGCTATCCCCACACTTAAAAAAGCTTTACCTGTTTTCAGCTCTGTTGCACTGTAATGCCATTTGTTCCTGTTCTATCCAGAGTAGATAAGAGAGAAAGTGTTTTCCTTGCCTTTTTCTAGTTACTTTTTATGTACTTGTCCTTTGCAGGTCGTCCTGGCCCACTTAATGCCTTCAGTGTTGCCCCTAAGTTCATTTAGTTTGACGAGATGCACTGATTTCTAGATTTATTTTTTCCTGCTGTCTCACACCTTGTCTTGAAATGCAGGAGCTGAAACTGACAGCTGAAGCTGGCCTAATGTGGTGGCATAGAAAGATCATTTAAGAAGTGTGTCATACCATGCATGACTTTTTCAGCACTGAGATCCTTATGATTCAAACTCTGTGATCCTCTGACAGCTATAAGAATGATGCAAGAGGAGAGAGAGGTCACCAAACAGGGAGCCAAGAATATACCAGTAGGAGCAATATGCTCTTTTGAGAGTGGGAGCACAGACAGGGTTTGATAAATGGATACAGGCTATGATGACAATCCAGCAGGTGTTTAAAAGCATTTTGCTGCCATCTAGTACCTTGTCTTAGTAGAAGCACTACTCTTTGGAAAAATACTAGGAAAAGGAAAAAATAACATACAAAACAAAAGGTCCCAGCCCTAAGTATGTGGCATCTAGTATGAGCTTCACACATCAGAGTGGAAGAACATACTCTGTGAGCCAATGCTTCTCTCTGGGATACCTCTGTCTGTAGGGGAATTAAATCCATAATGCAGCAGTATTTCTGTGAATGGTAATATGGCTCTTCTAAGATGCTCTAATGCCATAAGCATAAGGAACAAACTGATTTCTTACTGCAGGATCTTTGAGATGTGCTGCTCTTAGTGTATGTATCTTCCTCATCCACGGACTTTTCTCAAGTCACTGATTTAGAGTGCTCTCTGTCAGTCTGGACCTATCAAGCTCAGTTTCACAATGAATCCGTGAAATGTGTCAGTCAAAACATTGTCCCTAACATAATCCAAGGATCTCTTGGATGATATTTTCCCTGTATTGCTCCTTCATTGGAAAAACATGCAAAAAGCCCCTCATTAACACACTGTGCATAGTGCTCTGGTTTATTCTACCAGCTATAAAGAAAACCCCTCAACTTAATAATCTCCCTTCCTCTCTTGGGTAGGCAGGAGATACCACCCTGAAAAAAACCTTATTCTATTGAACTTCTATACCCAGAAATGCGTATTCCTTGTAAAGTACAAAGAATATCTGTTTTCATCCATGGCAGGTACTCATAAATTATCCTTACCTTTATGCTAATATGGCAACCATTTTTTATTTTATCTCATCAAATTTCCTTCATGCTATTTAAGTACTATTCAGCAAACTCATGAATTGTGTCCTATCGTGATATAATTACCTGGGTTTCCTGAAATGGACTGTTTGTATCAAAATTACTGTCTCTCAAGTAACACTGTTGAGATATCCTTGACACTTAAGCATGGAAATAACAAGCCTAAAAATCACTTTTAAGACTCTAGAAATCAATGTATACATTTCCCCCCCTAAATCTTGAATAGTGAGAATTTTTATTCTTTCCTACACCTTTTTCCAAATAACAGAGGGAAAAAACCTTGACACATAGCTGAGGAACATGATGAGAAAATGTAGAAGCGCTATAAACTGTACAAATATCTTCCTTAAAAATCAATGTTTATGATACACATATATTTCTTTACCACAGCAGCTACATATACATGTGGGAAGGACCCTAGTCTATTGCCCTTTCAACAACAGGTAGTTCTCTCTATTGCTGCATGGTAGCTACAGATCCAAAATGAAATTTCTGGCAGTCTGCCAAATAAAAGTCCTTCACCCCGACATTTTCTACAAGTGCTGTCCTCTTAACCTTGGTTACCCATATACAGCCCCAAGATAGACTGAGATGTACATAAATGGATGCACAAATACAAATATTAGTAGGAGATGGGGGTTTGCCACTTTCTCTCATGAGGACTAAGTTGCAGCATTTTGCAGCTATGAAGAGTGGTACAAATTCAGGAAATTCAGGGATGAACACAGTATATTTATCATTAGAAGATACAAACACTTTTTATGCATTGAGATTATTTTGATCTTCCAGATAACTTGCCTTCAGCACAGTAATATCAGATAAGGATATTCAATTTAGTTTCACACTGTGATTCTGTTTCTGAAATCTGTCATGTTTGGAAAAGGCTCTGTAACCTGTCTGCATCTATGGACAACAGAATATAAATGGACTGTTTAGTTTGCATGACCATGAGCCTTGGATTTATATTTTATGTATAATTTAAATCCTCCAAGGTGTTTTAATTGCCTTTATTTTTAGTTCTCATTTGGAAGTTTAAACATTTGCTGCAGGGTTTTCAACATCTGTTGTTTTTTATCACAACGAATGATGGATATTGGATGCTTGGTGTGAGAGAGTTATTGAATAAAACGATATATTAAAAATTGACTGCCCTACAGATTAAAACTAGGTTTTGAATTCAAATGGCTCCCTATATTTCACATAAGTTTTTAAAGAAAAGGAGTTCATTAGAAACACTGAAAAAAGTGCTATTCAATATTGGTTTTGACTTGAAAGAAAATATTTATCAAATTCCTCACTATTCAAAAATATGTTTTTGAAATCGTATATGAACACAACATGTAATTTTGAAAGAAATGACTGGCTCATAATTAAGCTGCTTTCTAGTTCCCTTCTTTTTCATGGTATCTTGCTGGTTGTTGTGCTTACTGGATTATGAAATTCACTTTTATCTAAATACAACATTAAAACTTATATAAGCTAAACCAATGTATAGTGTATGATGACTCATTACACTCTGGTACAAGAATATTTTTAGTACCTTTATGTTGCCTATTTTTCAGTTTACCTTAGAGAAGAACATTAAAGATAGATGGTGTTTAACATAGATTTAACTCTCTTGTCATCATTAAATTTTTTCCCATTTATTGTAAATGAAAGAGTGTGGCACTGAACAGAAGCATGGGACTATTGTTTCCTCCATTGCATGAGATTCTGTAGTGCTGATTGCTAAAAGCCTGTGGGCTTTACTATGTGGAAAAGAATGTTGTTGGGTCTGACAGAGAGCACAGAGACCACTGCCGCCCATGGACAGAACTCATTCCATAACATAACTGCACTTGTTCCACAAGGAAAACCGTAAGGGTAAAAGCAGCTCCAACCATGCAGAACAAGGAAGTATCTGTACATAATTTCCCAGGGCTGTGTTTGCACTTGGTCTGCCACTACAGAGGAAATGACAGATTTTAGAGAGGAACAAAAGAATAGGTCATTTTGCATTGATTGCCTGACACATTCTGTGTTTTGGAGCACAGGTGGGAGGACAGTTGTATAATAAATATGTTCCCCCTTTCACCTTAAGAGTGAAAGTGGGAACTTGCACTGCAAGTGCTGTTCTACTATGGTTTTGTTTGACTGGGACCACAGGAATTTGGTTGGATTAATTCAAAACAAATTCTTGACAGTTTTGCTAGCTTGGAATTCTGGTGAGGTAAAAATTTGGCATTCTGCAGTGAGGCAATGGACAAAAGTTTAAGGAATTGATATAAACATTAATATCTGCCCAATTTTTCAGTGTTTTCTCTGCATGACTTTGTGAGTTTAGGAGTATATTTAACTACATACCAATACTGTATGCAGAGTCTGTTACTAAATTTTAAAAAGAGACTGCATTAAATCATCTGCAGGAAGTTGCTGCGGGTGATGAATTGGGTCAGATCTAGCAAGAAATAATTTAAATAAATGAAGATATCCCACAAACTTCTGGTGAAGACAAGGAAGGAGAATACAGCTAGTCTTAAAATGTTTTAACCCATTTAAAGCAAAGTAAGGCCACGTGTTTGTGAAATATGTGCTAATTTATGTGTAAAAATAGGAAAATTGTGTTTCAGTCTAAAAAATGTGGGGCTTACTTTTACATTCTCAAGACAAAGCTGACGAGAAAACAATTCTCTTATTAGAAAATATGTAATCCTTTCACTGGAATGAAACTCAATGTGCCTCTTGATTGGAGAAAATAACAGAGAATTCTTTTAGTCTTATGTAAGTCTAGTGATGTGGCACTTAGTTTATTACATCTTACCTTTTCTGATCTGTTTTGGAGAAATCTCTATAGCTTTTGGAGCCTGTATTATTTTATTTTCCTAGTTCATCTCTTATATGGAAAATCTTTTGAAATCCCTAGGTGTATAGGAGAGGACCTGATTCTGAACTGGCTATTTAATAATATAAACCCCTAACCTTAGTCTGGAGGGATGAGATCTACTTATCCAGCTCCCCTGAAATAAGAGGTGGAAATAAACCAGAAGAACTAGTATTAATGATGCCACCAATAATACCTAATGCTAAAAGCTACATATATTTATTGTCAAAATTAATCACTTAACTATAGATATGTTTGTCATGTGTAATGGATGCTAATCACAAATTGCACAGTAGAGTCTAGTTGCAGCAATACATACTTTATGTTACATTATTGTCAACACTGGGCAGGTTACTGAGCCAGCTGCCTCAGGAGCAAGTAAATCCATAACATGGATAATCCATTGATGGTTAATGGAGAATTAACAGTATTTCACGGTGTAAGCATGCAGCAGCTTAGTATTTCAGGACTCAACCTTTAAATGACAATTGACTACTTCTAGCTGTCTGCTTCTGATATTTGGGCACTAGGAAATTTAAAGTTGCTGCTCAGTTGCATCTTAGCTATATAAATGACTAAATTTCAAACTGTGAACATTCATAAAGATTTTAAAACTAAAATATTTTCCAAGGACAACAAATCTTAAACAACTGAGTGAGACCCCCTTCAAAACACTGAGCTTATTGGTAGGATTTGATCTTCAGTGTGTGCCTGAGTGGATGAGCAGAAAGAGAATTTCTCATCTCAGAAGAGTTTTCCTTGATACTCCTTGATTGTAGTAAGAATGGAAAAAGTGATGGAGACCTGTAAAAAAACAAGTGCCTTATTTAGACAAGTGGTCTGCAAAAAAAGAGACCTTTTGCTGATAACTCATTTTGTGTGTTTACTGACTCCTCTCACCAGTGGAAGTGATCCTTTACCATCTGTCTCCTATACACTCAAGGAAACCAATGTATGTTTTGCAGGGAACCTGAGTGCCAGCTCCCAAGGACGCCATTAATGATGCTGAAGTGTGCCAATACTTTGATATGAAACATTTTCTCCTATGGAATCTCTGGCCACACAAGAGAATACTAGCTTCATGGTGTGTTGAGACAGCAATTCCCATGCATGATGAACTCTAGCTTCTTAAAAGGACAGTGAAACAGTACCTTAGTGGTGCTTACAAAAACTCCCCTCAGGGAGTACCAGTGGAAAGCACAAAGACAGGATTCAAAAAAGGAAATGTCTTTTCAATGCATGGCTTTGTTCACAGGTATATAATTTTATCAAGTTCTTAACTGGATGATAGTGTCTACCAGCTCCCAAACAAAAGTCCAGGGACAAAGTGTTTATGTATTTCTTGTGGGGTTTTTTTTTTTTTTTTTTTTTTTTTTTTTTTTTTTTTTTTTTTTTTTTTTTTTTTTTTTCAAAATCACAGGTGCTTAGAATTGAACTATATAAGAAAAGGGTATACTTTTTCATATTTCATTTGCAAAGACCTTCAACAAATCAAAGCCCTTGCAATGATAACATTCTTATAAGTGTCATGCCTAATTTTGAGAGCAAAATATCCCAGCAGATTGGACTCTTCAGTCTTGAAAGAAATAATCAACCTTATATCAGTCATCCTTACCAGGAAAAACACCCTAACAATAAACCACATTGTTATGAAAACATCTGTGTCACCTAATTTTATTTTTCAACATCTTTGTGTGAAATGGCAGAGTTGTTTTTTTTCTATAGGGATGAAAAAATGAGTAGCTAATTATTAGAAAGAGAAGTTCATCTTAATGTGTCAATAAAACCTTTTATCCAAGACCTGCAACAGTTTACATGCTTCCATTAGAAATCAAAATATCCAGCAAACAGCTAAATAGAGAACTAGAGTGAAATACGATGGCAATCAAACACAGAAACACAACACATCAAAGCATGATAGAGAATATATAGAATTTTCAAATAGTAATAAAAATTTATGAATACTGTGAAAGTAAATGCCTGTATAAAAATAGTTGCAAAAGTACTTAAACAGCAAATCTCTTTATGTTGCAAGTTAAAACTCATCTGACAGACAAAAATACTTCATTTTTAAACACCTTCAGAAATTTTTCTATGGCATTGTAAATCTGGAAAAATTGGAAATGCTTTGGTAGATTCTCCTATTACTTGGAAAGATGACCTGCAAGTGTGTCACCCTGTTCAAAATTAACAAGGCAAAATTTTGTCTTATGCAACTGTGGTGGTTTAGCAAAAAAAGTGATTCTTCTGAGGAAATTATAGTAAAACCTGTGGCAGTGTGAGAATTGTATTATTAGGTTTTTATAAGAAGTTTTATGTTATAGTTCATTTCAATGTACTCCCAGTTCTGTAACCCTTTTGTGTTTTCTGTATAATAAGGTGTTTTGTGTCAATCATCCCACCCCCCACCTATCTGTGTCCATCCCCTCTGCCCCCCTCGCTCTGGGGCAGCCTGTCTAACACTTCGGGACCCCTCCCAAGGTTGCAAAACCATTCGGAGAGGGCTTCAGGTGATAGGTCCCTCGGGGCGGAATTCCTTTGCCCTTGGTGTCAATGGTCAGAGGCTTGGGGGTGGGCACACCTTGTTACCCCCGGAATCCCCTGATTTGTTGTCTTGTTGTAACCTCCCTTGAACTCCTCCCCCAGTTATAAAGTGGAGGAGGGAGATTCAAACTCTCTCACTCTCTCGCTCTCTCGCTCTCTGGCCTGCGGTTTGGACGAGCTGTGGACTTCCCGCAGCTCGGCCTGAATAAACATCTTTTAACCTGCTAAGCTGAGAGCCATCCTTTTCTACTGCCGCCACTGTCACAACACTATTTAGTCCAGCTGCTGCTGAGAAGCCGAGCCAGCAGGTAAAGATAACCTGCGTGCCCATCCGAACTTGGAACATCTTGTAGCTGTGCAGAACTGAGCTAGCCGGAGGCCGGCGCTCGCCCGGTGCGGAGACGGAACCAGCTACAAAAAACATTAAGTGACTAGGCATGAAAATTGGCAGCTCATATAGCCATTAGAAAGGTGATATGCCTCTGTGAACACACAGGCTTAAAAATCAGGAGAATCCCAGGAAAATTCCTTTTCCTCCTGGCCTCAGAAGAGGTGAGAAGGCAGCGTGGCTCCCTCCTTGTGGGGCCCGGGATGGCCAGGCCTGGCCTGATCCCAGCAGCAGCCAGAGAGGGGGGGAAGGGGAGGCTGCAGCTGCTAACATCCAGCTGACTCTAAGGCCTGCCCCCACCGCCAGCCTGGCTGAGAGAGATGTCCCCTCCATCCCCAGGGAGCAGCTTCAAGTCTGGGTTGGGCAAGCCCACCCTGCTGAGACCGAGGGGAGGGGGGAGGCACCCACCAGCCTGGCTACAGAAATGCTGGCTGCCATTCCTGATCCTCCTGCCATTGGCATGGCTTTGAAAATCCAACAGCTGTGCACCCAGATTGGCCGCTGCCTGGCAGGGATCACATGAACATCTACAGGCCCGGGTGAGATGTTAACTCTTTCCTTACTCAGATGAAACTTAAAAAGCACTAACTCTTCTCTGAGTGAAAGACAGAACGATTAAAAACTAGAGACACAGCATGAGACTAAAATCAGTGAAGACAAAGAGAGAGTGAAAGAATAAAAGGGTCCTAAGTGGGAGAAAGGATTGAGGAGTTGCCTAATTTTTGGGCTGGACTTCTCTTGTGAGGCCATGGAGACTGGACTAAAATATCTGTGTAATTTATAGAGCGCTTTTTAGGGGGATACAAAGTTCTAGTCATAGCTGTGGACTGATATAGCTGTGATCCCATGGAAAATTTTGAACAGAGGAAGAGAGACTCCACTCCCTAAGAACTGATGAAAGAGTATTTTAAAGTGGTAAATTGACTGAAAATCACAGGCTTTGTCTATGTTGTCAGTGGGAAAGTAAATGGTTGTGGGGGCTGGAGAAGTGTTTTGAAGGTTTCATTTTGATTCTCATTCTTTTTTAGTGTTTGTTAATAAATCTGTCTTTATACCCTTTAAGATTTGAGCCTTCTTTGCTTTTCTCCTAATCCTATCTCACAATAGAAAAGACACTCAGACCACTAAACTAATTTTGGAAAACAAAGATTGGCAAATGTGAAACTACTACAGCTAAAAAATATAATATTGTAATTAATATGCTGTATATGAAATGTCAAGTACATAAGCAACATTGGATTTCTCCCTTCATCGATAACTTTTTGAAAGAGTTATATTTCTCTTCTGTATAGATAAGGATAGGGTTATTGTTTAGCACAGATGTGATTCTACACAATGATCATTAAAATTTATGTTGTTGGGCTTATAATTTACTGGGTACAGTTGTCAAGACCTCATAGGTCTGCAAATCTAGGAATAACAAACCTTTATTTTCAGTGTTAACAGAAATTTGAAAAGAGTTTTGGGAGATACCTTTTCCCAGGAATGTCTCTAGTTCCATGTAAAGAGCAAGCAAAAAACCCCAAACCCTGCAATAGCTCTAAAAATAGCATTTGTCACTGTCTCTTGGTTGAATGGTCCTCTTTGCTCAGGTACTTCTGTACTGACAATTGATTTTAGAAGTTTAGTGTTTTGACTGAGTTGATCTGATTAAATTTAAAAGTAAGCATATGATATTTATATTATATATAATAATAATAATTATATGTATATAATAATAATTATATATTTTTATATATATATATAATATGTATATGTAAGTCCTTCATCTTTTTGCAATTCCATTTTGCAGAAATGCTAAAACTGAGGTAAACAAGAAAACAGCTTGTCTTCCTAAAAATGAGCTTTTACTTACACACTACAAAGAAGAATAAACATGAAGTATTATAATCAGACAACCTTCTCTTCATGTTTTTTTTTTTTTTTTTTGTCAGTATGATATTTTTCAGAGAGACATAAGAGGAACTAGAAATACGGAAGGATTCAGATGGTGCTTGGAGAAAACCAGTACAGAATATAATACATTTTTGGGATTATATGTCTTTTGGAAAATCCTTGGATGAGTAAGGGGTCTTGTTTGAATCTAAAGAAGAGAAAATTTCTCTTGTATTTTTAAAAGCCCCAACCAACCAACCAATAAGTTCATATTTACTTTTTTTTTTTTTTTTTTTTTAAATTGGAGCAGTTTATAAGACACTGTATTGTGTGTCTGTTTATAGAGAAGGCTGAAGACAGTCTTCACCATTTTACACCCTATTTGAATGGTCATACTTGCCACTTCATAGTTTTAACTTTTAGGTTTTACCTAGAAGTAAAGATTAAATCCTGAAAGTTTTAATCTGATTGTTTCCAAATTTGGACATACATTCCAAGTGAGAAATTTTATATGACTGCATGCTGTTGATATTACCAAATAAGTCTTGCTCTATGTAAAATATTTGATGTAGATCATTATGTATTTCAGTTTTTCTATTGCAGAGAGTCTAAGAGTCCAGGCCTCTTGTAATGTAAAAGTCTATGTACTTTTTATCCTCATCTGAATTTTTAACAGGACAGCGTATTTTGCTCATACTTTTTATAGTATTGTCACTACAGATACAACTTCTCTTTCATATTTGGACAGTAGAACCTGGAAAAACAAATTGTGAAGATTTTTCTGATTTGCGCAGAAGTATATAAGTTTTCATACTTTTGATAAATGTTCTCACACTGCTTGACTATTTTTTTTTTTCCTTCTTTCTTATTGTCTGATTATATGTTCTTGTTTTCTATCTGCTTTTTCCAGACTCACTGTAGGAATGGGTTCAGTGTACTTTTTATAGCCAGCATGAGTCCAGGTGAAAAAGATTTGCTATCTGTTTTTAGATAGTAATATTATAGCCATATTATTTTTCCAGGTATCATCCTTCCAAGTCAGTGTTTTTTGTCTTTTGATATACTTGAAAAGATTTTCTTCATGTACTTTTTTTTTCTCTCTCTACATTAAATTGTGTTAGAAACCAATTCCTTCATTTGTCTCCAACCCACAAGTATGTGTTTTAATTTATCTTCAACTGGTTTATTTATTTTATATTGATTTTAGTATTTCTTTTTCAATAAAAACTTTCCCTTTGTGTAAAAAGCAATTGCTATAGCTTCCCCCATTAAATGACTTCATACTAACAATGCATTTGAAACCCTTATAATTGTTGGTTTGAGCCTTAAGAGAAAATGGGGACAGGAGACATAAAGTAAACCTCTATCCTTCATTTTTTTCAAGAACACCAAGTCAAGAGATTTTAAAATATAACTGTATTTGGTGAAAAAGCAAGCTTTAATAATGTTCATCTCCCATTAATTCAACAATATAAAATATTTGAAACCCTCAGTTCTCCTTTAAAAAGAAGATTTTGCAAACAATCTAAATTGAAATTTCTATAAGAAAACAAGTGAAGCATTTTTGTTCCTGGGCAAATTACCTCAAGGGGTGGCAGGACGACCACATCTTTCATCAGTCTGCATTTCCACCCCACTCTGTGGGGTAAGATGTCAAACTTCCTTCTCCTTGGAATAAACAAAGTGAATTCCACAGAGATGGCAACTTTCTTGTTTTTTGACTTTTGCTATGAAAGATACTGATGGCCATTGTGTCAATAATGTGGCAATACAATTTTTTCCTTCATTGATCCCGTCAGGTGAAATGCTTAAATTTTACTTTTTTGAGAGACATGAATGTCTGGAACTTCATTTTTTATGCAAAGTTTTCTTTCACACAAAAGCTGTGCCCTGTATGACTTGTGGTAACACAGAGGAGGAAGAGCCTCTTCATGAGCACGTATGCACATATGGGTGAGACATTCTTTCCCACATAGTCTGAGCATCCAGTAATATTCCCAAGCGAAGGTTTTTTGCTAACTGATTTGCATCCATAATTGCTAGATAGAAATATGATGGATAAACAAACAGCAGGTAAAGAAACAACAGTGTAATGGTTCACAAAATAAAATCTTTTCTCTTTCTTTTAAAAGGTTTCAAAAAGTCACTACAGAAAATTAATCTTGGTCAGTTTTCTATGACTAATTTGCTCTGCATATCTGTGATGGAAAATCTCTGGGTAAGATTGGCTTTTCAAGGGTTTTCTTGGTAAGATCATAAAAATTAACCAAGCTCAGTATTTGAATGGGCATCTTCACAGAGGGCATAGCCAGAGCAACTCTCTCAGCACAAGCATGAACTGATAAATATTTTGGGTTTTTTTTTTTAGTTTTTCCATAACAAAAATGAGCTTAATATATTACTAGGCTAAGCACATACCACTATAAAGCAGAAAAAAGAGACAGCTCATTTTATTTTTATTGAACAGATTTTTTTTCACAAAATATTTCACAAATATTTCACTTATTTGTAAGATCATGATGGTAGATTAAGTATTATATTTTATTCTTCAAATTGAAAAAAAGCATTTTCTTTAATACTGGATATAAATTTCTAATGGAAAATATTTTTTTTCTGCTCTATCACATATTTATGTAAAGAATTAATTTAACCAGATAGAAAATCTTTTTTAGAAATAAATTAAGTAGAGAAAAGAAAATCTAATTAACTAAATTACTGCAACAACTAAATGAATAATTTTCCTCGACTTCCTGGCTCTTGAGAGTCTTGCTACAGTGTCCTATTATTCTTCTCAATTATTAATATTTATTAGTTAAAAAGCAGTGACTTTTTAAAACAGGTTTATTACCCTACACATTTTTTGTATCCAGCTATAATCTATTCTGGATACATACTAAACAATAAAAAAAAATCACAATTATCCTAGCTGGAGTGAGTTCTTTTCGCTCTGCTCCATTTGGCAGAATAGAGTATCTCAATGATAATATATATTTAGCTGTAGTGCAACATGGAAAAAAACCCAAAGTAAATAGCTGCATTAATATATTCCAGGGCAGAAAACTTACTCTGAACTCAGACAAAGCAAATTTAACAGTCTATGATGAAGTGTGGGTGTCAAATTTAAAAAGCTGTGTTTTTATCAATCTGATTTGTAAGTGTGTTTATGAAATAATTCCAGTTTGGAAATTCCTCTTCAGATCTACACAACATTCACTTTTGGAACGAGTCCAGAGAAGGGCCACAAAGATGCTCAGAAGGCTGGAGCACCTTCCCTGTGGAGACAAGCTGAGAAGAGCTGTGGTTGTTCAGCCTGGTGACGAGAAGGTTGTGGGGAGCACCCTCGAGTACTTAAAGGGGGGCTGCAAAAGCACTGGAGAGGGACTTTTTATAAGGGCATGTAGTAATGGAACAAGAGGAATGGCTTGACACTGAAAATGAGTAGGTTTAGATTAGATATTTGGAAGAAATTCTTGGCTGTGAGGGTGGTGAAGCACTGGAGCAGGTTGACCAGAGAAGCTATGAATGCCCCAACCATGAAGAATTGGATGGGGCTCTGAGCAACCTGGTCTAGGGGAAAGTGTCCCTGTGGCAGGAAGGTTGGAACTAGATGGTATTTAAGGTCCCAACCCAAACTGTTATATGAATCTACAATATGATTAGTAAATGTAATTTACTCATATATATATATATGATTTATATGTAATTTAAGCCTGTGGACAGTAGGATGCTTCGTTTCTCAACAACAGGCATCTAGAACTGTAAAACTATAGTTTTAGATAACTTTGAGAGTTTCTGTTTGAATTTAAGTGTTTCATCTTCTGAATTGTTTACTTACATGTAATAGGTCAGAATTATCAGCAACTTCCACTGTCACCCAGAGAAATATGTTTTTATAGCAGAAGTCTGATATGGAGGTGGTCTCCAGGCCATCATTGCACTTCATCCCCTTCTACTCTGTTTTTCTCTTGTCTGGCTACACTTTTGGTTTTTTCTGTAAGGGTCTCTTTCTTGGTGTTAGACCTTTTGGGACACTCAGAACAAAAGAAAGCAGCCACAGCATCCGTACAGCACAGCTGTCTCTGCACGGGCCTTGTGCAAGGTCAAGAACTTCTGATCTGACATTCATAGGGAGGAATATTTCTCTTTGACCAAAATAATCTCTTCAGTAGAAAATAGGGAAGAAATAAGCTCGGTCTCTCATCTGCTCCTTTGTTAAAGCAACAGGGAGTACAGCAATTCTAGGACCAACTTTGAAATGCATATTTGAATGGGCTCAGCAAAAATCTGCTTTTAAATGGAACATGTGTTTTATATGCAATGAGACAGCTGGTCCAAACAGACATATCTTGGCAGAACCTATTTCTATGGCAGTGAGACACAAAATCAATGTGAATGGGAGCTCATTTTAAAATTACTCATTAACTTGCGAGTTTCACTTCCATCTAAAGATATTTAATGTATTCCTGTTGCAAGATTGATTGTTGAAATTTGTATTTGTGAATTATTTTAATTAGTTAATTTAATAGCAATGACAAAAGAGAAATGGACACTAATAGCACTTTTATTTAGAAAAGACTCTGTTATACCTAAGCAGTCCCATTGACTTCATACTTCACTCTCAAAAAGTGCAGGTGTATTGAAGCTGATGTTTGCAAATGCTAATAGGAAATAAGTATGTCAGACAAACTGCATCCTCCTTCCTAGTTTGGTTAAATATATAGGCTGTGGATCACACATCCAACTACAATACTGTACTTGAGTTTAATTCCTTTGGGGGAAGTAAAATGAATTAATATTCTTGGAAAAGGGGAATCATTAAGAAATGAGATGTTCTGAGATATTATTCCATAAAGTAAGAAACAGAGAAGCTGGCAAATTTTGCAGACATTCATTTTTAGAGCTATGTTCCTGCTCATGGCCTTAAAAAGTGTGTTCATTAACAAGCTGAAATGTGTGTAATTTTACCCAGGATTGGTTCAAGCTCAAAGCAGTGCAGCTCGCTACAAAGTATTATAGAAAGACAATTATAAATTATTAATTTCAATTAAAGAAACTCTGTTTGCAAGGTAAACTACCATATTTCATATTTTCAGGAAGAAGTAAGACATTTATCTGACATAATTTCCTTTTTCTAGATGTTTACTCCAGTAGGTAACCCTTCTTGATTTTATCTGTAAATCTGGATCTGAAAGTTGTTTCTGTGTCAGAGATCAGAAAAACCGTGATTTACATTACAAGGCTTAATTGCAGAATGTTGTGATATTACACAGTATTTTCATTTTCTTAAAACTTACTCTAAGCCATTAATAAATTCTTTTTCCTTTATATGTGTTGCTTTTATTTCTTTTTAATTTGCCTTTCATTTGTATTATTCCTGAAGGAATTAAAAATTAGGTTAAAATTTGAATTTTCCCTGTTTTTAAGGAAAAGAACATTTATTAAAGATTTTATTTTCCATCACTCTCTCTCTCTCTCTATCTGTACACTTATCTAAGACTTGTCTTACCAGATCACACCAGCAGGAAAAGAGGGAAAATTGACACTACTTATCTTCCTAGGACATGTATGCAGAACACAAACTGGAGGCTGAATCAAGCAAATATAAACCTTTTCTCAGTCTAAAAACTAATTGAAATGCAGAACTTAATGTCCGTATAGGCTTGAGCTATCTCCAAGGTCAACCATTTCCCTTGTTCATGCCCTGTTTCATCGTTTGGAGTCATCTGTCAGTGTGAAAAGCAGAGGTTCATTGACCCATTAGTTGAGCATTTGGTATTCTTCAGGATGTAATGAATGATTGCTCATGTAACTACCGCTCTGTGTTCACTTTCAACTGCATCACTGTTCCTGGAGATCTTTCTAGTATGCAGGAAGCAATAATGACTTTTTAGTATTTAAAAAATGGTTTGGAAAATCAGTCAGAGAAATTTTCTTACTGTCATTTTTAACTCTGCTTTAATACTCAAATCAGAAAGGATTCAGAAAAGGTGAACACTCCTATTTGTGGACTTTTAAGGATAAAAGTATGATAAAAGAATATAGCATGACATTATTTATGCTAAATTTACTGACTGCCCAGCATAATTTGCTGTAGAGATCTTTGAGCTAGCAAACACAGCTAATGCCTAGTAAATTAGTTAGTGGCACTTCACAGCAATATGCAGTTTTGCATGCCAGGTAGCAAAAACATTAGGTTTAGAATAGCATTTCTGTCTTTTCAGTGTGTTAAAATACATTTCAAACACGACAGAGATAAAATGCTTCCCCTTTTGATGAACACTTCAAATATGTGGACTTTTGTCTGAGAGTGCAACTGCTGGGAGACACAGAGCAGACAGCTATGGCAGTATGGATTCAGCTTCTCCTTGCCTGCTGTGTCTGCTTCAGGACACACTGTAGCAAAGGCACTGGCCTAAAATAACTGTCAGATGAAGTATGAAAAAACTCCTTCATGGTGTCAATACAACAGAAGACAAATACAGTACAAAAAATTGGCAGCAGAAGGTACTGCATTACCCAGCATTCAGCATTTAATATTCAACCCTATCTCCTTACAGTTCTGGTATAATTTCCCCTTTTTATCTTTACAACACCCTGCCACTCTAACATCAGTGTAAATCACTCACTTGCTCTTTCTATTAGACCCTGCTTTCTCCAAGACATACAACAGCAAACTAGCCTGTAAGCTCCTGGCAATCCCCAGTCTGGGTATCTGCTCTTCACTCTCAAGCCATGCTGTTTCTGCTTGGAATTTTTCTGTATTCCCATACTTCACTCCAGCCTTCCAATTTTTCTGTAGAGTGATGATTGATGATTTACCTGAGGCCTGATTTTTATGTCAATGGCTGTTTTCTACTGAGGGTCTCTATGATTTGCTTTATCCTCTACCATCCTATCCAGGTGAATTTATCTTCCACTGCTCTCAGTCTCTGCCTCCAACACATTAATGTGACTGAAAGATGTCCCAGATCTTCAGCTTTCTTCTGAAGTAGGAAAAAAGTTCAATATGCTTTTACCATTTCATCTGTTTATTAAATAATACAAACTTGGTTAACTATTGCAATAAGTTAACATCAAAATACTTCATGTAGGTCTATACTGGCAAGTTCTTTGGGACTTGCATTATGAAAGTTTTTTCTCCATTTCTTTCCTGTTAGTTCACTGACATCACTAGTGAACTGACTGTGAAGTTTCCAGAGAAGAACAGAAAATCTTTCTGACTGAAATAGCAGAAGATCTGATGGTTACTAATAGAGGAGTAAGTTTTCAATTCGTTTCAAGTTCTTACAGAAAAAAAAGAAGCAAAACAAAGCCCCAACCCAAACCAATATTGGCAGCTAATGGCACTTTGTCAATGTTATTTTATTGAGTTATCCATTGTATACGGGTTCAGAGAGGAGGATTCAGCTGCTTGCCAAGACCAATTTTCACAAACCTCAGGAAGACCAGAGGCTGTCATGAGACCTGACAAGAAGCAGTTGCAGAAAACTTAGTTTGACCAGAAGTGTGATGCACCTTAATAAAAAAGAATTAGCAAGACTTCAAAAGGCTTCCGTGATTTTAATATATACAGGAGTCTTCATAAACAACTTTGATTAAAGTGCTACAGTTCAATGAATCTGTGGGTACAATGCAAGCAAAGTGTGAAGTCTTTACTATGAATGCAGTAAAAATTACAAATTTCATGGTATTCAGGAAATTAAGATGGTTGTAGGACAAGATTCTGGAAATAAAAATACACAGTTCAATAAATTCTGCTCTTAGTTACATAATCCACTGGATAGAATACTGAAATAAATGAAAATACCCCAACCCTGTTTTAATTTATAAATTGGAAAAGTCACTGAAAATTCCATGTGTATAAATGCACACAATTTTAAAACTCACTGAAGAGGTTCAAGCTGACTTTAAGTACTATTAAGAACATTTGATGAAATCTTTTTAAATGAAGTTAGTGGAAGAAATTGTATCCTTCTCCAAGGATTACTTATGTGGAAGACCAAATCCCATTAGGGTAATTAGAGACAGCATAAAACTCTAATAGAGATGCAAGATTTTAACCAAAATTTGTATTGAAAAGGTTTGCACAAATGTTGAAAATCTATCATACTATTTTGTTAATTGAAAAAAAAAAAAAGTTGTAGAAGAAAGCAAGCCTATCTATTCATATATTGATTACTAGGAATGATTTCCATATTGTGGGGCTGATAATCAGCCTGGATAGATTGTGTTAAATACGGTAAATTGATAGCTGCTACCAAAATAAAGGATTGTGGGAATACTCAGTGTTAATTTCACCAAGATGAAAATGTATTGTTTCAGGGACTATAATTTATTCTGATTCACGATCTGGTTGGTGGAAATGTTCTGTTTGGCTTTCACTCAGGAAAATGATAAAAAATAAGGTGGAGTTCTAGTCTTCCACAAAATAATGTCAAGTAATCTTATATCTCAGTGTGATATAATGAAACCTATATACCTAAACTATATCTGGATTTCAAATCAGATTATTTGGTTTTGAATATTTTGATGTTGTTGATCCAGAATGTTTGCCATCCTGAAATGAAATTCAGTCTTGCTGTGTTGGGGGAACTTTCTCCAACAATTGTCATTGTTTTCTTTAAAAACCTGAAAAATGAGAACTAATATTCATAAAAATTTCTAAATACTTTAAGCAACTCTTCTGGAGATTGATTTCTTTTAGAACCAGAACATTTTTTTGCGGGAAAAAAAAAAAAATAAAAAGGGCAAAACCAAACTCCATTCTTCCTTCTTGAGTCTGCCGGTGTCCTCAGCTGAAAGCTGCCACTACATGGTTTCAGCAAATCTTACTGAAACAGCTAGAGAGAAGATATCAGTATTTATTGGCCAACAATCTTGTCTTCTGAATGAGTATGTAGAAGAAAAAAGTTTTGGAGCAGTCTCATAGCATTTTATCTCAGACTGTGGTATCAGGGATTAATTTATCTGTTCAGATAAATGCTCACATTCCTTGAGAATGTAAATTGCTGTTTATTGACTTTGTGAAGGGAATTTCAACACCACACTGTAGACTCACAGTGTCTGAAAGCAGAGATAGCTGCAATGCAGGATTTGTATCACAAAGAAGTGGAGAGAGATATGTGCTTTTCTTAGGTTCATCAATTTCCTTTAATTTCAAAAAACATACTGCTGGTTTAGTTATAACATCTAATTTCTCAATACAATACTTTCTGAATTGTGGAGCTAAGCTTCAGTGATGTTGTGCCCTTTGTGTCACCTGGAGTATTTCAGGAGGGGAAAGTATGATTTTTAGCACACAATTTTGGATGCTCGTAACTGCAGCGGAGATGTACTGATGCCATAGAGGCCCCATGGGATCCAAACCAGGACTGAATGGCTTGGAAAATATAAAGAGAATTTCCATATGGAAACTCTTCTACAAATTTGAAGGACTTGCTTGATCAATTTGGAAATTTACTGAAGTGTTAGCTCCAAAGGGACCGAAGTATACTGCATATCTCTCTCAAAGGATTAATGTGTTTTTTTTCATTAAGTTCATGACATACAGAACAGAGTAGTGATCTGGTGCTTTGGGCTGCTGTCAGGTCACTCTAAGGCAACTATGTAGGATTATTATACAAACATAAAGACAGCCTTTTAGAAGCCTTGATTTTCCTCTGGAGATGTAGAAGTTCAGATTGTTCAAAGTCATTGCTACTTGAAGTAAAAATTTTCTTTGACTTTTTTTGAGCTTGGCATATAGCATTGAAATAACCCATGGAGAATGAACCAACTGACACTTAAGCAGAAGGAAGAGGAAATTAAATAAAGATGATCTGATAACAGTCTTCAGGTGGATGAAAAATGACTGCTTGTTTTTCTAAGGTATTTTAATCACACCAAAGAAAAGGAAGTTCACTCAAGGTGTAGAACTAATTATCTGATGCTAGTGACTAAAGCACAGCTACAGTTCATGTGAGGAGACTGTAGCATGTCTCAAACTGAAGGTCTTTAAAAAGAAGCTTAAAAAATGCTTCTCAATATCTCCATACTTGGCAGAATTATTGATTTGGTTGGCCTTGTAGTGATTCGATGGCAAAAAAAGTTTTCAGTTTGTCTTGTTAAATCCTATTTTTTAGTTTGGGACCTCTGATTTCATGATTTTTGAGCTCTGTAGCAATGAGTTAACACAGGCCTTTACAGGCTTCTTCACATAAATTCTGTAGATAACAGATTGCTGTTAGCATCTTGAATCAAAATTTTAAAAATCAATATTGTTTTTCCAGCTGGGAATTCAGTTCAGAAAATGCACAAAGGAGCATGCAAGAATGAAAGGGAGTAATCAGCACCACGATTCTATAGACCAGTTGGCTTGTCACACAGATTATTGCATGCAAAAGACATCTGTTTTATATCCACATTAATTTGATTTGATACCCAGGAGTAAAGAAGCTCAAGTATACAAATGGATTAGAAAATACATTCTTTCACTTTAATCTTTCAACGTAATGACCAAAATGTCTGATAAGAACCATGGATTGACTGCCAGCTGTGATAAAATACCACAAATGCAGTTGTGTAGGGCAGTAATGCTAAAACTGCTTTGTGACAGTTCCGATTTATTGAATCCGGCAATGAAGCCTCATGAGGAGCATACAAAGTACAAATCCCAGCTAAGATGACTCAATTTCAGATCAAAGAAAACAAGAAATACAAAAATAAACCCAGATCTCATTCCTGGCTGTGAGGCTGTGGAATTGCTCTTTTATTTCTTCTACAAAAGTTGCAAAGCCACATGTCTGCTTCTGAGTGTTGTAATATATTTTTTGGTTATCATTTTTCATTCTGGTTAAAAAAACCCAGAGGACAGCATTTACAGCTCTGAAAGGAGAATGTGTGGAAGGAAGCATGTCTTCTTGGAGTACTGGCTTTCTGTAGGTTCTTTGTCTTGCTGCTCAGGTTACTGGACGGAAGAAAACTGTCTAACCTCTATACCTTCTCTAAATAACAAATTTATGTGGAAAAAAATAAAATAAAAAACAAACAAACAAACAGACAAACAAAAAAACCAAACCCCCCCCAAAAAAGCCCAACCAAAGTGCATTTCTGAAACACCACAGTCATAAAAGGAGATATTTACATTAAAATTGTGTTCAGAATAGTAGCAGACATCAGGTACTTTGATGTCATTGTCCTGGAATGGAGTGAAAATTATAGAGAAATAATGCAAAATATAACACTGTGTGCTGGCAGCTATCATGGTGAAAAAATGCTCCAGAAATGCACAAAGGCTTATATAAACACATATTTTATGTTTATATAATTGACTATCACTGTATTTTCCAATAAGATTTTGGTTTGTTTATTTTTGTTTAGTTGATTTTTTTTTGGGGGGGGGGGGGGGGTGTTTGTTTTTGATTGTTTGTGGTTTTGTTTTTCTTTGGTTTTCAAAAAATGACATGAAAAATAGTTTTCTCTAATCAAAGATAGCAGTATAGCTAATAAGAGTGAGAATGAAACTAAAAACCCCGCAATACTAGAAACAAAATCTCTGATACAAGAATAAAAAAGTGAGATTATTTGAGACTATTTCAGTAGGTTAGATATTTTTAAATTATTTAGACTATTCAAGTCTCATGTAGGAGAATTAGTTGAACAAGTCTTCAGACTTGTGTCTGGTGGTTATTGTTAAGAACTCACAGAACACAGCAAGACTGGGAAAAGATGTAAATAACCCGAAAAGGAAATAAAAAACTTAAAATAAATACAGTTAGTCAGATGTTTATGCTTCAGAATACCTTGTCATTATTTGCAGAGCCACTAATGGGAACTACATTTCCATGAATTCTAATTATTGAAACAAGGTATTTAAATCATGTGTTTTTTTGCTGATTTTGTAATCCTACAACAATCCTTCAAAAATCAATGTTTTGTAACTATGATGTGACCATCAAATAGTAATTGGTAAAATGCAAATATTTTAGAACATGAGAATAGACTATCTGAAAATGCAAACAAAACCCTCATCTTGCACAAATTGGAACTATTGTGGAGCATTTGAATAGCATGAGAGAGATATCTCAGCATAGTCTGGGGCTACCATAGGAGCAGAGATTTTTTAGAAAATTAGACAAAGCTTACTTTCAGTCTAGAATATTCTAGTTTCTATAGTTTCCTTCCTTCCTTCCTTCCTTCCTTCCTTCCTTCCTTCCTTCCTTCCTTCCTTCCTTCCTTCCTTCCTTCCTTCCTTCCTTCCTTCCTTCCTTCCTTCCTTCCTTCCTTCCTTCCTTCCTTCCTTCCTTCCTTCCTTCCTTCCTTCCTTCCTTCCTTCCTTCCTTCCTTCCTTCCTTCCTTCCTTCCTTCCTTCCTTCCTTCCTTCCTTCCTTCCTTCCTTCCTTCCTTTAAAATCTTTGAGTTCTTGCTTTTATCCCTGTACATATCCAGAATATCTTTACAATTTAAATTGCTTCACAACTGATTTTTCACTCAACACTAGCCTCAGTGGGTTTTGTTTATGCATATCAAATATAAATCTAGCTGTTACCCTTGGAAGGCTATTCAGGGTCATTACGAAAAATTTGTTGATCACACATGAGCCATACGCACAGTTCTTTTACTACTCTTCCAAAAAATCTTTGACAACATAATTTAAAAAAAAACCTCACCTTTTTATTAACTGCAGTAAAGAATTTGGCCTGGAATTTTCTTCAGCTCTCTATCTGCTGTTTTCTTCAATGACCAGCTCAAAAATATATATTTTTACTCCAGTAAGACTTCATTATATTTAATATGATGCTTTGATGAGGGTATAGCTCCTCCTTAAGTTGTGATGTAAAGAGGGCTTAACAGCACAATTTGTTTTTTTAAAATTCTCTTTATCTCTGTATGTGTCAGACAAACACTGTCAACAGGAGCACTAGCACGCTAACTCCTTTAATTTTATTTATATCAAGCATTCTAAAATATTGCTTATCATTAGTTCTTGTTTTCATTTTTGTATTTGAACCTGACTGAATAATTGACAAGAAATCTCTGACATTTCTGCAGGTCCACCATTTTATACCAAGATTTACGCTTCCGAATTTTTCTTATTATGGATTGCATACTCACCTTGTTAAAGACTTGCTTCACTTTGTCTCCCTTCAGAGAAAGTGTACCACTTCTAGATTCTTTTCTACCTTTTTTTTTTGCTAAGGAAAGGTTGGAAAAATTATGGGATGTAGGATGGAAGCACATAATGTGGTACCTCTGCATCAGCTGCTCAGTCTGTGTTTGTAAGACACTCATCAGAATATGGAAAGTACTACTGTTCATCATTCACTGGGGAGAGAAAAACTACCTCTTTCAGCTGGCACAGAGCACAGAACAAAAAAAAGAATAGTTTCTTGTGAAACCTCAGCAAGTGCCTTTCACCTGCACTGAGCCAAGCTTCACCTAGAGAAGTTAAATTAAAAGACAGCCTGGAAAACTGCTGTCAGTGCAGGAATGAATCAGAACCCTGAGAACTCTTGCCAGTGCTGTTGTTTCTCTTCTGCAGCTCGCACTCTCCAGCTCTGTCTTTCCTGGCTCCTACATAAAGGCACAAGAAATCTCTACCTTCACCACCCCTTTAGGTGCAGCAATACCGTGCTGACTGTCAAACAAAGACACGCTTCAAGTCTGCAATGGGGACATCAATGAAGAAGAATGGACTGGACCAGGCATCATCTAAAATGATAAATAATGCTTTTAATAATGAAAATTTATAACAAAATATGTAAATATTTTGTCAACAGTGGAGAATGGGACCCTTCAAAATTGTCCCAGAAGTTAAATAGCATGATTTTACTGGATCTTTTACAAGTGTAGCTTAACACTACTCTGTGAAATCAGACACAGTTTTTCATACTTGTTTTATTACAAAACAAATGCCAAATTCCACTCAGAAGCTTGTCCCAGTCTGCTTCCATTACAGTTACATAATTTAAAAGCCATTTCAGTGGCTTCAAACTAGAGCTCAGTGTAAGAACGTGGAACAATTATCTAAGCAAAAAAAAAAAAAAAAAAAAAAAAAAAAATCTAAATAATTTAAAGCAACTTTTGAGCAAAACAAAATCTTTTCCTCAGAGATGCCATAAACTAAAATATTTTCCCATAGAAATACTTTTTTTGTGTTTTAAGAATTCTGTTAATATAAAAGTGGTAGTTGTTGTTCCTTACCTCCACTAATAAAGATTTATCTAGAATTAACTCGAATTCAAGCTTTTTTTTAGAGAGTTTGGAACAGTTTTTCCTTGCCTTTTCTGCCTGCAGCTTTGCCTGCTCTCCATGACATCTCAGTAGGTGTGTTATCAGCTTCTAACAAGAATGTCAGCTAACCTTGACCCATGGTACCTGAGGTCTTTGCTGCAGTATCCCCCTGATTGGGGAGGGTCCATAACTACTTGGTTGGTGCTAGGGAGTGACAGTCATGGGCATAGGGGTGCAGGTGGTGTTTGCCTCAGTCCTTTGGTGAGGGAAAAGAGTGTAAGAAGGAAGGCAGTGATACTGAAGATCAACAATTGCTCTGTTGTGGAGTAAGTGCTGGCAATAGAGTTCTGGTTTCCTTAGCCATGGGAGCCTGTTTGAGCATATATATAAGTATCTGAGGAGAAGGTGCAAGAAGAGGAAACCAGAATCTTTTCAGGGGTGCCCAATGAGAGGACCAGAGACAATAGGAACTACAAGAAAACCAGGAAGTTCCCTCTGAACACATGGCAACACTTTTTCACTGCAAGGGTGAGCGAGCACTGTCACAGGTAACCAAGAAAGTCTCTACAATCTCCATTCTTGGAGGTTTTTCAATTGTTGGCTTCACTCAAATTGACAAGTGTAAAACTTCAAGAAAAGATGAAAAGGATTATGTTAGGCAGTATTATTAGATTTTGAAAAGAATCTGGGGGATGGTAGGAAGCACTTTAGAAACAAATCTTTAGAAACAGCATTCTGTACACTAGAAAGAAACTTTTTCACAGACAAAACAACTGGAAAATCTTTTAGATTGGACAAAAATAATCAAACAAACAAGAACTTCCTTAGCAGAACTCAGTGGGGCTCTACACAGAGATTTTCTTGTCCAGAAAGTTTTAACATTGAAATTATCTAGTATAATGATTTTGGGACTGATTCCTCCACATCACAGGCATTTTTCAGTTGCTGAGTTTTATATATAACTGTTTACTGTCAATGCACTTTTTCTCCTGTTGCTCTGTTAAACATTCTTGTGAAACAAATGGTCATTAATGTATTTTTTTTTCAGAAAGCTTTTTTTTTTTTTTTTTTTTTTTTTTTTTTTAATGGCTAAGCAATGGGAGGTTAAGATTATGCAGAGACATTCCAGTGATTTTGGACAATTGAACTTTACTCCAAGGCAGATTCAAAAAGATTCTTAATAAACCATCTGTGAAAAAGTGTCTTTTTTTCTTTTGTTACATTAAGAAAGATGAAGAAAACATTTTTCCCCCATAAAACCAATTTTCATCCTCTTAGATTTAACAACATTTTTTCCCCCTTAATTTTTAATATAGAAAAATAATATTAAACTCAGAAGTTAAAACAAAAATTAGAGATTTTACAGGTAAAATATTTTGGCAATATATATATAGGCATTTTTATGAGGTCAGATAGTTATTTCATATAGATGGTGTATTTCAATGATAACTTCTGTATACACAAGTTCTTCAAAAAACATACTGTAACTATGAAAAACCCACAAACTGTATTTCAAATTTTGCCCAAGACAACAAATTTCATTCATATTCTCCCTACATTCATCTTTTTCCTCATTATTCTGTTTTATTTTGCCACTAAGAGAGCCCAGTTATCTCTTAATTAAGCTGAAATATGTAGCTTTGCACAGCTGCAGTAAAGCTGAAATTCTTATTTGTACCCTGGAATCTCTGGAACTCAGAGAGACACATAAAATTATCCCCTCCAGTCCTGCAGCAGCCAATCAATTACTATTTCCAACACTCCTAGTGGTGAGGGCTGGTAGATTTTGTGCAACTGGATGACAGTAGTATTTGGAGAAGGGAGTCACAATTTAGGCTCTCGTGGACAACTAGGGGGGAAAAAAAAAAAGCATGGAATTAACTGGCCTTTTCTACCAATACACCTCAAATCTAAAAGTAAATAGAGTTATTAAAAGAACATTAGAGGGCTAAGCAGAGCTAAATAATGGGATGGGATGGGGTGGGATGGGATGGGATGGGATGGGATGGGATGGGATGGGATGGGATGGGATGGTGGGAAGATAGTATTGGCATCAGAAGTCCTAATAAATATGTCCAGTATATAGATAACCCATCATTTATCTTCAAAACTCTCTGCAAATACATCTGAAGGGTTTCACGTCTCCAAACGAAAATAGAGAGGAATCACTGGGGTGTGAGGGATGACGGTGCAATTTCTCATGTGGGATCAGCAGGTGTGCAATGGGAAGAACATATCAAGTTATGACACAGACAGGAGGTGTACAAAAATGTGTAACTTTTAAAGGACACATCTCTAAAGAGACACAGGAAAATGGCTACGAGGTTTTGTTGCAATGGGGTATTTGGTGTTTTTCTCTCAGCTACTGAAAAACCTTAATGAGGCCACACTATCAGGGAGATGGTGGATCTTAGGTAATCCATTCACAGTTTTTCTCCTACAGCTTTCCCTGTCACTGTCTATCCCATAAAATGAGCCCACATGAGGAATGTAAATCCAAATCTCTAGCATGTTATTATAAAATATTACCTATAAGTAGTTAGCTGATGTGAGGTAGTTATCAAGAATGTTTTGTTGAGACATTTCTCACAGGAATGTGAGATGTTGTAAAGCATTAGGAAAATGTTTGTTGATTGAAGTGTATATAAACACAACATTTTACAGTATCCCCCATGATAAAGCAGCCTATCATGCCTTTGGGGTTTCTGGCTGCTTCTTGGAGAAGGTTATGCAGATGGGGAATAATGAATATGTTATTGCTTTTGTTTTTTGCACATACAATTTTATATTTTGTTCCCATTTTCTAGAAATAGATTTAAAGTTGTATCCAAAGTGAAGTGTGAAGATAACTATAAATAGAAAATGAAAAATTAATGTTAATTTAATGCAGTTGTGCAACTATTCAGTAATGATCCAATATTTCAATGTCTTTCTTTCATTTGGGAATCCAAGTTTGGCAATTAGAGCCCACTCCTTTGCAGACATCTAATACTTTTATGTCTCTGATATCTAAACAAAACTATTTCAATTTTCAGTTCTTATTAATATCTTTTTAAGTTTTTAAAAAATAGTTAAATTATTTTAAAAAAAAACAAAAAACAAAAAACAAAACCCCAACTCCCCATCCTTCAGTTTTACCCAAAGTACTTCTTTCTCTTCAAGTCTAATACCGTCAAGGGGAGGCACAGGTTTTCCTTCACTTTATTTCAGAATGTGCCCTAACAGGAAATTCTAACTGCTTTAGAAATCACATAATCCAGAACACTGTGTGCTTAAGTCTCTAAGGAAATAACTTTTTGAGTTCACTAGAGTTCTGTTAGTGTTTTGGTTTAGCTTGAGTGAAGCAGCCTTCTTAATGAGAACAGCCAAATAATAGTAAAAATGAAATTATGTTGGGCCTGATCTTTATTTTCCTGAAGAAAGACAACGAATTTGACAAAGCTAGACAAGTTGGGTGGAATAATCATGATGAGGGTGGAGTTAGTTTTATATTACTAATTAATTTCTTGTGCTTCTTTCTGAATCCTTGGGCTTTCCATATGTACATGGTCAGAAGAAATGCATCCATTCTGACAGCAGAGGAGATCTACCAACACTTGCCCATCATGTGAGCCAGAAAAACATTTGGAGTTAATATCATATGTAGAAAACCAGGATTTCCCCCCGCCCCCCCAAAAAAGATTCTTTGACTAACTTTTACTATTGTAGGGGTGAATGATTGATTCATGTAGGAACAAAACCTCCAAATGACAAAAGAAGACCTCATTACTCTACCTGAACTTGGTTATGGGCTCTAGTTGCAGGAGCACTGACAAAAGAGGATAGTTCTGTCTCTTTTTACATTTTTCCAAGTCAGAAGTTACACACAGCTCAGGGGTAAGAAGATCAAATAATCTCAGAAAAACAGCCTAAATACTTTTTAGGTACAAATTCTTTACATGCTTACCAGGAAAATAGAATCACTGCATCAACAGGAAAAAAAAAAATCATCCTTTATAAATTTGTATTACTTCTCTAAAAGGTATGACAAGACTAATTTATTTTGTTATTTTACTATCTCTAGGTAAGATGCAAGGAAGATGGATGTGGCTACTTTGACACCAACAGCTGGAAACAAATCTGGAGCACATTATGCATGTCTGTACTGGAAGTATAGTGCACAGTCACTGAAAAAAAAAAAAAAAAAAAAAAAAAAGAATAGGATTTACCTGTTTTTAGAGGGAAAAAAGCTAAGGATCAGTAGCTCTAAGCACAGAGTGATACATCTGTAAAAGCTAAAAGATGAAAGGTGATGAAAATACAGTGCTGGTAAAAAGAGAAATAAGTGAGCATCTTACTGAAAAGAAAAAATGAAAAGTTGTGGTTTTTATTTAAGAAAAAAAAAATCTGTGGGACTAGAAATGCATTTTAGTAATTTATTTAATTGCACAAAATGTCTACGTGCAACAGCAATAAGGCATGCAAAGTTTAATGCCAACATGGTTATAGTCAGAGATGACCTCAGAGGCCCCTTTTATTGTTGATCCATTTTACATGCAGTTCTGAGGAAATGGCATCTTTCATAAACTCATGAATCCCATGGATCTGGCAGTGAAATTGTGCGCCTATCTGTGGCAGTGCTGTTGGAAGATAAGTAACTAAATAACCCTTTTTAATGAAGATGGCAGCAATATGCAAAAATTAGAATGGTGTGATTTTAACGCTAGAGAAAGTATTTTAAAAATTGCATAGTTTGGCAATTGTTTAACAACTGTTTGAAACACAAATCTATACTGGGTGAATGGAATTTAACAACCCATTTTTTCCTCCATTACATTCATGCTACCAAGAAAACCGATGATATAAGGATGACTCTTCAGATGGACATGTTTCATGTGTTGTTTCCTAATATTTTTAATTAAATAAGTAGCGCTTCTGTCCCAGAGGTTTTAGGAAGTCAGTCATGGCTTCCATTTTGCAAGATATTTATGAAGATGGAGGACTTCTACTCCCTGTAAAAAGCAGCAGAGTGATGATGAATATCTCCTTTGGAAAATATAGATATGTCAATTGTGATCAAGCATTCTCTAAGTGACCATGTTTTTTCACTCTGCATCATTATATGTTTTTGATAAAATTAATTTTTTAAAATAGGTCAATCAAGTCAGAAAGCTTTCAATGCATTATAGAAATTATTTAAAGAATAATGTCAAATTATAGGGCAATCACTCAAGTTCATAGCTAAACAGGAGAAATAGGTACTGACCAGGAGGTGAGCTATATCAACCTGCTAGTTTTGTAGGACTAGACAAAACCAAAGTTTACTTACTATGCTTAGAACACATAACTATCACCCTAAATGTGTCTTTAAAACAACCTAATGATTTTCCTCTTCCTTTTCTTGAAATTAAAGTAAGTGAAACACTATGGTGTGTACAGGATTTTTGCTTACACAACTCTGAGTTTTAAGCCATTGCTAATACATACACTATCAGAAATTTAGAAGGGAGAGACATAACTGCATTTCATAAATATTATTTTTCATTTTTATTAGTCTATAGTTTTGGAAATGACAGCCTGCAATATCACTACTGGAGGTCCAACAGCACATGTTGGCCTGTGTGATGCAGGCTGCTTTCTGCTTAGTCCTAACACTTTCCTAAATTGTTTTTTTTTTTTTGACCTTGCTGTGATGAATGGACTAACAGTCAAATTCTTTTTGTTTTGAGGCAGTACTAATTCTTCACTTCCCTGTCTCTATTATTTTGCTAAATATCAGACCGATTTGTTGGTTCAGACAAAGGTGTATGGGAACTTTTGTGCATATATCTTTCAGAGAAAGGTGACAGATTATTGATCTCAGTGCACTGGTTTTGAATTCTGGTACTAACTTCTGGTGACAAAATGCTGTACTGTTTTCTTTAGCTACATGTAATGGATGGATTTCTTCTGTATTTGAATGATTTTTACATTTTCATTATAAAAGTTTCACATCTAATGACAACATAATCTGTTATGATTATAAATTCTTGTGCATTTTACTGTATAAACTGAACATGAAATCAAATTCATCTCTTAATCCTGTCTGCTAAGAATATTTTTTGTCTCTGTGTATTTAAAATATTAAGAAGGAGGTATGTGATTGAAGGAACTCTGGACAGTCCCAAGCACATGTGTATCTTGCACATCTCTCAAGATTAAGGCTTCTTTACTCATAATTGCTTGGACACCTGCTGTTTAAGATTTATTATCTTTATTTTTTGTCTTTAGTGCTAGCTTGCCAAAGCCAAAATTGTTAGTATTTAAGCTGCCTGAATATGCAGTCTGTTGCTTTTTATTATTGTTTTTGTTGTATTTCTCTATTTAGCCACTAGGTATTGTTTAGGGGGAGAAATTAATGAATTAAAGAGCTGAATGAAGACCAGGATGCTATTCTGGTCTGTTCTTCATGCTGATTACCATTGCTGATACAGAAAGGTCTCCATGAAACCTTTCATCTATCTTTGCTATTTAGCTAATCAGATGTTGCAGTTCAAACATGCAGTAAAAGGTGCAGATGAATTCAGCAATATAAGCTGCAATTTAGCAGCACAAGTGAACACACAAAACTCACCATCCAATTTTCGTTTAAAGAACTATATGGAAAAAATTCTGCTAAACTCAGAAAAAACCCTGATTTAGACTATTCTGTCTTTGTAAAAGTACCAATTGCCACTGCCTCATATTTAGGAATAAGGAGTCAGTTTATTGATTGGCCACACAATGACATTGTAATATTCTATATCCTAGATAGCTCTCAAACTCAAAGTTATTAATGTTAATTTTCCTCTGAAGGAGATTCCAAAATTCTGCAGAACATTTACACACATAGTTGAGCTTGAAGGGATGTGTTAGTCAGTTAGGAATAATTATTTAGAAAAAAAAGGCCATGGAAAAAGAAATTTTATTGCATAGAAACTGCTTTGAAGTATTCTGGTTTGGTTTCCAGCTTCTGAACCTTTTTGCTTACCTCTGTATGTTTCCTGTTCAGTCAATCAAGGAGTGCAGAAGCTGAGGGTATTCAGAAATTCAAGGCCTTTGACCCAGGAATAAGTTTTATGTTTCACAAGACTGGAGAAAGCTCCAATTAAGGCTTTAAGTCCCAATTCCACACTAAGGAAACAGCAAAAATTGTGAATGGTGATAGGATTATCAATATTTCCTCAATTTTCTGTTTTTCCCAGTCCACTGAATGTTCAAAAATTTCTATGATATGTAGTCCTCTCAAATTCTCTGTTATGGGCACAAAACCTTATCCCGTGCTGGAACATAGATAAAATTTACTTCTAACAAAAATTATGTCAGGTGAGGAATGTCCACCAAAACTCCCTGGCTTACATGAAGCATCCCAGAAAGTTCTGCTTGGTCCAAAAGACCATCTTCTAAGGACTCTCACAGGTCTTATGTAAACATGGGAGATTCTGGTGGTGCCGAAAATCCAGATGAGCTAACAGAGTCAAATATCTGAAAGACAGTGATATAATGATGGGTCTTTGAAAGAAATCACTGATTTAATTGGTTTACCTAGTCTCACATCCTAGTTATTATATGATGAAAGTCTACCTCCATTAGTGGAAATGACCTCTTTGGAAGAATCTGGTCTCATTTCTTGACAGCAATAGAGTCATACACCTTACTGTTTTTGTACAATAACCTTTGTCAAGTATACAAATAGGATGTAATCCAATAGTGAAAAGGAGATAAAGAAGATGATACCTGGGATCATTTTTTGGTTTGTAAATGTTACAGTTGTGAACCACGGTATAGCAGTAATGAGCATAGTGTCCATGATCAGAAAACCAAACAAAATCGTAGATGAAAATCATCCTGTTTCAGTGAAAGCTAGATAGAGGTAGAGGAAAAAACTTCAGGAAAGAACTGGAAATGGAACATACCAGCCTTTCTGTAAACAGCAGGGGCTTTGCTTACAGATATCTAAAAGCCAGAGACTATTCTAATATTTTATGGAGTAAAAAAATCAAAAAGTAGAACTCCTGTTTTTGATGGAAGAAACAGTATCCATGATTCAAGCCCAGTTGTCTCAAATGGCAAGATTTCGAGAAAAATTTTCTTGTTTCACATTCCTCCACTCCTACCTTTGGCCTAAGAATGGAAGAAAAAGTTTTAGTTCTAGCTCTTGTATAACTAATAGTAATAAAAATTGTGAAGATCAGATTGCCATACCTGTCTTATACTAAATGCATGAAAAAAATGAAGTAAAAGCTTCTGTAAAATGTTGTTCTGTAGACATATAAAGCTTAAGGTATCAGAAAGATATCTAAAAGATAAAAACCTTGGGTTAATACAGATTATAACACATTTATTTTACTACAGTTCCATAAAACATATTTCGACTTTAATTTTTCATTCCACCTAGGACTAAACTAATCAGGACTATTTCAAAGACTGCAATCCTGGGTAACAACAGTAAATAGCACTAGATCTTTTTATCCACCTCACAGAGTTGGTTCAACAATGCTGTCATTATCTGAAGAGACACAAAACATCTAAATGAAGAATGTTCTAGATTAATTTCTAGCTCATTTCCTGATGATTTTATCTTCTTAAAATTATTAACAGCAATTTGCTAGTCTAAAGGAATTTAGCTCTACACTGGTAGTGCTCTACAAATAAATCAGTAATAATTACTTTGCACATCAAAAGAATTAGATTGACAACAGTTGAAACTTTTCATGTACCAGGGTAATATTGCAAAATGAATAAAGTTACAGTCAAAGATATGTTTGCAGCATTAAATATAGTAGATTAATTCTTAATAATTGAAACTGAAAGGCTGTAATTTAAACTTATTGTCATTTACCTGTTACTCTTGTTTTTGGGATGAAGTAAAATGTAAAGAAGTATGTTAAATCACTTTCAAAGTATCGTGAGAAACCACATATGCCAGTAGCTTATTGCAAATACTGGAGGAGAACCTCCGACATATATTTAACAGACACATAATTTCACTCATCTTTGTAATTGGCTTCAGAGAGAAGAACTGAAGTAAATTTTCCTTTGGGTTGACAGAGTATATGATTTTGCAAATTGAATCCTTTATTACATTGACCGAAGAAATAAATATGTTTAGCTACATTTTCCTCAAAACAAGACTCTTTTTTTTTTTTTTTTTTTTTTTTTTTTTTTTAAGAAATAGAGTGATAACAATAAATAACATAACTCTATTCTATTATGGTTTTAAAAGGTAATTATAATTTCATAGAATAAAGAGATGACAATCATTTCTTCAGAAGTAATACAAGGAAGTCAACTGTCCAAAAAACACCCTAAATAAAAACAGAGGTCTCTAGCAGCTTAAAACATGAAATAAATTCTCTAATCCTAAAAGAAAACAAAGTTTGGAAGTATAATTTAATCTTATGTGAGATAATTTGTTTTTAAAATTAAAATGATACCTGTATATTGTAGATAATTTTAACGAAAAGAAAGTGGTCTTATTTTCATATTTCTTGGATTTTTTTTATTCTGGCACAAGGCATTGTAAAAATGACATCTGTTGAAGAGCCATGTGAGAGCAGAGACAAGCGAAGGTGCAAAATGTTACTGAGAAAAAGGACTGCTCCTCCAGCACTGAAGTTTGTGATCAGAATGAAATTATCAGTGTAGTGATCAACAATAGCCCATTTCATTGAGTATTCTTCAAATATATCAATAACAAAAGGAAAACAAAGAAAATGTGGACCCATTACTAAATGGAGGGGGGACCCTGGTAACACAGGACATGGAGGAGGCAGAGTTACTGAAAGTCTTTTTTGCACTGGTCCTCACTGAAAAGACCAGCCCTCAGGAATATCCCACCCAGGAGACCAAGGAATGCTGAATGCAGACTTCCCCTTGGTCAAGAAGGATCAGTTTAGAGAATGCCCAGGCAAACTTGACATCCACAAGTCCCTAATGGGAGGTATCCATGAGTGTGGAGAGACTTGGCAGACACCATAGCGAGGATACTCATGATCAATCTTGAAAGGTTGTGGTGATCAGAAGAGGTGCTTGAGGACTGGAATAAAGCAAATGTCATCTTAGACTTCAACGGGGCAAGAAAGAGGACGCAGGGAACTACAAGCCAGTCAGCCTTACCTCAGTCCCTGGAAACTGATGGAGGGCCTCATTCTGGATGCAATCTTTATGCACATGGCTGACAAGAAAGTGATCAGCAGTAGTCAGCATGGATTCAGTAAAGGTAAATCATGCTTGACCAACCCGATGGCCTTCTATGATGAAACAACTACCTGGATGGATGAGGGGAGAGCAGTGGATATTGTCTACCTTGACTTCAGCAAGGCTTTCAACACTGTCACAATGTCCATGCCCCTGTAGACAAACTCAGTAAGTATGAACTGGATAAATGGACAGTGAAGTGGATTGAGAACTGGGTGATCCCAGATGGTCATAATCAGTGGCACAGTGTCGGGCTGGGGGTCTGTCATTAGTGGTATCAGCCAAGGTTCAATACTGGGCCTGGTATTATTTAACTTATCAATGGCTTGGATGAAGGCACAGAGTGCCTTGCTCAGCAAGTTTGACACAAAGCTGGGAGGAGAGGTTGAAAGCCCAGAGGGCTGTGCAGCCCTTCAGAAGGACCTTGACAGGATGGAGAGGGGGACAGAGAGGAACATTCTGAAGTTCGAAACAGGCAAATGCAGTGCCTTCTCCCTGGGGAGGAATAACCCCAGGCACCAGCAGAGGCTGGGGGCTGACCTGCGGGGAAGCAGCTCTGCAGAGAGGGACCTGAGGGTCCTGGTGGACAATAAGCTGTCCGTGAGCCAGCAGTGCGTGGTCAAGAAGGCCAAAGGTGTCCTGGGGTACTTTAGGAAGAGCATTGCCAGCAGATTGAGGGAGGTGATCCTGCTCCTTTGCTCAGGCCTGGTGAGGCCTCCTCTGGAGAGCTGTGTCCAGTTCTTGGCTCCTCAGGATGAAAGGGACAGGTAGCCCTTGAAGCGGGTCCAAACAGGGGCTGCAAAAATGATGAAGGAGCATCTCTCTTATGAGGAAAGGCTGAGGGAACTGGGCCTGTTCAATCCAAAGAAGAGACAACTTAGATGGTACTTTATCAATATCTGTAAGAATATGAAGGAAGGGTGCCAAGAGGATGGATCCAGGCTCCTCTTGGTGCCCAGCAATAGGACAAGAGACAACAGGCAGAAGCTGATAAAGAGGAAGCTCCACTGAATACGAGGAAGAACTTTACTGTGCCTGTGACCACACATTGTAATAGGATGTCCAAGGAGTTTGTGGAGTCCCTTTGTGAAGATACTCAAGAACTGTCTGGACACAGTCCTGTGTTGTGGGCTCTGGGCTGACCCTGCTTGAGCAGGGAGCTTGGACCAGATGATCCACTGTGGTCTTTTCCAACCTGACTGATTTCATTATTCTGTGGTGTTGCTTATCCTTGTATTTTCACATTAAAAAGAGTTTATGGAGCAGGTGGGGATTTGATTGCATAGTAAAACTGTGTTGGGAGCCTTGTGGAAAATGACTTCTGGGATTCAATGATCCTGAGAAGGCCATGTCTGTTCTACTAAGGCTCTCTATTCCTATATACTGAATGTAAGGTCCATAAGGAAAAAAACCCAAAGCTGAAGTGAAGCTGGGTATTATAATGTTCTAATAATACTGTTAGAATATGCTTCTGTTATCTGTTTTGCTTTGTTTCCCTAATACTGTAAAGGAATACCCGTGATTTTGGCTTTTGGATATTTGAGGCACATGCTTGGTATTGAATAATGGAAGAAGAAGTAGAATAACATAATGTGGTATCATTTTACAGTGGCCAAATTAATGTGACAGTTTACTGCTAAAAAGCACAGTATGTATTTATATTCACTCGAAAAAATGGTGCTGTAAATTTTACATATTTGTATCCTAGGCAGTGTAGAAGACGTGAATAAATGTTTTAGCATCTGTATTAATTGTGATCTTTTATTTTTGTGGCTTGAAATGAACCAAAAAAGCCAGTGGTTAAAATAAAAAAACAATCTCCTTAAGTGCATAGTCTTTCCTCAGAAGTCATTCCAGTCCCCAGACATAATTATGAATGGTCAATCTTCAGCCTCCATTATCTCTCTTGTGCTCTGAATTCATGTTTGATATTGATAAAGCATTTTAGAAATTAAAAAAAAAAGACAAATTAACACAAACCACAATGAATACATCTTAAATATAATTAATACTACGTAGTCAACTTGAAGAATGTCCTTAGTCTTTCAGAGAAGGCACATGACTATGCGAATAACTTAATTTACTGGCATAAGGAGGCAGTGATGGAGGAGACACAGCACTTTAATGCAATGCTGAGATAAAAATTACCATTACACAAACTAAATGGTATATTTAGTGTGTAAAACAATGGGAAAACTTCACAAGATGGATGATTATTGATTGGATAATTTTGATTTAAATCAAATTCTCTTTAGATTTTTTTCTGTAGTTTTTGCATCCCCACTGTTATATTTTTTTCAGTTTTCTCAGATATGTCTATATGATGTTCTTGTTACATCAACAAACAATTTATACTGAAGTACATAGGCTGCATAGATTAATACCTTAGAGTATCTCCCCTCTCCAGCTCTCCAGTGGGAATTTCCTGTGCCTCCTCCTACTTCCTCAGAGTTCTTAAAAAAAACAGAAACAAAACACAAACAAACAAACAAATAAAATAATATAAAAGGCATACAGGAAAAAAAGAAAACATGCTCCCAAGCAGATTTAATAGCCCAAATAAAATACATTGGACATATATTTATTTCAACAGAGCAAGGACCTTGCCTAATCAGGTAATGACATGCACGAGGAAGTGTTAGATGAAAGAGCCTTTATTTGCTGTCTCCAGCATGTTTTAGCAAAACAGGGAAGGCTACCACAGAAGTATAAGTTTCAAAATATCTAACTGTATTTTGGGAGGAAACATCCTATTGGAAGTGACTGGAAATTGTCCTAGGATATGAAGCCAAAGTTTTCAATCGGCTATTAAAACAAATTGAATCTACAGCAAACCACACAGTGGAGATGTAATAAAGCATGGTTCAGTGAGTTGAGCTATTACATTTTACATCCCACACCGATGAAATGTTCTTGCAGTGTTATGCCAGAATGACTTCATAGTAAACTATGATAATCTGTGGAGATAGCATTTGCCTGGATAAATGTTCATAAAGGAGATTTGGTCAGTGTGGCCTATTTATTCATTGCATGATGCAAGTATTTCTGGAGTTACTGAAGATATTAAATAGTAGACTAGAAGGAAAAGAAAAACAATTCCATCTCATAAATCAGATTAGAGAACATATACAAAACAATGAAGTTTTGGACAGTAGGGTCCTACTTCATTACTGGGACACCTACTTAATTATAGGTTTCCAGACAGTTTGCCAAATCTTCCACTGAACCAAAGAATCACAGAAGGAATGAGGTTGGAAGCAACCTCTGAGGTCACCTGCTAAACCTCCCTACTCCAGCAGGACCCCTGCTCAAGCACAGCTCATTGCCTGGGATCGTGTCCAGGTGAATTTTTTACTGTCGTTTATGATGAAGACCCTACAATGTCTCTGGGCAATCCATGTCAAATCTTGGTCCCCGTCACAGCAAAAAAGTGTTTCCTCATGTTCAGAAAGAGCCCTCCTGTGTTTCATTTTGAACCCATATCCTCTGGTCTTGTCCCTGGGGATCACTGAAAAGGGCCTGGCTTGTCCGTCTACATTCCCTCCCACCAGGTATTTATGCACATTAACAAGATCCCCCTGAGCCTTCTCCTTTCCAGGCTGAGCAGTCTCAGCTCATTGAGCCTTTCCTCATGTGTCAGGCGTTCCAGTCTCTTAATCACCTTTGTAGCCTTTCTCTGGACTTTACCCAGCATGTCCCTGCCTCTCGAACTGAGAAGCTCAGAACTGGCAACAGTGCTCCAGGTGTGGGCCGGGCAGTGCTAAAAAAAAGGATCACCTCCCTCCAGGATCACCTCCCTCCAGTATTGCTGGCAATACTTTGCCCAAAAGCGGCCCAGGATGGTCTTTACCTTCCTTGCAGCAAGAGTGCATTTCTTCTTGTTTACCTCACCGTTTACAGCACTACTTGTCTGAGACCTTTTTACAGATAATTCAAACTAGGTTCTGCATCTCTGTTATTAAATTCAGTCAATTGACTGTGACACGTAGATTGCTCCTACTGAGTGTTGGAAATAATGATACACTAATTAGGAGTTTTTACACTGCCCTTGTACTTAGTATTGTCCAAGGTCCTGTCAGGAGGAGAATGGAAGGTGGTTTTCATGGTATCAGAAACATCTTCCAAGGATCAAAAAAACCCCTCCCACTGAGTACTCCTACAAACAGAAGCTGGTGACCTGCAGAAAAGACAATATGAAGATTTATACCTTTTATATATCTCCAATGGTCTCAAAGGACAGATTATGCTCATTATTTAATAGCTTTTTTTACGGCTGAGAATGTTTTATTACCAGAAGATTAAGCAAAGTTCTGAGCAGTCTGCTTGATAATACCACACCAACAATATTTAAATGAGAATTATCAATTTTTTTCAAAGACAACATAGCTTTTACAGTGATTGTCACAGTAAAAGTAGGAGTAAAATTGAGTAAAAGAATTCCAAAATCCTTTGTCATCCCTTCACGTTTCTGTATCAAAAACCAGGATGCAAAGTCATTGGTGGTTTGGATTACTGGACAGAGTGGACAGAGACTGTGAAGTGAACTACTGCAGTATAAGGGAACAGAACTAACTGCTTAACAAAGAATTCTTTTACATAATTAATATAAAACCTAGTTTCCCTTAAAGTTCTGTTGGTTTTGCTAAACAAATTCAATTCGATATTTTTAGGGTCTTCCACTCAAGGCAAAAAAATGTAATAAAGGTTTCTAGTGAGGGAAAAATTCATTTATGTCAAACCAATATTTTATGCTGTCTCAAACTTGATACAGAAACCCTCCTTTGCAGTAAAGAAGTGACCAGTAGTTTCTTCTAGAGATGTAAATTATTAGTTCTTATAATACATTATATTTCTTCTGGATGCTATTTCTCATCTTCTTTTAAAACAATCAAACCCAAGTATGCACTCTTTCTTTGCTCTAAAGTCTGCCTAGCAAGAAATAGACAAGAATAAGCACATATTGATACTATTTTCAGCAGAATTTAGTTATTTCAAAAGATAGAAAACTGCAGGTTATGCTTTAAGAATTATAAGCCATATAGTTCTATTTTCAAATTTTGGGATTTTTTTGATTCATAGAAGACAGCTGAAAAAGTGCTTTTTTACTAGGTACTTGAACAAAATTTAAATATTTGATAATGACTTTATTTAAAGGGAAATACTCTTGTTTTTTATTTTTAGTAAATTTGTAATTATGATTTCTTATTTCTGTACACAAAATTACAAACACAAAAATTACAACGCTGAATGTTCAGAACTCCTCTCATGCTTCTTTGTTTCACGGCATATGAACTTTTGACCCTCTTCTTTTCTAGTCCCCAAAATCAAATAAAGTCATGGTCACCTAAATTCCTGTACAAAGGAGGCACTGATATTCATTGAATCCTGAGAAAACTAAAGGTTGAACAGGTAGGGAATACAGATCTGAACTGAGATCATATGTAGTGCCAAGTCAGGTCAGACAAAAGAGGGAAGTTATAGGAGATGATAGAGATGAAATCATATTGCTGAAGGGTTTTCTTTTGCAGCTGGTGCTATGACAAAATTTTTGCCTAACATATAGCAACTGTTTTATTTATTTTTAGAAAATACTTTTATTAAGATAAATAGTCAGTTCTGAAGTTAGACATAACTTATCTTTATTTATTCCCTGGAATTATTCAAGGCCAGGTTAGATGGGGCTTTGAGCAAGCTCGTCTCATGCGAACTGTCCCTACCCATGGCAGAGGGTTTGAACTGATTCTTAAGGTTCTTTCCAACCCAAACCATTCTATGATTCTGCAATTTGCTAATCTTACTTGGCAGGCAGCACCTTTTGTGCCCAAGTACAAACATTTTCTGTGACAGTGGCTCAAGCATTTACTGTTCCCCTTTAGGTCACTCACCTGCCATGTGCACACAGTGTGTTTGAGCTCAGGATTTTCTTTCATTCCAGCTAGTGCTATCAGCATGGTCATCCCCAGGGAGCATCTGAAAAGCAGGTTTTGATTTTTCTGCCATATCAGGTCTCATTACCTCTTCTAAGGGTCCAGGAATCAACAGTAGAATCCCTTGTCCACTGTCTTGTTGCTTAAAGGCTTGTGTATAATTTAGAAACAACTCTACCAATTAAAATGTTTCTTGGTGTTACAATGATATAATTCACCGTTGCTAGTTATATAGTTGTCATGGTAACAAAGGAATTGCAAGCATTGATTTTTTACTTCTATATTTATCACCAAGTCAAAATAAAATTTTTCCAATTCCAAATACTCAGAGCTAAATGCCTGAACTCATAAATATCCTAACTCTCAAAAGTCTAACACATCTTAGCCATATCTGTCTTCTGAAATATATTTTTATTCTGATTTCTAAAAGTTGGATTTGAAATCCAAGAAATTATTTCAGTTGTAGAGAGAATCTTTGATTTCAATTGATACAAGTGTCTTTGGGAGACAAAGAATGTATAGATGACAAAGAATATATAGAAATATAACTGGTAGAGTTTTGCTTACTTTAAAATTTTGAATTCCTTGGGATTTTTGTAAGTAATTACACCAGTTGTAATTAATGATCTAATCTGAATTAATTCCTTCCTTTAATAATTTTCATGTGTCAGCTAGTAAATCTAAGCAAGGATTATAGTTATTGTGAGGAAATTTTTCTCTTCATATTATGTACAGTTCTTTAGCATAAAGATTTTCCCTAGGCAGCTTGGAGGTTGGAGAAATAATGGCTGAATATTAAATTACTTAAATACCACTCACTTTGCAATAAAAATGTTTTAACGAGTATCTAAAATTTCTGTGCTGTTTATTAATAAATAAATACATAAACCTAATTACTGTCAGAGGAATCTTCCACTATTTATTTGATCTTTGAAGTAACAGACAAAAAATCAGTAGTGTAGAGCTAAGAATTTATTGCTGATATTTCTGAGAGCAAAATGGAACACATTCATTAGCTAGTCTTAGTCAAAGGCATACAGACATTTTTTAAGGCCATAAACAGTTTAAGAAAGCCCTATCAACTGTGTCTATTTTTTTCTTCTGCTTAAATATCATTTTCTTATAACAAATCAGTAATATTCTTTTGAATAATTAATATTATAAAATGACTCTACAATTTAGGAGGAATTCCTTTCACTGTTTGTACTGTAGTTCAAGTTTCAGACAAGTCCTAAAAAAATTCATCAAATATTACAGTCTAGTTATTTTCTAGACACGGTAGAGGTTTTTAAATAGTTCTTTAAGGATCCACTGAAAGAAATATTATTTCCATTTCATAGAACAGCAACAACACTGTTTATTTCTCCAGGAAGAGAATAATGAGAAATGCTTTCTCATTTGTATTTGTAGAGAAAATTATATTTTTGTAGAAAAAAGAGGACTTTGTAGAAAAATTTGGACACAGAGTTCTACCATGAAATTAATGCCTTCTGTGAATAAAACCACATATAAGAAATTTACAGAGTGCTTGCACAAAGACCTAGCATAAGTCCTTAATCTCTGCTTGGAAAGATAAAATTTTGAATTTTGCTTTTCATGCTTAGGTAGTAAAACTTTGGAATAGGTGCCCAGAGAACTTGTGGAAACTGCGTCCTTGGGCATTTCAAAACTTGAGGCTCCGATGCTGCAGTTGAATCATGATGGTTGACCTTGCAGCAAACTGGGACCTTAAAACATGTACCTTGGAGGCTAGACCAGATAACTTCTAAAATTCCCGTTTATACTAAATCATTGTAGGATTTGATTGCAAATTTTAATTAGATTCCCAGCCTTGCTCTGGGTGTGTTTAAATTTTTAAGAAAATGTAGTTCTGCAAAATTTTTTGTTAATTATTTGTCTTCTCTGATGATGCTGCTAGGGACTGTGCTTGCTGGTAAGCAGATTTGTGTGTGTGCCTTGCATAAGTTTTGTGTCTATCCAGACACTTAACTGGCAGCAGCTCTGATGCAGTCTTGACAAAGTGTTTGAGATAGTAATGTCCTATATCTTGAATTAACTTTATCACATATCACAGAGTAATGGAATTGTAGGATGGATTGGGTTGGAGAGGACCTTTAAAAGTCGTCTGACAATTAAACATGTACTCATCAAGAGCTATCAAGTCCTAGCACCCACCTACTCAACAAAAACCTCACTCTTCAGGGATATTTTATACAGAACTTTTTAACACACAAAACCTGCTGTATTAAGCTTTATGTGAGCAAGTGAACTCAAAAAACTGTAATAGAGCATATGTGCCGTATTAGAATCCATGAAAATAATTGACTTTGCACTGTGGGTAAAGGCATGCAAGTGCTTACCATCAGCTCAGGATTATATTACCAGCTGAAAGATGTGAACAGGGACACAGTGGGTAGTTGCAAATGTCTAGTGAATGCAGCATGAGAGAAATGAAATCCTTCTGGGTTCAATATCTATAAAATCTAAAGACAGCAACACCCACACTCATTAGGGCTTCTGCCTTTAGCTGGGGAGCTCCCATGATGTGAAATGGATAGCAAAAATCTTTTAAATGCAATTGGAACAGTTCCAAGGCTCGATTACTCTGTGTTTTAGGGAAGTTTAAATCAATTTGAGAAAGCAGAGTGTATAGGAATCTTTCTTAAAACAAATGGAGGTTCAGTGGTTTTTTTTTTTTTTCAGAGCAGAAGCGCCTCCCAGAATCACCTTTCCTAAACTAAACCAGTGTTTTGCTTAATGATTTGGACCTTTTACACATTCAATGTCTAACACATGTTGTACTTCAAGGACAAGAAGGCTTGGGATGATACAGTGGAGACCTACCTGACACATTTTTTGTCCCTTGTTTGCAACTAAGATTAGCAGATGCACACTATCATGAAGAGTTGGGTTTCACCAGTGGGAAGTAAATAAGAGCATCACCTGCAGATCCTTACTTTAGATTTTGCAGTGTGTTTTGATTAACAAAATGGTTCTAAAGTTGTCAAATGGCATATTGTTATTTGTCTGGGTTATCCTGAATAAGGTTTGCTGCAATTTTTTACTGCAAGATAGAGACAAACACCACATTTAGAGATTTTTTTAAAATTCTGAGTTACTTTCAGAATAATTTTAAAATTTCCCTATTTAGAGTGGAGAGAAGAGGCAATGTCTTGTCATCAGTGGAGTCATCAGACTATTATTTAATAGATATGTTTGAAGGGAAAACACATTGGGAATCTATTGCTATAACAATCAAATAACATTTTTCTCTCACTAATATCCATACCTATGCTTAGCAGGTATCTGTCTCTAATCCAAAATGAATGCTAAAGAAAATTTTAGAAAATAATTTAAACAATTCTGCTGGTATTTTTTAAATTGTTATAACCTAATTCTCAGAAGTCTTATGCAAACAATTCAGTCATGTGTTCAGAGGTCTAAAGGGAACTTTACTGTGAAAGATTTTTCAGCTTTTCAAGTTCAATACCCACGATTACTTCAGCTGAAGAAATTTTAACTCTCCCAGATAACTGAGTCAGTTTTACATCAAAAAAAAGCCTAATTTCTTCCAGATTTGTATCCAGTGTGCCCCATTTTCCCAAGATTCTCTTTTGCATAGATCTTCTAAGATGCCCTAACTGTACAACATGGAGCTCAATTTTGCTTTCTTAAAGCTCTGTCACCTGCATGTCAGCAGCGGTTCTCTGGCCAGCTGCTTTTAGGTGGAACATATCATGACAGCTCTGCACCCTCACCTCAGATAATTTAACATCCTTCCTTCACCTAACTGCAAATCTGTGAAAGAATAATTTGGCGGAATATGACCAAAATTACTTGAATTTTTATGTCTGTTTATGGACAGTATGATAGCAAAAACATATTTCCCTTATTAAACCAGGCCAAAACCAGATTAAAAATTTATTTCCTTTGACAGGAATTTTTATCTTATTCTGCTGTTATTGGTATAAGCACTGAGTAATTTGAATCATTGAGATTCAATAACTTTGACTTATGGACCGTCAACAAAGGGTATATCTCATAACAGACACCATCTTTGTACATTTATCTACACATGACTTCTGGGAAAAAGAATGACCCACTCAATTATTAATTTTACAGTCTGAAAATCCTTTGGCATATAAATAGCTTTTAAAAAATATTGATGTTTGAATGTCTCCTTGTAAGCAGGTACTCAACATTAAAAGCAAACCTCATCACAGTGATGGAAAGTGGTAAGGACTGTCTTTTTACATATGCCCATTGACTATTTCTGAATTTGAATTTTTGTTGTCTGCATGTAATTAATTGGTTGTGTGAACAAGAAACATCTGGTTTCTGATCCAATGAGAATGTGCAAAATAGCTTGGATTAAAATGGCATGAGCTATTCAGAATTTAAAAAATGCTGGAGACAGCTTGTTACTTAAAGTGCATAGAGTAACTTTCTGTTGTTGTCTGACAGTTTCTGAGAAAAGCTTTATCCAGGATCATAAAAAATGCCTGGACATTCTTTAGTTTAGGAAAACAAGGACATAAGGTAGTAGAGAGCATTTGTACAGGTAGCACTGCCCAACAAAAGCACATTTTTCTTTTCCAAGCATTGAAAAGAAGAAAAGCATTCTGGGTTAAAGGATCATCTGCTCTCAGATTGAAGCTTTCAAATTGGAGTGGATTTTGTCACCCTCTCACACAGAAAGTTAATTTTACCCGTTGATACTACACTACATTATTTTTGCACTAACCTCAGAGTTTTTTAAAGTTGCAGGTCTGATGTATAGACATAGACACTCCCGGGGAGTTCAAGAGACTATTAGACTGTCAGAAGAGGCTCACAGAAAGAGCCAGGAGCTGAGGGGATTTACACATTTTTATCTGTATTTTCAGCTGCAGAGACACATTTAAACTGGTATTAAATATGAGAGTAGCATGCTTATGTACCTTAAGTGGATTGTGATTGTCATATTACTAAATTAAAACCCAAATTCAGTATTCATGACTGAGGCAAAAAGGGATTTTCTCTTCCTCATGTGGAATAAAGTTTTGACATTGAAGAGAAGGACAATAAAATATAAAAATGATGCTACAATTTTGTTTGGTGCTGCAGTTAGGTCTAGTGATCATTTTATTTTAAAGCTAATTTATACTATTTTTAATTTATGGTACTGCAGCAGATAAAGCATAAATATATGATAAAGGCTGATTTCTGAATTTGGATATGCAGTAGTCTGCATTTCAGGTACAACTGAATTACTGAGAATGTAAACTGAATTAATCTGTAATGTTAATTTTGTTTTGGCATATTGTTTACATTATGTGGTGATAAAGTTGCTGGGGAAGATTATGAAGCTATTGCACTTCAATCATAATATTTCTTTAAATAACAGTATTAAAGGAGGGAAAGATGCTATTTTTTTTTTTTTTTTTCCCTCCTAGTCTTGCATACTATACATAGCAGGCTGAATGGGAAAATGAGTTATAGAAATATTTCTTAGCAGATTTGGAGTAAAACACAATGTATTTGTCTGGAGGAAAATTCAGAATATATATATCCACTTTGACCTTTTAAAAGACTAAACATCTCATTTTTCTTGGTGGCTGGCTGGTGAGAAAAAACCCTAACATTTTTTTCAGTGGCTACATATATGTCTTATTAGCTCACTTCAGGTAACAAGAAAATATGCTTTGGTTTGAATCCCAGGTTAAGAAAACTATCTGTCATCTGTAACTGAAGATAAAATGATGGTGGGCTCCTCACTGGTTTTTTTGTTCTAAATTTTTCAAAGAACTGACATAGATTAAATCTATACAAAAGTTATTGAAGCTTTTTTTATTCATTCCTGCTATATAAATACACTTGGACTGAAGATATATGGGAATATTTTTTCAAGTTTTAAAGTAGATTATACTGCTCTTCAAATAGAACATATTTATCACTGTGAAGACTAAAAATCCTCAATTTATTCACTTTACATCACGAGTTGTCTCCACATTATTTTTCCTAGAAGGCACCTAGAGGAACATGTTTAATGAAAGAAAGCTGAATAGATCAATCTCTGTGTTCATACAATCTCTTCTGATCGTGCTGAAGCTTTAAATGTGTCAGTTATCACTTTGTTTTTGAGACACCACACCTATAGAAAATCAATTGGCATTCCCTTCACACAGTCAGACAAGTTTGGAAGGGATGCATATTTGAAGTAACGTATTTCTAGCTAGGGAAAAATAAAATATTTAGTATAGGTAATCCTGGGTTCCTTTCAGTCTCTAGATGTGGGAAGCAGTGCAAATAACTACCAGCTAGACCATCCTAAAAAAGGTTTAATTCAGGACATGCAATATTGAGTGCAATGTCCCAAAAATGGTTATTTAGCACTTCAGAGTTTAAAATGTCTTACTGCTAATGCAAAAATATAATCTATGTGAATCTGAGAGAGTGAGGTTTTTTTGATTTTGGGTTTGGTTTGATTCTCTGATTCAACAGTGGGAAGAAAAAGGCATTGCTGCACGGGGAAATGATGGGTAAGGAGGCTACTACACTTAAACTGCTTAGTTCATCTCTTAAAATTCTAAGCAATTATCCTTCATCTCTGTGTGTCTGGCTGATATTCAAAATAGTCCAAGTAATACCATTTGTGTCCAATGATACCCAGCTGATGTGGTGGCTCAGGAAATAGAAATGATTCACCTGTCTGTTCTGCATAGCAGAGGCTTCTCTGCTTCCTGGAGAATTGTGATGTCTCAGAGTAAACGACTGCAGTGCTTTAGGTGGGCTAGTTTTCTTTGCCATATGCTGTTATGTGTTTGAAGGAAAAAGTGTGTTCAATGTTGAGACAGGATGGAAATAAAGACAGTATGTAAGAGAAAATAGCTTCACATATTACTGAAATGTGCCATCAAAAATGTGACTTAGGGAGAAAAAGTTGCTATCTACCTGCTTTCAGCTGTTGTAAAGTGTAGCTTTAGAAAAATTTAAATGAAAAAACCCAAAACCTATATGATTAGCTGACAGTTTTCAGAACTAATTTCCTAAAATTTGATCAGGGTAGAAAATAGGTGTTTTAATAAGATCTTGAAAATTCATACCCAGCCATTTTTCAATCCAGAATACATCTTAGCTCTCCATCTTTGCCTAGATGGTTTCCTACAATGTATATATAGCTATTTCAGCATGAACAGAAGTGCTGACTTTACAAGGCCTAATGATTTCACATTTTTAAATATTCTTGGGGGAAATGGAAGTCTTCTTTCAGCTACATGTTATGAGGTGTTTGAACATGAAAATTTGCTCTGACAAGGTCTAACAGCTTAGTCTCCACACAAAAGATATGTATTTCTCCCTCTCTTTAAAAAAAAAAAAAAAAAAAAAAAAAAAAAAAAAAAAAAAAAAAAAAAAAAAAAAAAAACCCCACCACCTTTTTTAAAAAAGTGAAATGAGTGAAGTGGGACGTGAAATGAAGACTGTGAGCAATATTAGAGAGCCCCGAAAGCAGCATATCTGAGTTTCAGTCACAGAATGGGGAGCGCAGACTTGAATTTCAGGAACATGAAAATTTCATACTTCATCAAGGTTAAAATAAATCCCGAAAGATATAATTTAATTTCTGGAAAATCATATAAAATCACTGAACTAAATAAAACTTTGCATTTATTAAGACTTTGCATATTATTTCCATTTTGAAAGGTTTTCCATTTATTCCATTTAAGTCCCTTGACCCATATTTCAGTTTGTCAGTTGCTACTTAGAATATATGTGTTTTCTGGTTGTTTCTATATTTGTTTTCCCATATTTATATTCACGTTTGTTACCCATATTTAATTTTAAGTAGGCATGAGGCAGCAACCCTCATTCTGTGTACCAGCATGGCCTTCTGGATTCTTCCATCCACACTAATTCTCTGCTGCACTTAGACTTTCCTCTTTCAAAACCAGAATGAACCAATTGTGGTCCTTAGTGGGCTGTCATTGCATTTGAGTGTCCCCTCTAACAAAGAAATAATCCATGCCATTCTGAAGTTATCTATTAGTTTCCTTCATAGTGCTGTATATTTATTTTACCAGGTATAAGCTTTGGGTACCAGGCTAGAAGGCATTTTGTATGGATTTTCTACACTGATTTAAGCCCCTGAGCTAAGTTAATTGTGTTTCACATGCAGATAGGAAATGTGTTCAAGAAGCAGCTCTTTCTAATATATCAGTGTTAATTGTATCTACGATCTGTTGATACAGAGAAAAAAAGTTTATTTAAGGTTCTTCAATCCCAGAGTTAATTTTCACTAAAAATTCTGCCTTCCAACAGTCTTTAAAGAGATTTTTCTCTTCTCTTCTGAACACATTGGACATTAAACTATTTAATAAATGAAATGGTGGCTAATATCAAACACTCATATTCTTCAGGAGTTATATATATTGAAACAATATTCAGTTATGTATGGCTCAAGTGTTAAGAATCATCAGTTTACAGTACAAATTATTTTGTTTCACTGTTAGTTCAAAATCAGTTTGTGAATATTTCTTATGTTCAGAGATTTAAAACTTGATCAGAGGTCATTAGAGTTGCTTTCTGAAAACAAGAAGGCAACCAAAACGAAGTTTCTGTGGAATAAGGTATAGATGGAAAAGTCCAACATGCACACAACAGGTACAATAGAAACTTGATACGGTGTTCATTATTTATTTGCTATCTTTCAAAAAAGTTAGCTAGTTCCAAGGTGAGAGCACCACATATAACCATGAAGCTCAGTTGGTTTGTACCCCACACAATTTTTTGAGTCTTGTTCTTTAAAAAATTTATATCTGAATACAGATCTGACTCTACTTAGCCAAGCAGATGCACTTCCTCACAGCTGGAGATGGCAGAGCTTCAGGCAATTTTCTTCTCCTGCTGTGCAAATACTTATTCCATTTCACTGTCGCTTCTGCCTCTCCCGAATAGAAATAATTCAGGTAGTAAAAGACCCTATCAAACTATCATAGCAATTAGACTATGTGTGTATAAACACAGAGGAAACCCCAAAATTCACTTATATTCTAAAGGAAAAAAAGAAAAAAGAAACATTGCTGATCTCCCAATCAATACCACAGAACTTCTATAGTCTTAACATCTCCCTTATCTTTATTATCTTTTAATGAGTTCACTAGTCATTTCCATCACTCAATACTTATCTAATTTCGGTCTACAACTATTTTATCACAATGGATTTTTTAAAACATGAGGGATTCAGCATATATAGTAATTGTAAGAAATTGATAACAGTTATTTGGATGAAATGTATTTTTGTTCAGCTAGAAGGTACAGCAAATCTTATAATTAAAAAAATCTTACCCAGTTCAGGAACATCAGATTTGTTTACTTGAAGAAATAATTACTTTTGATTGATCACAAGCAAACTGAGGGAAAAGGTGAAGGAAAACATAAAACTGAATAAACACTAATTTTGCTGCTGTTGAATTTTACAGCATTTCCCATCGGATTTGCAGGAAACAGAATTGGTCATATGACGACAACAGGATTTTGAAGAAATTAATTAGTCTTTCTACTAAAACTTTAGGACTATTTCTTTTTATCTACATTTTTTTCCCAGTTATTTTTCAGGCAAAAGAAAATCTTAACAAAATTCTGAAAGGGAACATTTTACTCTAAATTTCACTCATTGCTGCTATTTATTTGAGTCCTGTTATCCATGCTGACTTCTAAGTAATCAGTATAAATATGATAAATAAAAGTTTAAGGAGTAGGAAACAGTTGTGATAGCAACGTTTGAACTAAAAAAAATAGAGAACTCTAGATATTCTCTTTTTGTCAAAGAAATTATATTTCATGTAAATAAAATAGTAACCAGAGAATGATAATATATTTTTAAATAAAAATGTAACTTTATCAATATTTCTCACTTCACTATACTTTTATTAAAACAGTATTTTTTCTAAATTAATAGTCAAATAATGAAAAATATTCTTGTCTTCCTCTGGAAAACCTAGAAGAGGGAATGAATGAATTAAAAAAAAAACTTTAAGGGGCTTTCCATGCTGTCTGAAACCATTTTTTGTAAAACCAGATGAAAAGGTAGCTATTTATTGCTGTCAAGTCTGTCTGTTTTGATTTTTCCTTTGTATTCTTCCATTACTGAAAGAAATAGCTCAAAAAGCTGCAGTGAAAGGGCCATGAGGTGTAATAAAATGAAGAAAATATGAGAGGCGGTTACTACTTGGTTCATAGTTTGCTTTTCATAAATATGTTAGGAGCTTATTGTCAGCACTGAACAATTTTTTGAGGAAGTGCAAAAGATAAAGTATGATGGACTTTGATGCGGCCACAGTGTTTTTATGGAGATAAAGTAGAGATACTCATACCAGAATATCTTGAACTTGCAGTGTCTGTCAATATTTCAGCTTTTCTTTCTTTTCTGTTGCCTTCTTGCTTAGAGTGAACTCAACAGCGAGCAGTCTTAGTAAAGTAAAGTAGTCTTAGGTGTTGTTGGCTCTGCCTGACCCACTGGCTGATTTGACGGTTGTCTGAGTGACCAAAAAGTCACTGCAGTACTTATCTCAACTAACACACATGCAAACGGAAGTATTAGAAATTTGAAGGAAGAGAATTTTACATTTGCGCAGAGCACCGAGAGAAAGAGACCTCAGGATCATGGTAAAAAGTGTGCTTAACTGATGTTTCAGTCTGTGTAATACTAATTCTATTTCAGTCTGAATAATATTCTTTCATTAGCAGAAACTCAACTAAAATTGTGCTAAAGCATATTTCAGGGATTCCTTGTTTCAGAGCTGATGACAGATGCCGTTAAAGATTATGCTACTATGACCAAAATGTGAAGACAGTTTCTTTGAGTAACCAGAAATAAGGATGGACATACTAAATAATGAGAAAACTATAGCAACAGCAACAATTAAACATTTCAACTCCTAACAAAAGTCTCACATGGAACAAGCTGGAAACAATGTCAGAAAAGGCTTTCCAAAAATGAGTAAATTCAGCTCTTAGCCACACTGATTTTATCTGATTTCAGAGGCAGTAGAAGATTCAGGATATTTGCAGAACATCTTGTATGCAGACTGCAGCTCTGTTTGTCCTCCTGTCACCCTTCCCAACACCCTGCAATTTTGTTTTGACATGTAATGGTTGAGAACAATAGGGATTTCTGAAAAAAGCCCTCTCCTATCTCCTAAGGGAAGATTTTTCTCAACACAGGAAGTAGACATATGTTTTATCTCTTTCTGAGAGGGTTGATTTTTCTGATTTTCTAAATTCAAAATAGTATCGCAGGAAATACGGAAAATAAAAAGAGAAGAAATGCAGTTCGAAAAAACGTGTTTGCAAGAAGCAGTAGGAGCAACATGAGTGCATTGGGTCCTGCTTAGATCAAGTTAATTTTCCCCATAGCAGCTCTCACAGTGCTTTGTAACTTTAATTGGAAGTTGATAGCACACCAATGTTTTGGCCACTTCTGAGCAGCGCTGGCACACTCCTCCACAAAGGCCAGTAGGCTTTGGGTGAGCAAGAGCCTGGGAGGGGACATAGCCCGGACAGCTGGCCCAAACAGATGAAGGCGATACTCCATTCCATGTGACATCATGCTCAGCAATAAAAGCTAAGAGAAACAAGAAGAGGTAGAGTACGGTGAGGGTAAGGATTATTTTCAGTTTCAGATTTTAACAGTAACTTTAATTTCTGGTAAATTCTAACTTTCTATTCCCACATGTTCTGAAGGACCCAGAAATCTGCTGTTCACACCTAGTCCATGATTTATTGTTTTAATTTTATTTTAGCTTTCTGCTCTGAACTGTAGTCAAGCACAGTCTGCGAAAAATAGAATGCCAAAACAGAATACTTGATATCAAAAATCCTTTTTTCCTCTGCATATCGACAATGCATGATTCTAGAAGCTCTCCTGCTGACAAGGGAAATCTGCATTTTGCCATTCAAAATTCATAAACAAGAATATTCCAAGCCATGGGACATTTTTTTATTTATCATCTGCTATGCACCTTTCATATCTGAAATTACCTTCTCAAGGTAACAGGCTCTGCTGTTGAAAGGCCCTGCTTGGCTGTCTGCTTCTGCTGCTCATATGATGCTTATTCTCTTTCTCCTATTTGTGATAACATCAGCCTGGTTCGTGACCCAGCTGATCGGCTGTTGCACAGGGAGTAAGGTACTGCCCATCAAAATTTCCAGACCTGTGGCATGAAGAGAGCCAAAAATTAACTCTGGCTGATAGATCTTGTTAAAAGCCTATTCTTAAGCTCATTTAGACACCAGCCAGGATTTAGTCAAGCTAAAGCAATTAAGAATTCATGGATGAATACTTCAAATTAATTTCATTTATTCCTCATGCTTTGCAATATTTTAATGAGTTAGAGATTAGCTCATAGTCCTTGAAAATCAGTAACTGTGTTAAACTAGGCTGGAATATATATGATTCACTTCTAGCAGATAAAAATATTACAATTGGGAATATGCTAATCATGTTGCTGGTATTATGGTAAGAATTGTAATAGAAAAACAAAATTACTTTCTGTGGAATCATAGAAAAGCTGTTGCTTACATCCTTTGGAATTCATTTAACTCTACACTTTACAAGTAAATTTTAACCAAACAATATACTCAATACACCATGCATGAGTTATGCTAAGTCAAGAAAGAAGGAATAAAACTGAGTAAGTGGAGTAGTCAAAAGAAAAAAGGAAAAACTAAAAGAGAAAACAAAACAGCCCAAAACTAAGAGAAAAATACCAACAGCTAAACATCTGTGAGGCATTACATTTTCTATTTAAATGTGCTTCTGAACATTTACAATTAGTAACCATTCAAACACTAGAAAATCGAGGGTGAATAAAAAATAAACCCTGACAGATATTAAATTTTTTATGACTAAGAAATTATAGTTTTCCTATACAAAATAATCTTTTTCTCTTGAACTGACAGCTAGTTGAATTACAAAAGCTATGAATAATTGTCTTTTGATCATTATAAATCTGTAAATAATTTTGAATATATTTTCATTAAAAACCAGTTCATAATTGTTTAGTTGCCAGTACAATCAATTTGATTTTTTTTAAGTGCTTATTATTGGCTGAACTGTTCTCACTAACTTAATGAAAAATTTGAAAATTATCTTTTAAAACTTCCTAGAAGAAAACCTGTCCAAAATATAGTCCCATACTACACATGGTGAAGAAAATCAACTCTATCCCTGCCAAAACCAGCACACTAGAGACCTTCTTTCAAATAGTGTACTAGCAAATTCTCAAAGAAGGA